>NC_089872.1:5086492-5422153 GCF_036373705.1 Amia ocellicauda | reverse complement strand
CAACGGAAGACCGTAAGGTACAGGAGCGGCCAACATGTAGTAGATGACATTACAGCCAAGTGCTCAAGGTCACCAAGTCTCATGTGGCTCTGTGCAGCATCGCCCTCAAACGTTTCCATCTTTGTATGAAGATGGCGTTTTAAAAGCAGTCAAGCGCAGCTACCACTTGAATTACCCTCTTTAAGCCCTCCCTCATTGTCACACAGGACTCCACAACAGAGTCAGTTTTATAACATTTGTAGGCTTCCATGCAGGAAGTGCTCTAAGCCTACTGTTTCTGTTAGGATTTTTATTATTATTATTAGGCTTCCAGGTCCAGGATGCCCGGAAGCCTATTGTTGTTGTAAGGATTTTTATTATTATTTTTCTTTTCTTCCGCCAGAATATTTTCAAATGCCTATAACTTTTGAACCGCTTGGTGAAAACTCACCAAACTTGGTATGAGTGTAGGGGTCTATGGTATGGTCACTCGAATGCAATATGGTGCCCTAAAGTCACATGGTTTGGCAGCCATCTTGACTGTAGTCCAAAAAAATGACTGTTTTTAAACATCATTTTCTCAGGAATGGTAAAGAGTTGAGTTATGGAACTTTTTCTACATAGTGCGCTTATGTTAATACTTGATTTGGATATAACAGTAAATTGATAAATCACATGGTGTGCCCACAATGTTCGATTATGCTGAAAACACTTCAGTCTCAACTCCTTATAGACCATTTGACTGACTGATGTGTGCTTTGGTATACAGCATCTTTGGACTGTTCTCTACAAATATTCTATAAGAAAAGTTCCTACATGAAGAAATATGGGAGCAATGAACAAATGTTTGAGACAAAAAGTCAATTTTGTCCAATTTTCTGACTGTAATGACGCACTTTCACCACTTGTGGCAGCATATATCGTATTTTTCACTGAGAAAACAAGATTCAGGCGCCATCTTTGGCATGTACAAAACTAAACTAAAACTAAGATCTATCAGTCACTTGCAACATTATTACAATGGAAAGTATCTGTTTAAACACACAGACACTTCTGCAAGCAAATACAAATAGTGTAAACTGAGATTATAGTTAGGGATTGTTTCAGCAATAGAGAAGCCGTGGAGAAAAGCGAGACAAACCGAAAGTGAAACTAAAACAGAATTAAAAGTGATTGACAAAACACGAAAATACAAGTTATTTAAATAAATACATGAATATGAACAGTGGTACAACAGCAATGACATTGCTGAATCTGTAGCGGTGGGTTATTGCTTTAATTTGAAAGTAATTTCAAACTGAGACCGAGTGCCACCTGAAGCTAAAATTAACACAACACATCGGTAATTAATGTGACAACCAAATTAAACATCAAGTAAGCAACTAAATAAGGTTGAGAAGGTAACTACGATTTTAAAAGCTGCAGGAGTTTTAAGCTGTTTAAAGCTTGTTTTTGTTTCCTTGTTCGTTTGATTTTTTTATAACAAGTACACAAACTATTGAGGGATTATTTCAGCTGTAGAGAAACCGTGAAGAAAAGCAACTAAAATATAGGATTAAATGTGATTCATAAGAAACATTAATACACGTTTTATAAAATAAATACATGAAAATGGACAGTGGTACAAGAGCAATAGCATTGCTGGATCTGTAGCGGTGGGTTATTGCTTTCATTTGAAAGTAATTTCAATCTGAGATCACAACGAGTTTATATCATGTTAACGATGCAACGGGGGGGGGGGTGCGAATTTTGTCCTCTTCTCTCTCAGTGAAATCGTAATTTATGGTAAGATGTAGAATCGTTGGCTCTATAAAGTAGATTTGAAAGGGTGAACATAAGACGTGTACTGTGTGAGCTAAACCCGAGAAAACGGACATACTCGGTCAGGCGCAATAGTAAAAACGAATTGGAGCTATTTGCTCCATAGTGATGTACTTCGCTTTTCCAGCTGTAAATATATATAATGCACACATCAGAAATCTATGTGATAACTATATGAAATACCAGGTATGCAACTAAATAAGCTTGAGAAGGTAACTGCAAATTGTCAGCAGCAATCTTAAGCTACTTAAATGGTTAGATTGTGTACACAAAATGAGACTTAGAGAATCAAGTGTTTACTAATATATTATGATATTAGAGGTATTGATGGTATTAATCATGTAATTAAATTGATATATTTAACTAAAATAAGTGTAGTTGGTTTATTGAGATTGTAACTGGCTTGTTCCTTAAAATATTTGACCACAAGAGGGGGAACTTGACCATGAATACTCTGCTTACCAAAACCTTTATGCAAAAACTGTTGTCAACATGTGCAAAAGGCAAGTGACTACGTGCAAGAACATGGCAGCCACAAGCAAATGACTGAGCACATATGCAAAATACGTGTATTTATAAAAGCATGAACTTTGACCCCAAACAAAAACCCATGAGCGATATTCAAAAACTCACCAAACTTGGCACAATAATAAATTACAATGTTATTCTTGATTGTGGTGAGTTTTGTCACCGACGATGATACGGCGCACTGGTACCGATGCTGAAGGCCAAGTCACATGCAGCAGTGAATATCTACAGAACAGTGAATCCTAAGGTGCTTCAATTTTCAGTGATTAACACTAGTACAAACATCTGTCAAAGTTGAAAAAGCCAAGTTGATTGGACAAAAACATGACTGCTATACACCAATGAAAATGACAGCCTCAACCATATACTGACATTCGTTATATAGACCTCTACCTCCATCATTTGGCCAAACTTGGGAATTGCATTCCGCATCTTGAATGACACAATAATGAAAACTTCACATATATGCTAGAATTAAGTGAAAAATACAATGGTACCTGACATCATTGAAGCAAGCAATGAGGACATTTAAATTAAAGTCCAGTGACACTGAAATACACACTTCAAGTGACAAAAGATTGAAAACCTCAAATCTATACTACATTGTCTAAATTGTGAAATGCAACAGAAATCTTCTTCTCCAAAACCTAATGACACATGCCTATGCCACTTCATACACATGCATACCTTATGCCCCACTACTACGCTTGTTCATCAGAAGTTCCCCGGGCGCACGCTTTGTCCGCCATGTAGCATTCTCTGATTCCAGCTTTGGTGCCTTCTAATCCATGCCCCTTTTACCCACTGTGACACAAATTGGCATGCATGACACTAGTACAGAGTCCTACCAAGGGTGTTAAAGGCTAGTTGCCCCAGTGAAAAACATGGGTGCTGTGGGCCAATGAAAAAAAACGTATGCGTCGCTTCAGACAAGTATCAGATTACCTCTACACTGGAATGCAGTATGCAGATGAAACTCAGCACCTATGTCTATGTCTGTGCCTTGAACATAAAACCTGATAATTAAGTTTTTGAGGTACACGGTTAAGCTGCAATGTTGGATTTAACATGTGTCCGCGTGCGAAAATGAAAACAGCTACTACTCTGGAACTCTAAAGCCCAGTTCCCTGAAACTTTGCATGTATTACATAGACACTGCTAACTGTCTGCAAGAGATAAGTGACTGTGTGCAACAACATGGCAGCCACAAGAAAATTACTGTGCACATATGCTAAATACGCATATTTATAAAAGCATGAAATTGACCCATCAGCATATTCAAAAACTCACCAAATTGTGTTACATTATGTCACTTATGACAGCAAATATATTCAGAACTATAGCCTAATGTACTTAAATTGTTAGTGATTAGACTAATACAAAGATCTGTCAAAGTTGATGAAGCCAAGTTGATAGGACACAAAACCTGGCTGCTGTACACCAACCAAAATGACAGCTTCACATGTCAGTCCAATCATGACATTCCTTATGTAGACCTCTACCTCCATCATGTGGCCAAACTTGGGAATTGCATTCTGCATCTTGAATGACACAATGCAAACTTCACATATATGCTAGAATCAAGTGAAAAATACAATGGTACCTTACAAAATTGATGCATGCAATCAAGAAATTAATATTATACCTCACTGACATTGAAATACACACTTCAAGTGACAAAAGATTGAAAACCTCAAATGTATACTACAGTGGATTAGAATTGAAAATCACACATTTAACAACACATGCATTTAAACTACAAATGCCTGCTCAAATCTGAAACCTACTGTTACAACATGGGAGCCTTAAAAGTTGCATGCAACTTCTAGTTTTTTGTTGTTATTGCTGCTTTATCATATTTTTGACCACTCTGTATGACTGTTACCTTGGAGTTACTTCATTTAAAATAACAAATCAATAACATTTTTTTCATAAGAAGTAACACATGCACTTCTAATAACATTAACCAGAGATTAATTTAATTGTATTCCAAGTAGTTTTATGTTCTGTACAGACACTATTTAGGTTTTATTTTATTATTATGTTTAAATAGGTGAAGGATTCTTAAATGTGCATTTGGTTTTTCTTTTCTGCTTGACAGGCTTTGACAAAAACAAGGCTGAAAAAACATCATATGTACAACATGAGAAACCTTTGAACCAGTGCAAAGGTTTTTTTTTTTTTTATAATGGTAACATTTTACAACAGCGGTCAACATTATTAATAAAATGTATGAGATTAACAGCAGAATACAGATGAAACACATAGTATTCACGTGTTACTCCTGTGGTATTTATAGATCAATTTATTAAGAATTGTTTACCATTATAGTAAAGTGTGACCAGTACACCCTATACTAAATTTGGACGTATACAACTCAAATACATTGACATTGTTTAAGACAGGAATAAAGGATATAGAATAGTCATCCTGGTCACAGCTATAAAGAGGTTGCTAGTGATAATCCAATCATATTTATATCATAAGATGTTTATAGGTTTATTTTACTAATTCTACAAGAAGGAAACAACTCATCTTAAGCAGAAAGTTAACACTTTCAAAATTGCGTTCCCTGTTTACGTCATGGATGCTTTTTCTCAACCTGAGTTGCCACCGTTTAATATGATAATAATATGATGATAATGTTCAGATTGACCAACTAAATAAACGGCACGTTTAATATTGCATTCAATAGTACACTTCATGTCAGCACACTTTACACATACGCTTTAGACCCTCGAGTAAGAACTGAATTGAATTGAACGGAATGGGAGATAAGGAGCATATTATGTAAACGTAAAAACGGCATAACTAAACGTTGTGTTAGGACATACTCGTCTTTTTTTTTTTAATATAAGCATCCGTTTCATTTTCCTGCGAACGCTGGTCGCCTTCGTGTTGCGCAGATGTCCGCAGTTCTGCGTGGCTCTACCAATGGGATCGGCGAGATTCTGCACATCTGAGCAGGTCTGCCGAAATCTGCGCTACAGCAGCGCGACCGCTATACTTCTGAAGTGCACATTCCTACACGCAGATTAGAGATCGGGGCTCAATGCACGAAGATTTAAAGTCCCGTTTAAAACGACCCAACCCCACCAAGTGCACTCGAGAAAAGGCATCCCCGAGCTCAGACTGCAATGCTTCCTCGGTGTGTCGAGCAGCTGAAAGCCCCAGAAGTGTAGAGTTGCAGTTTAAAGCAAAAACAGATGAGTGGAAAAAGGGCATCTCTTACCAGCTCGGTTTTGCAGTTCTGTTTCTCATTGTCCCCGTTAAGAGCACTGCTTTGGACGGAGGTGGTCATTGAGACTGGATGGGTAACGTTTTCAGTTTGTGACATCTCGATGTGCAACTTTCCTGTTACATCCAGCACAAACGGCAGTTTTCAGGAAATCCCGTGGTAGGTGGGAGTCCACTACGACAGGAGACAAAACAAAAAAAAAAGAGCAAAACGTCTTGCAGGATCCCTCTTGGTGGGCTAGACTTCAAATCCTCTTTTCAGTCGTGCGTCTTTAGTTTTACCCGAGACAGAAGTCGCAAACTGCTCCGACATTACGCAAGGGCTGCTGCTTGAAAAACTTAGCAATAAAAGTTATTGAGTGTTTTCCCTGCTGGAGCCATGATTTTTGACCCGTCATGTGACAGAGACCTGGCGGAAAGGGAACTGGGAATCCGAGCAGGTTTGAAGGAAAGAGGCTGTTTCCTCCTGGAAATGGGAATCACAATGGGGTGTCAGCAAATGGATTGCAATCGTCACTGTGCATATATATATATATATATATATATATATATATTATATATATATATATATATATATATACCAATGTGTGTGTGTGTGTGTGAGAGAGAGAGAGAGAGAGAGAGAGAGAGAGAGAGAGAGAGAGAGAGAGAGAGAGAGAGAGAGAGAGAGAGAGTGAGTGTTTATGTATGTATGTAATGTTCAGTGGCACAGGGACGATTGCAATCAATTTGCTGACACCCTATTATGATTCCATACAGTGTTGGGGTCGTTACTGATAAAACGTAATATATTAGTCGTTATTCGTTTCTTGAGAAAAAAGGAATAATAATATTATTATTACACATACACAAACAAATAAACTGTAGCTTAAAGCCATGGGTTGCCTTAGTTCTCGGCTCAGTAGTGTAGGAAATCTTGTATTAATCAGCAACTTCATTACAAAGGCTCAGCAATAATAAAAAACAAAGTCATCTGTCAGTAGTCTGGTATAAACTGGGTAACAATTAGAGCAGTCAATACAATACAATCTCAGTAGAGATCTGTGCACTCCACAACGTAACATCAAATATATATTTCAATTTACTAGCTTCATTATAAACACTCGCAAAACTAACAGCACTCAAGCATTCTTTTAATTGAGATAACCTTTCAATATATATCAACCACATACTACCCATACTATACTAGGTAGAACGACTATTAACTTTATGTAGTAGTTAATCTCCAAAGGGCAGGGACTGTAGCTGTGGGACTGTGGGAGAAGACTGCAAGGAGACGATCTTGCCGATTCCTGTCCTGCTCACTCCTTCCTCTCGCCGTGCACCTGTGCTCCATTGCTTCCCTAATCTCATCTTCCTGTCTCTCCCTTCCTCCTTCCTCCTCCCTCCTGTCTACTCCACTCTCTGGTGGTCTGTGGAACTGCCACTCTACTTCCAACAAGGCCAACTTCATCCCCGCTTTTGCCTCCCACCACTCTCTGGATTTCCTCGCTCTCACTGAGACATGGATCTCCCCCTGAGAACTCAAACCACCCCTTCTTCCCTATCCTCTCTGTTTGTCCTGTCCCACTCCCCCTGTCTTTCCAGGCAGGGAGGAGGAACAGGGCTCCTTGATCTCTCTGCAGCATTTGACATCGTCGATGACTCCATCCTCCTGTCCTGCCTCGCTGACCTTGGAATCTGTGGAACTGCTCTCACCTGGTTCTCCTCCTACCTCAGTGACCGGACCTACCAAGTGACATGGCGAAGTTCCTCATCCACCCCCCAACCTCTCCTCACAGGCGAACCACAAGGCTCCGTCCTGGGCCCCCTCCTATTCTCTCTCTATACTCGCTCCCTGGGCCCCCTCATCGCATCCCATGGTTTCTCCTACCACTTCTATGCTGATGATGCCCAGATCTTCCTCTTTTCCCTCTTCTGACCCTGTCATCTCCTCTCACATCTTCCTGCTTGTCTATCTCCCCCTGGATGCACTCGCACCACCTCAAGCTCAACCTCTCCAAATTGGATTTCACCCCCCTTCCTCATCTTCTGCTGATCTCTCCATCTAAATCCCCTCGATCCTGCGCTCTCCTACACCCAGCACATCACCACGCTGACACGCACCTGCAGATTCTTCCAGAGCAACATACGCTGTATCCGACCCTTCCTTACCAACTACTCGACTCAGCTGCTCGTCCAGTTACTGGTCCTCTCCCGCCTGGACTACTGCAACTCCCTCTTGGTCGGCCTGCCTGCAACTATACCCGCCCGCTTCAGCTCATCCAGAACTCTGTGGCTCGTCTGGTATTCTCTCTGTCCCGATTCGCACACGCTACTCCACTGCTCCGCTCCCTCCACTGGCTCCCGATACCAGCACGTATTCAGTTCAAGACACTGACCCTCACCTACCGCTGTCTCGACCATACTGCACCAAGCTACCTTCAGTGCCTCGTCTCCCCATACATCCCCTCCAGACCACTGCGGTCTTCCAGTGCCAGAAGACTAACTCTGCCTCTGCCAAGCCTTTGCTTGTTATGGGAGATGGCTGTTCTTCGCCAGGCTTATGCTCTCCTTGCGTGACTGAAGCACAAGGGGGAACGGAGCCTTATTCCAGAGTGTGTTTGGCGTTGATCCAGTTGAGTTAGAACTGGAGATCAAGGAGGAGTATGGAGGGTGATCAGTGCTAAAATTAAGATGAACGTGATTATGAACATGAAGATGATTATGAAGATGATTATTAACATGATTATGAAGATGAACATGAAGAGGATTATGAGCGTGAAGATGATTATGAAGATGATTATGTGCGTTGGATTAGCCAATAAGCGCACTGGCTACAGCCCACTAGCTCTGATTGACAGAGTTCAATGTTTTATCACATCGAAAAAGAAAAAAAAATACAAGAGACACTACGAAATGTAGATAGCAAATAGACAATCAGGAAATAAATATATACATGAAAGTAATGAATGCATAAATAAATGTTGAAATAAATAAATCAATAGATTAATAAATAAATATAGGTCTAAATGCCCCTATATTCGTTTAATCATGTATTTATGTTCTCTGTATTTATTTTACATTTCAGCATTGATAGTCCTCCACACTCTGAAACCGTGTAACTCCATGAAATTAAATATATTTGTAAAAAAAATATATATCTAAAAAACATCATCCATACATCATAATTCGAACACACAATCAATCAGAGTGGGCGGTAGCCAGTGTGCTTATTGGCTAATCCAATACACATAATCATCTTCATGTTCATAATCCTCTTCATGTTCATCTTCATAATCATGTTAATAATCATCTACATGTTGATAATCATGTTCATAATCATCTTCATGTTCATAATCACGTTTATCTTAATTTTGGCACTGATCACCCTCCATAGAGGAGAAAGGGCATCAGATCCTTGATCAGATGCTTTGATCAATGCTCCAGCTATTTAGGGACAGTTACCATGGATGCCTACGGCAGTGTCATAAAGCAAAGGGGTGACATCATACAGGGGGACCGGGTATTTTCTGACTGACTGGCTGCACACACTGCCTTCTCGCAATTATCTTTACAGTTAGAAGAGAATATCTGTCTACCGCAAACTTCCAGCTAAAACCTTAAGAAATGTGTGGTTAAAGTCAGAAACACCCACTTTGGTTCTTTTGAATTTTGTTCAGTTTTTGTCAAGACACCTCCTGAATTCAGTCAAACCACAGTGACTGATCTAAAGAAATCTTAAAAGCAATCAACACAGTAGAATAATGAAAGAGAAATACAGACATTCTGCCACAGACTGCAACAGATTCAGAAACAAACTACAAGAGAAAAACGACGTAACACGACTAACCAAGCAGAAAAAGCTGCCATGTAGTGTCATCTCTCCAAAATAAATAAATAACCATCAGAAGTGAAAGTGGGAGTGGAAGAAGCATTTTTGTTTTTATTTGGCAGATGCCTCTGTACTCATCTCCCTGAAAAAAGGGTTACAAGTGATTTTGCAAAGCTTCAGCACATCAGCAAATCAGGAGACACGCACTATAGTTTCTAAATCTTGACTGAAATAATTGATGCAACGTTATACACAGATCAACCCAAGATTTTAGATTTTCATTTTTCCAGGGAGAGATCAGCACTGAATGTAAATGCTGGACTTTTCCTTAATGCTTAACATAAAATAATTGTCACTGTTTCATCCCACACATCCCGCAATTTACAAGCTCACCACCAGAGGTCATCATCACCCGAATACTAAGCCCTCACCTTCCTCGGCACCATGTGCATTATCATCCATTGTAGGAAAATGGAACCTCCTGTAGCAGTTACTGGAACTAAGACAGTTCAGGTTCAATGTGATTTATTACAGAGTCCAGAATATAGATCACAGCATACAAGTATACCGGATACAGCAAGGCAAAACTGATACAAAGACTTTATGGACAAGTCAGCCTTTATGAGTTGAACCCCTGTCCAACTCCACCTTCCAGAGTGACCACCCCACCCACCAGAGTATCCAATGGCAGCTGCCTATTAGCATACCAAGTGACAATGGAGCCCTCACCCCACTCTCCCACATTCCAGGGTAACAGCTCACCCATACCTTTCTCAGCAGTGATTAACTCATCCCTCCCAACAGAGACAGACTGTCTCCTTACTCGTCCTTATCAATAGCTTTTGATATGCTATTGATACAGGACTGATAAGCAAACTGTGTCCTTATCAACCTTCTGTTACTATTGATACCAGGGACCCCACCTTTGCTCAGCCATCTGTGTTTACCTTCTGTGAATTAGGACAATACCCAAGAACATTTGGGTGCATATCCACACACACACAAATATATATATGTTTCATATGTATACCGCGTGTGTGAAAATGTAAATATGCACATGCATCCCCTAGTGTATATATTAGGGGGTGCATGTCCATATTGAAAAAAACACTCATATATATGTTGCTAAAAGGCATCAATAAGTCTGTAACTGTAAAGAAACTAATATTATTACTCAAATTAAAACTACGTTAACTCATTATTAAGACAAGTAAAATTACAGTATTGCAGTATGTTACAAACACATTACCCCAACTCTGTATATAGCTATACAATTAGATGTAAACTACAGTATTGTTGACCTGAAAAACCAATGTCTTGGGTTTGCCAATGGCTTCAATATATTTGTAATACACTATGTTCTGTCACACACATAATGAAATCACACAAATAAAGCAAGAGTTCACAAATGATACATTTATTGAAGCTTTTTTTATTTTTTATTTTTTTTATACAAAAGAAATCTCTGTACAGAGTTACCGTGTTACATACATAAACTCCGCAGACAAAACTCTGGAAGTTAATAAAAACAAACTACCAAAAAAAATAAAATAATAATAATTTTAGAATAATCTAATCACATATCATATCAAGAGATCTGGTGTACAATCCGTAATTCTATTTTCATAGTTACAAAAAAAAGTCAAGGTTTATACCATGTCGTTTGCTTGGCGTGTGGAACTAAATTATAATTTAAAAACAGCTTTCAAAAAGCTTATCAAACTCAGTGCTTGGTGGAGAATGTTTTTATTTCCTCGATATTTGTCACACACAAAATAAAAGAAATTGGGACAAGTGACATTAGAAAATACCATTTTCAGCCTTTGTCCATTAGCTGAACACTAGGATTGTGATAATTTTAAAGTTGTTTTTTTCTTCTCAAGTCTAAATAAAACATTGTCATCAGTGTTTTTAATGCCTCCACTTCAAGTCCATTTTAATATATTTATTAAATAAAAATACAAAGGCATGTGCGTCAGGGGAAAACAAAATAAAGCCCTAGAATAAAAGTGACTGATCCAGGAAAATGCGAGATTTCCTTAGATAAAACAAAAAGACACAAGGATCAGCACATTGAAGCAGCCTAAACCTTGACTTCTATGGCTGGAGAAGAAAGGAAAAACAGAAGTGTGCCCAACTCCACCCGCAAGGGAACATGAGAAAACAAGCCACACACAGAAAACTACAGATCGAGAACGCAGTCTTTTCTTTTTCTTTGTCGTCATGTGTAGTACATAAATACTGAAAATCAAACATTTAGAAAAATATTTTTTATTTTACTATTTCAAGGCTTTTGTTTGTTTTGTTCGGTTTGAGGATTTCTTCTCTCATTTCCCTAGTATAAAAACTACAGTAGCTGTTCTGATGTGAATGCCTCTTCGTTCCAGGTATCCTGCACAGGAAGCACAGCTGGCACAGTGAGAAAGGCACCGCTGTGCTACAGATTCGACGAGTTTGGCCTGGCGCCTGTCCTCCCAATCCCACTGGCTGGCCTGACTGTGGGCCGCCAGCCAGAGCCCCTACATTCGAAGTCAGAGCATGACTCTAGTGAGCACAGAATGGAGGGGACCATTTCTCAATGGTCTGTTAAGAGTTACAGAAAACCGTGTTGTGAAGCCAGTGTGTCACGTTCTAGAAACCATGATGCAAAGGATCAACGTCACACTGAGGTCTGGGTCAGCAGAAATATCAGTGGAGGGGGTGCCATGCTTTCGGCCAAAGAACCAGTCTGTCATGTGCCCTTGGGTCAGCCATTTCAGACATTAAGAACTCACTGAATTGAAACAATCTACATACTCTGCCATTGTTTTTTGAAGATGAATTTGCTTTTCGTGAGCCTATGGGTAAACCTGGCCTTCATTCCCTCCCATTTACAATGGGTCACCCAGTAGCTGCTTGCCGGGTCACCCAACGGGTCAAAGGACTGCTTGCCCCATTTCTGGGAAGCAAATGTCAAAGTTCATAAGTCATCTTGAACTCGCTCCAGGTGGAACCAGAAGCCACAGATCATCACTGGCTGACCAACGCACTGAGCATTTTAGACAGAGAAAGCGCTGGTGTTCGCTTGTCCAACATTCCCTTTCAGCCCCAATCCCTTCAACAGCATCCCTCCCACCCCTATTTCGCCAACAGGGGATGACCAAACAGCAGCAGATGGCATCTCCCAGGTACGGTATTAACAAAATGTTTCAATTCCTGAGGGAAAGGACCCATCACAGATAAAATACAACAAGGCAAAAAAAGGACAACCATAAATGTACCAGAGTTTAAAAAATAAAATAAAAAAAGGCCAACTGTCCACATTGACCTTTGACCTTCTGGCAAGAGAGAGCTGAATTAAATATTTCTAAACATTAATACCTACAACGGGATTTATTTATTAGCGATCACAGCTCTGTGGAGAGGCCGCGGGTGGGTCTCCAAACCTGACTTTCAGAAGCCAGCGTCACAGATCTGGAGCCATTTGTAGTCATTGCAAAACTGGCGACAGAGTTCAAGGTTTCTGCAATGGCGAAAATGCAATTCGGGAAACCTATGTGGTGTGTAATCTATTCATATATTCTTTTTTTCCATTAAATAATTGAATAATGTGTGTTTGAGATATCCAATGTGAAAATGTTTTGACAGATCATATTGTATATATATTTCCACTTTATTCTTCTTGAAAAGTAATCAGAAATAAAGTAATGAGAATCTACGCCAATATTAAATGTGCATAAAACTTCACCTTTCTTGGGTGTGAGATTTTCATTTATACTGAAAAACTTTTCAAACAAATTGCAGCCTAAAAGGACATCATAAAACCAAGTAATTGGAAATCCTCAAACAACCAAGCTGGGAGGTATTCACATTTTCAAATATCTGATCCACTCCTCCCTTTCCCTTTAAATGCACATGTTAAGCACTTTGAAATATTACAGTACATATTAACAAAATATTATAAACAAAACCTTTGATCATGGTCATAGCAAAGTCAAGAGTCCTGGTCTCTGTTGTACTTTCTTGTGAGCAGGAAGTGGATGAAAGGGAACTAAACATGCAAGACTATAACTGGACAGCAGGAACACGTGGCTGGGCAAGAGCTGCAGTGTGTGAAAGAAAATAACTGGAAAAACATTACTGATTGGTATTTATTTAGACTGGGGGGCTGGGGTCCAGGACCATTGATGTTTGAATAGTGGGAGGCCTTTTGTGAGCCTGCAATCTGCTGGAATGGAAAAGCCTGGGTCAGTCCCACAAGCTCAGGAAATGGCACATCTGCGTTTACAGGAAAGACTGACTGAACGTTTTGGCCGATAGCTCTGATAAATTGAGAAGCGGTTCATTTACTAGCGACTGCTTTGGGAGACTGGGGCTCCGTCAGCTGCACCCTGAGCATTTCTCTAATATATAGAACTGGGGAAGGGGGCTTCCTTGGGCGCAGTGCGTCTCCCAGTATGATTGTATACTGATCAGAACCGATTTATTTTAAATAGGGTATGCACATATATTATAGGCTCTTCCACTCCCGCCTCCTCTTGCCAAATTGCTTTCTTCTGCAAACCGTTATATTTGAGAATTTGGAAGAACAAAAGCTCAGCAAGTGCAATCTAAGTCACTGCATATACAGTATTTCTAAAATCAAATTGGTTTTGTTTTTCAAATTCAATCAATCCAAAAAAGCGTTAGTCTGCAAATGTTAGACAAGTTCAATGTCAAGCCTTCGCTCGTTATGGGAAATGGCTGTTCTTCACCAGGCTTGCGTGACTGAAGCACACGGGGGAACGGAGCCTTATTCCAGAGTGTGTTCGGGGCGTTGATCCAGTTGAGTTAGAACTGGAGATCAAGGAGGAGAAAGTCTGCTTAAAAGAGGAGAAAGGGCATCAGATCCTTGATCAGATGCTTTGATCAATGCTCCAGCTATTTAGGGACAGTTACCATGGATGCCTATGGCAGTGTCATAAATCGAATGGGTGACATCATACAGGGGGACCGGGCATTTTCTGCTTGACTGGCTGCACACACTGCCTTCTCGCAATTATTTTTACAGTTAGAAGAGAATATCTGTCTACCGCAGACTTCCAGCTAAAACCTTGAGAAATGTGTGGTTAAAGTCAAAAACACCCACTTTGGTTCTTTTGAATTTTGTTCAGTTTTTGTCAAGACACCTCCTGAATTCAGTCAAACTACAGTGACTGATCTAAAGAAATCTTAAAAGCAATCAACACAGTAGAATAATGAAGGAGACAGACATCCTGCCACAGACTGCAACAGATTCAGAAACAAACTACAAGAGAAAAACGACGTAACACGACTAACCAAGGAGAAAAAGCTGCCATGTGGTGTCATCTCTCGTAAATAAATATATAACCATCAGAAGGGAAGGTGGGAGTGGAAGAAGCATTTTTGTTTTTATTTGGCAGATGCATCTCTCTGTACTCATCTCCCTGAAAAAAGGGTTACAAGGAAAAAAAACAGGAAAGATAACCTAAGTGATTTTGCAAAGCTTCAGAACACATCAGCAAATCAGGAGACACGCACTATACAGTTTCTAAATCTTGTTCTTAGATGGACTGATGATTGCACAGCTCAGCTCTGGCTGTGATGCGGGTGCCACAGCCGCAACGTCATACACAGATCAACCAAAGATTTTAGCTTTTCAGTTTTGAAAGTAAACTGAAAATAAACAGTGGACTTTTTCCTTAAATGCTAAAATCAAAATAATGCTCTGGTAGTTCAGCTCAATCTTTGGGCCATATGTTGCTCATCATAATAAAGGGATCATTTATCACAGACCAGCAGTTACAGATGGGATGCCTTTATTATCCTTCTAAATCCATGTCTGTTGTGCTTCTCGCACAATTAATTAATTAAAAAGTAGGGTAGTTGACACACAATTTCGATATTTCGGACCCTAGGAGTTTGGTAACTAAGCTGTAGTACAGTGTCGGCAAAGCATAGGGAACACCCAGTGGAGGATACATACAGTGTAGAATAAGCTAATTAAAAATGGAACAAACTATAAAATGCAGTCAATGGTTGGTCTGAGAGAGACCTGTGCTGGCCTGCACATTGCCCCACATACATGCGGTCTGCATTACTGTCTGATCACCAACAGGGGGAACTCCTCAAGCAGTTAAACAAGAACTCTTCTGTGTGAAGCAAATCAGCCCTGTTGGGTCACTAATGGTTTGGCACTGGATTCTCTCAACATGGTTCAATGTATTACAGGGCTTTTGCCCACTTCTACCTAGAAAAAAAGCCCTAGCTCCCTCTCTCTAATGTATATTAAAAAAAACAAAAACAGCCACATGCCATTGCACAAACAGGCTAAAAATAGTTCATTTCTCTTTTCTCAAAATAAAAAAAGTATTATGTACATTTTCAGATCTCCCTGGTTCCCTTACCCCCACCGCCCCCCACCCAAATACACACAAATTAATGTCTCTTTGGCTGAAGTGAAAAGCCGCAGCACCTGCAATGTGCGCATGTTGCAGTAACGTTGTCACTATAAAAATACACACACACAATACGACACTCTCAGTTATATGAGAATAGGATCCAAGGACACGGAGACAATACCTTGTCTCTTCCTATATTGAGGTGTGTGTGCATACGTGTGCGTATCCACACACACACACACACAAATATACATACGTTTCATATGTATACCGGGTGTGTGAAAATGTAAATATGCACATGCACCCCCAAGTGTATATATTAGGGAGTGCACATCCATATTGATATATACATTTTCGTATATATGCTGCTAAAAGGCATCAATAAATAGTCGTGGCAGTCTCTATAAAGTTATGTCTGCGCTTCCTGGCCTTGATGTCTGTGTATCCGTGTGTCTGTCAGTCGCTCTTGGCATTGTGGGGGGCTTCCAAGTTGACTACCTGTAGCTCTGTCAGGTTACTGCTGCTGCTACCGGACTGCTGGCCAATCACCATCTAGAACACAAGACAGGTGAATAAAGCACCACTGCGCTGCAGCCCCCCTGCCCCGTCCCCCAAGAGTGCTTTGTTCTGGACACTGACTCATCTACTGCAACTTTAGAGAGCCGTTTCTTCTAGGTGTAATCTAGGAAGTACGAAGAAATCTATAATCATTTGTTTTGCCTGATTAAATCTTTATACATTCTAAACTAAACTTAAAATCTTCATATGGATCTTTTCCCTCAGCTCACAAACCCCATGGGTGTAATGTGAAAGAAAACTGTGCTCGTTCATGTGAGCCGAGGGGAGACCCTGACTCAAGATTACACTTTTCCAGAATTGCCACCGAAATTCGCACAGCCCAGGCCGTTCGACATGTGTGTTGTGTTATGTAACAGACCCTTCAAATAAATTGAAAAGTTAAAAAAGTTAAACGGAACGGTGGGCTGAAACCTGGAGGACAATAAAGCAAGACTCAGATAAACGAGGGTGCGAGCTTGTTTATGAGTAAGTGTTTAAAGTTTAACTAGTAAAATGGAGATTTTTCCGTACTGGGTGTAGCTGCACTGCGGAGACGGGGATCTGTACTGTTCCTGGAGGCCCTGTGAGGAACACCTGAGGGACTCCACCTGAAAAACAACATCATCCTGTTAGACAATATCTACTAAACTGTCTTCCGCCTTACAGTAGCCTTTGAATACACTTCCCCTGCATTAAATCCCTGTGCTTAATGACTTTCAGCAGCCCCCTCCTCTTGTCAGCTCACCTCCCTCTTATCACTCCCCTCAGTTACTCACATCTAGCTAGTTAGGCCTGATTAGGGTTGCCACGATTACATAACACTGAACTGACTTCCCACTTGACTAATGCCACAGGTTTTAAATACAAAATCTAAACATTCGGTGTCCGTGTTCCACAGTCTATGAAAAAAGCAGAGTCTGGTTTTCCTACCACAGGCTTAATACCAAAAAGTTTTTTTTCCGTACATATAAAACACAAGAAAAGGAAAAAAGGGCTTAATTCATTATTATTAAAATGAATACACACTGCTGCTACACAGTGTTCACAGTACAGCTGCTACATAAATAAAACATTTAATATCGTTAATTCAGATTTGTCATACATGTTGACATTATAGTTATTTGTTTTCACTGTGTACCGTGTGCATCCATTTGAAAGATTGTGAATGTACAAAGTAGTATTACTGCAGGGCAACAAAAATATTAGGTGTAAAATTTTAACCAGTTTCCTTTTTATAACATTTAATAACCTATAAACTTTATATGTAGTAAATTGCATACACATAAGTAAGCAATATCTATACATCTATACTTTATAAATGTGTTGCGTGGTTTTTAATTTGGGGCACTATTAAGAAAATACTCCAAAGAATACATAATTGTAATACTGATTAAAGAGGTTTATTTTAATGAAGTAACACATCCTACTCTATTGTAACACTTGCGCTTTATTTTATACAAAGAATTCCATGCCAAAACAGAGCTTCCAATTCCAATAGGAGTGCGTTTATAAATATTGTAGACACCGAAATTACAATAAACGTAGAAAAAACAAAAGTTCAATAAATCAAAACTTGTTGACGGGTAATTCTGATATCAAGGCAACCCTAGGCCCTATGCTTGGTTACTACCTCGATCATTTTAACCCCTCCCCCTAGTCACGCACCACTTCCTTCTTCCTGCCCGTTGTTTATGGCCTGGTGGCTTATCTGTCCCCAACTCCTCGCCCTGGAACTGCACACCCCAAGCCCTGTGCCCTGGCTCACCTTGATCCTGGCCCTGCGTGTGGGACACCTGCATGGCGGAGGGGGCCTGAGAGAAGGCGTTGAGCACGGCCAGCCCGCCATCTGCCAGGGTGGGCGTGGAGGCATACATCACCGCGTGGGGGCTGGGGTACATCATGTGACCCGCCATGGAGGTGGGCACAGAAGAGGTGACGATGGTGGCAGGGAGGCTTACTGCGGGCACAGAGAAAGAGTCTGTAGCACACTGAGCATGATACAGGTACGAGGGCCACCCAATGCACACCGTACGTTTTGAAAACGGGGCGAGAGTTCAACTTCTCCAAAATAAAAAATAAAAAGGCACACGTTTAAGCGCAGTAACAGCACAAGGGGATGTTTAGTGCTGCAGCCGCCAGATTCTTAAGAGGCGAGGAAATCAAAACCTCACCGACCAAAGATGAAGCTGTGGCTACTACTGCACACTAGATGGCAACACAGTACAGGAGGAGACTTCTCTTTAAATACACTGGGGGGTTTGCCCCAAAATAAAGCACAAACCTCTCCAACAGTTTTCCAGAATATGAACTATAATCTGGATGCTGCTGTAAATCTCCCCCACCCCATCCGAGAACTACTGAACAGGAATGGCTCCAACAAATTGGCTATTTATAATAATTAATAATGTAATAAGTATGTAATGAGGATTATGCTGTATATAACAGCTTTAATATAGATTTAACTACATACATATTTAGTGTAAAAATATATGCATTTATTCGATTCATTTACAATAAAAAAAAAAGGTTTATTCCAGCTGAGTTCGAGATAAAAAGAACTTGCGTTTCAGTACAATGGCCGTCTTCCTGTGGCTCCATGCGGATGAACAGGCATGGGTGTTTGGTATGCAGGTAGCCCACACCACTGCGCCAGGCTGTGCATTTAATTACGCGTGTCTAATGCTGCGCAGCTGCAGGTGGCAGTGCCACTGTACTTGCCGCTTGTGCGTGGGGCTGTTTTTCTCCCCAGTGTGTATGGACTCGTGCTCAGTTTTGCGTGGGAGTGTATGTGCCGTGCCTTCAGCAGTCGAGGAGGGAGGCATGTAATTGCAAGCGTGGGGTACTGTACGCCTCTTCCCGTCACCCCTGCCAGTAGAGGAGTGGGAATGCGTGCCATTAGGGCAGGGATGCACAGGGCACCGCGAGTGTGTGTGTGTGAGTATGGAAATCCCCGATATTGAGGATATTAAGGCTGGCTTTGTGTATCCCCCCCCCCCCCACCCACCCATCTGTGTGAAAGTCAGCATCTAGTCTGAGGTGTGTGCTGGTGTTAGCAGAAATGCGTGTGCTTGCGTTGGCCTGCATTGGGAGCGAGTGAGTAGGAGGGATCCCTGTAGGAGTTTTGTGCGTTTGCACTGCTGACTTTATTCCTGGTGTGTGTATATCTGGATCTGTTGTTGTGTAGATTTTGCCTCACAGAGCTTTGCGTTACCTGCAGAGCTGGTGGAGGCCTGGGACATCTCGGGGGTGCTGTCACTAGAGCTGGCCGGGCTGTGCTGTGTGGTGGGGTGCACCTGGATCGCCTGCAGCTGCTGTGGCATCGCTCCACCTGCCAGGCACAGAGACGTACAAAAGCACTGTGAAACCCACAGTCCGCAGAGCAGAAACAATTACCTGCTTTTGAGTTTAAACAGGTTAATCGGGGGGTAAATTTAAATGACTAAATGGTTGCACTACCCAATTAAAAACGCTGGCGGAATCAGGAGCACAAACCCAGAGCTGAGGAACACTGATGTAGGTAAACACTTTGCACAATACAATCTAGTCTAGCACAGCAGACAAGAGCTCTTTCAAAATGCATCACAGCTGAACTCTCTGCATGTGAACAGGGATGCCTGTTTCTAGTGTCAAGGATGGAAAGAAAAAAGGACTGCTCTAATTTGACATCACAGTTTCTATCGTCAACATATATCTGGTAGACAAACAGGCCGGGGCCACACTGACCTGTGAGCGAGACGGTGGCCGGGAAGCGGAACACAGCCTGTCCTCCCTGGCCCTGGGCAGTCGTTGCCTGGATTGTCTGCCCCTGCTGGCCCTGGATGGCCAGCGAGTGCGACTGCAGCTGCCCAATCGGAATGGTGGGGGTGCCCGGGGGGAGCGGGGTACCTGCTGGAACACAAAACACACACACTGAGGTTTGAGTTTGCTTTTCTGATGTTCAGGCCCAGCCTTGCCTTCAGTTGACAGTTTGATCAAACTGTGACTGTCCTTCTGGATTCGAGAAGGAGACGTCTCGGATGGATTTTGTGGTCACGTGTGCATGAACAGGACGAATCTGTCTCTGCAGGGTCACGGACACACAGTGGCTCAGTTTGTTGTCGTCAGAGGATGTGTACTATTACATCTGTGGTTTGAACCCAATATGAAGCAAATGTTCTGAGGAATGTTGTCAAAACATAAGCAAACGAGGTAACAACAGTATTTTTTGAATAATTTGGGTTCGGGACCCAAGTTACAGAACCACAGTTTTCTTTAATACAGAAGGAGAGCGACAGTTCAAATTTCTTCGCCCTTGAATCTCGAGTAGTTGGGTGCTCAAATTAAAACAAGGCTCATAGTTCCTAAAGAAGAGCAGGAAGATTTTATGGTGGGGAATAGAGTAGTAGGTAAGATCTATACCAACTATTCCTACCCATGGGAAGAAATTAAAAAAAAAATAAAAAAAAATGGAGTTTTAGGTGCACAAAAACATTAAGTGTACTTCAATTACTTCAGCAGAATTTTGATGAAACCCCTGGAAAGACATGCAATTTTAAATGTTATGAACAATGCAGATATCTTTTTAAAAAGGTTCAAAATGTGTGTGTCACCAAATGGTATTTTGACAGCAAGTACTACAGGCATAAGCAAGCTCATATGAAATGTAATCTACAAAAAGCTAGTTTGGGATAAATTAAATATGGGTAATAAATTGAGTTTCTATCACCTCTGAATAATTAATGCGTACCCAATCATGGCAAATGTGCCTTGAACATTAGAATTTGGCCTCACTGCATGAGCAACATTGAGGAACATGTTTGAACATACAGTTGGCCCTTTCAAGTGAACCAAGGGAAGTTCTCATCGCAATTATGGTTTGTAAAGGTTGTTGTAATAAAATATACAAAAGTCATTTGCATACACAGGATAAAGACCATAAACACTGCTTCAAAGTTAAAAACGACTATAAATCCTGCCAGTTGCCACAAAACAAGTTACTGTTGTAAACATTCACCTCTGTGGAAAGATAATACATGAAATGCTTTAAGTGAGAGGAAGACCTTTCATCACTTGTCTCAAGTGCATCTATTGTACTGTACAGAAGCTCATGACAATACAAACAATTGTGGTTAACTATCACATAAACAAACCAACACGTTTAATTATACTTCTCACAGGAAGAGTCAATTTGGCTTGTTTAGATTGGAGATTTTATTCAGGTTGTTTGTATACACACTCGAAAATGGATAACTGGTCTCTCTTGGATAACACTGGCAACAGATAGCATGAATATTTGGTGGCCAAGAAAAATGTACATATACATATAGGAATTTGAGCTATTAGGATTGTGCTTTGCTTTGATTGAAGTATGTGTGGCTTGATTGGTTCCAAAAGCTTAAGAGGAATGAATTCCATTGTGCCTGTGATGTCACCAATGAAAATTCTTCCCACGGAGCTCCAGCAGACAGGAGAGAGAGACCAAAGTCACAGTAAAAAACATCTGGGCATCCATTACAACCAAACAGAGCTCTCCCAGGTTAAAACAACTGCATCAGGAGGGTGGACAACAAAAACCGTGATAGAAATAAGACAAGGTTAGCAGCTTGAACAAACAGAGCAGAGATGCACAGATTCCTTCCCTACCTGACATGAAGGTGAAGCCTCCAGGCAGCTGCATGACACTCCCGGAGGGGCCCGTGGTCTTGAGCACGGTACCGTTGGCGCTGGTGATGCTGTTGGTGTTGGCGCTGGCCGAGACAGGTGCCAGGTAGTTGGTGATTGGGAAGGACGGGCCGCTGGTGACCTGCATGGTGGTGGAGGTGGTGGGGGCGGTGGTGGTGGTGCCGGGCAGACTGGCCACTGTGAAGGCAGGCTTTAATGTGTCCTGCAGGAAGAGATGAGAGAAGACGGGATCAGGGCCTTGAGAACCACAACAAGAGCTACAAACAAGAGGGAGTTCTTGGTCATTAGGAACCCCCGAGACATTGCAATGAAAGTAGTATGACCTTGTCTGGTTATCATATTGTGAATCATAGACATGAAGTCACAGACTGAGTCCTCTTTACGCTCAGTGACTATGAGCAGAGATCTGGTCTGAGAAAGTCATCAGGTCATTTGAAGATCACAAGACATAACGAAAAGGCAAACCACCAATCAATATTGTCCATTGCTCAGTTCCTAACCAACTGGGTGCAACATAACTCCCTGAACTCGATGACAAGAAGCTGAGCTACAAGGCCACAAACACAAAGCAACTGGGCAGCTAGAGGCCCACAGCATGAGGATTGTGAGGCCCCATGGAATGAATTACTGTGACAGAGAAACAGGTGCTTCTGGAGGTAAAAGGTTATTCTATTTACAGGCCCCTCATTACGACAACTGTGGAAGAATTCACAATGAGCCGACCCCAGTAAGGGAGATGCGTCAAGAGTAACAGACTATCTTTAAAAACAGTGCACATTAACATAAGGAAAGGCTTTGATACAGCAGAACAGGGAAGAGCTTTTGGATAATCAATTGAATTCTCCAGCAAATACCTTCCTTCATCACTACAATAGCTTTGAAGACTTTAGAGTTTTAACTGTGATGCATAGAACAAAGATGTCAGTGCAAATATTCTGCGGAAAAAACTACAAAAGGTAGAAAATGTACAGGTGGAGCACATACAATACACATCCTGCGATAGTTCTTGCTCATACGTTTGTGGAAGTTGGGAGGAAGTGGAGATGTCAATCATGAGGATGAAACAAAAGCTCAGAGCAGTAGGTCGAGGGGTGCAAACCAGATGAGAAAGTCATAACTTTAAAATTCACTTTGTTTTGTAAGTTTGTTTACTTGACAACTCTGACTCCTGCATTGATCGAAGTTGTCCTCTATGGTTACATGGATCAGGTTATTGCCAGGCACTACGATTAAATTCTGTATAAGAGAACAAAACAATATAACATACACTCACCTAAAGGATTATTAGGAACACCATACTAATACTGTGTTTGACCCCCTTTCGCCTTCAGAACTGCCTTAATTCTACGTGGCATTGATTCAACAAGGGGCTGAAAGCATTCTTTAGAAATGTTGGCCCATATTGATAGGATAGCATCTTGCAGTTGATGGAGATTTGTGGGATGCACATCCAGGGCACGAAGCTCTCGTTCCACCACATCCCAAAGATGCTCTATTGGGTTGAGATCTGGTGACTGTGGGGGCCAGTTTAGTACAGTGAACTCATTGTCATGTTCAAGAAACCAATTTGAAATGATTCGACCTTTGTGACATGGTGCATTATCCTGCTGAAAGTAGCCATCAGAGGATGGGTACATGGTGGTCATAAAGGGATGGACATGGTCAGAAACAATGCTCAGGTAGGCCGTGGCATTTAAACGATGCCCAATTGGCACTAAGGGGCCTAAAGTGTGCCAAGAAAACATCCCCCACACCATTACACCACCACCACCAGCCTGCACAGTGGTAACAAGGCATGATGGATCCATGTTCTCATTCTGTTTACGCCAAATTCTGACTCTACCATCTGAATGTCTCAACAGAAATCGAGACTCATCAGACCAGGCAACATTTTTCCAGTCTTCAACTGTCCAATTTTGGTGAGCTTTTTGAGCTCTTTTTCCTATTTGTAGTGGAGATGAGTGGTACCTGGTGGGGTCTTCTGCTGTTGTAGCCCATCCGCCTCAAGGTTGTACGTGTTGTGGCTTCACAAATGCTTTGCTGCATACCTCGGTTGTAACGAGTGGTTATTTCAGTCAAAGTTGCTCTTCTATCAGCTTGAATCAGTCGACCCATTCTCCTCTGACCTCTAGCATCAACAAGGCATTTTCGCCCACAGGACTGCCGCATACTGGATGTTTTTCGCTTTGCACACCATTCTTTGTAAACCCTAGAAATGGTTGTGCGTGAAAATCCCAGTAACTGAGCAGATTGTGAAATACTCAGACCGGCCCGTCTGGCACCAACAACCATGCCACGCTCAAAATTGCTTAAATCACCTTTCTTTCCCATTCAGACATTCAGTTTGGAGTTCAGGAGATTGTCTTGACCAGGACCACATCCCCAAATTGCATTGAAGCAACTGCCATGTGATTGGTTGGTTAGATAATTGCATTACTGAGAAATTGAACAGGTGTTCCTAATAATCCTTTAGGTGAGTGTATATGCCCTGGATAAAGGCGTTTACCAAGAAATACAAATAATAATAATAATAATAATAATAATAATAATAATAATAATAAAAGACAGCAGGAAACTAAATGGTGAGGAGGGGCATCTGTTTAAATGATTGACAAACTAAAGTGCTTTAGCTGTAGCACCCCACCCCCCCAAAGATAGATCTGCCGAGTACTTTTTTTCTCCTTTCTTTCCATAGATGACTAATAACTTTGCTCCAAGAGTCCAACCTTGATGGAGAGCACAGACACACACACACACACACACACACACACACACACCCTCTGTTCCTTGTTTAATGGGTTTCCATGACAATGGCTTGCTAAGCCTTTTCCTCTCATTTTTGGATGATTTTAAATTTTACACTGTGATGACACATCGGTGCAGGCTCTGTCTGACATGGGTCTGCATCAGTAGTGTGTTCATCATAATATGGAGGGTGGGGAGAAAACTGGGATGACAATTCGAGCCGGCTTGTGCCAGTCGGGTATAAAAAGGAGATGCTGAGGATGATCACTTGATAAAGACCTTGTGGGGTTGGCAGGCCTGAATCACGTCTCCTGCAGTGTGCAGCTGAGGGGTAGGTGGGTGAGAGGGAGTGGGTGTAGAGAACATTTGTGTGGACTGCTGGGGCACATTACATTACTACACCGCTGTGCCAACCAGCCCCTGGCCCACAGCACAGTACCTAGGGCACAAAAACTGGTCCTGCAGCTCAGACTGGGGTAACGGTAAGTTCATGAAATTCGGGTTCTCCATTCAAAAGCCAAAAGCAGAGCAATGTGACAACCCTGTGTGCACTCACAAATGATGAATACACCTACACCGACACAACCTGCTGTAATGCATTGCCTGAATTTTCTGCACAATACAGTTTCTAACACACCTTGCAAATGGTTGGCTGTAGAGCTTTGGATGCATTTCCAGGAGCTGTAACTTAATTCCGGTTTCTTAATTCTGTTCACACCTTGTTGAGGCTACAGTTTTAATTAAGAGAATACCTCCAGCATGCAAATTTGGTTTTACAGTCTAATTACATAAATAAAGACTTTTCTATTTAAATTTTTTTTTTTTCCTATATTTAAATGAGAAATGCGATTTAGTACTGTATTACACTGCAAATTATTCTAGCAGAGGTTTTTTTGTTTTTTTTGTTTTAACTGTACATACGTAACCCTTATCATGCATTACACAATCCTTTTAAAATGGCAATTCAGAAAGTGTGGTGAATCATATTTAAGGGGCACGCTTGGTTCTAAGCAGTCAGTCTGCAGGGGCCGTGTTGAAGGCTCTCTTGCTGGTCGTTTTGTGTGTCACTAACTCAGTGGGTGAAAAGCACTAAATGCATTCCATAGACTAGCCGTTCCAGTAGACTACACAGTTTCCCTATCCCAAGAACACACACAGGGATACACTAATAAGGTACTCCCCCATCCTACCACTTTCCCAAATCTCAAACAGGAAATGGGAGATAATTTGTTGGGGCCCAAACTCAACTATTTGCAGTTAAAAATTTAAAATTGGTTTTGGCTTCCTATGCCCACTGCATTGATCCCTTAATTCACAGTAGGGAGCCCTCAGACAAGTTGGCACAGTAACAGCAAGGAGTTGTGTGAGGTGGCTGCAGATCACAAACAGACCAGGCTGCAGCTGCTGCAACAGACGACAGCAGCCCTCATATGCGCTGCAGTCGGAGAGGGTTAGGGCTTTGAACAGCTGCTCTGAGACTTTGCATTTCAGCACAGGGGTACGGGTCTCGACAGGGGAGGAGGGGAGCCAAACGCTACTGTCAGAGTGCCAGTCCCTAGCCTGGGGAATGCTGGCTGACCTCACTGGATCATCAGCACCCATTGTGAAAAGCTTGACGGAGACGGCGCACATACCGCGGCTCAATGCAGCCATTCCGATCTGGAAGACTCAGTGGAACGCAGAGATAAGGATTTGGGCAGACTTGCCTCAGTTACATTCGTTATTATTACATTCGTGCTTTTAGTTTTTTTTTAAGTGGGATGTAACTTATATATAAAACAAAATTAAGATTAAAACAACCTCACGAGGTGTGATATTGGGAAAACATTACACTATACCTTAAATCCTACAAAAGTGTTCACTAGCTGAAGGATGTAGGACACAGGGGTTGTAGCCGTGGCTGTCCTGGCGGGGCGGTGCAGCCAGAATGTGGAGACGCGGCAGCAACAGCTGAGGCCAGAGACAGCCGAGCAGAAACCCGAGCCGATGGGAGGCCCGTTAACTCCCTCCACACCAGCTGGAACAGGCCTTTGGGGTCAGTGTGGGCAAGGTCACTCCCCTGAGCTTAATTTTTTTCACAGCTTTAACAAGAGGGCCTATTCCCTCCCCTGCCCACCCCACCCCAGTGTGAAGGCCCAGATCACATTTTCATCTTCAACCTGGGACAAACGCTCGATACAATTCTCTTGCCTCATATTGTCCATCTTGCTTAAAATTGATTATGATTGTAAGATGTTTATTTGTACGTACATAAACATAACCAAACCATTCCAGTCTATAGAATGTGAAGTAAAACAAAAGCAAAACGGGGATGGACGATTATTTTCCTTTTGTCTCCTAACCCAGTAAATTGGTACCCAAGTGTTGGACTTGGACCTTAAAGACTGGCACTCTTTACCCAGCTGTGTGCAACACAGCCTCACTGTAAAATCACAATGCCCCGTTATCCCCCCTGGAGGCAGTAGGGAGCCTGTGCAGATGAGGCACGCAAGAGCCAGACTCCAGGACCACAGCAAGAGGAGGGTTGGGCACTGACACTGCACAAGCACTTGTGAAAATCACATCCATACTATCTGATGAGGACTGCCAGGCCAGATGAATAAACACTGGAGGGCCCACACCAGACTCCCTGCTTAACCTCAGCCTGTGGTGGCATTTGATCTTTAATGTCCTGAAGAAAGGGGCTTCTAGGCCAGGGCTGTTCCCCTGTCCAACTGTGGGCCAAGCTGTCTAGGGTGCAGGGCAGACTGTCCCAATTGCCTGCACCACTAAAACCCTTCTCTGTAATGTTCAAAGTAGCCAAAAGTTGATGAGAAAGGATTCCAGTCCACAAACAATGTAGATGAGGCCATGGAAACCTGAGAGGCCTACACCTTGTGTCCCTTCTGTGCCGATCTGGTGGCACACCCTCTGACCTCCACAACTGTCATTTCAGGACCCACCCCAGCAGGTGTCAGGAGCGTGAGATAGTCCAGCCCTGTGGTGTTCTCTGTCCCCCACCCCCACTTCCTGAATCACTCACTGAAGTCTCCCAGTCCTCTTCTTTAAGACCCAATGGTTTCGCTTGCACCCCACTCTAACCTGCTAGTCAAGTGCATTTATGATGAGGACAAAATTAGTGGAAACCAACTAATTATTCCCTTCACAGACCTGATTAGCATCAATGCTCCATGGCGTTAAAGGACTGGCTCCAGATCTAATGCAGTTACCAAAGCTTTTGAAACTTTGGAGAACCATTAGAATAATTAAGCATAACCCCCCCCCCCCCAACACATTAAACAGATAAATGTTGTTATGTTTGAAGCCGTAGCACTAAACTGTTGCAACAGGAAGCAAGACCTCCATTCACTCTCCCTCCAGCCTTGATGAACAATGACTATCCTGAATATGGTGCTCTGAACTGTAGAGGAAGAATGACTACTAGAAATGTAATGTATTCTGTTTTTGCATGACTCTTTCACTGTGTAAAACTGCAAAGAGAAAAACAAGTGTACAGTACAATCTGTCATGACTATGAAAATACAAATTGGAAACTTTAGCGCCATTGGATGTTTTAGAATGTTATTCGGTGCACTACAGGATAGTCTCTATAAACTATCTATGCAAGCAAAAATAGTGGTATATACTACAAAAGCTTCCATAGCAACAGTCTCTAACCTCCTCATACTTCGGTAGCGTATTCCAAATAAGGTGCCTACATGCGCTAGTATTCATAGATTATCCTGGACACAAGGGAGGTACTGGGCATCACATACTTGGAACAGCATACTCAAAACAGCATAGCAATTCAGAATATGGGGTAATAGAATGGGAGTCCTACGTGCATGCGATTCTATAATGTACAGACATTTCAGTACAATGCAATTTATCTGGATCGAAATCATTCCACTACAAACTACAGTGCTTGTAAGGAGAACTGGAGAGCGCCCACAAATTTTCCGTTGCTATGGCAAAGAGATAAACAATGCAATCCTTCAAGAAATTTCAGCTTAGTCATGCATAAACAGTCTCACAAATAATCGGACATGCATTTTCATATTTACAACGTAGACATTAATGTTGAAAAAGTTGTTTCCAAGAACGGACTACAGTTTTTTTTAGACAGCAGTACAGTACAGTGAACTGTTAGCAATAATCTCTGGGGATGTATATACATTTTTAAGCACAGTTTTCAATATATATTAGAATGTATAAACAGTGGACTGTGGTTTTCTCGCTGCCCTGGGTTAGGTTGCACACCTTTTTGTCATAGCAACACCAGGTACCCCATAATACCCATCCCCGTAACAAGGGCTACTCAAGACTTCCTGCTTCAGTCAGGGAATACCATTTCCCGATTGACAATATGGATCACATCTATATACTACAGTTATCAATAACATTTTCATTATGCATTGTATTCAAAGTTTGAATTTACACAATGAGGAGGAGGAGAGAGTGCATTTTTTTGTATTGTTTAATATAGCATTTTTTAAAATATACAAAAGGGTTTATTTCCTTTTTTTACATGAGGTAAACTGAAAAGTCTATTTACACTGATACACTTTTTGCAAAGTCACTGGGGTTCCAATTCCCAAAACATTCTCTTCAGAATAAAGTTAAGTATGATGTAACAAATAGATTTGCTTTAGAAAGATTAAATAACTATCACTTCAGAGTGTAAAGGGAAGATTTCTATTTTACTGCTATGATAAGGGAGAATGTTTATACAGATTTATAAAATCAGAAAATTTGAAGGATTTTACACAGTAATCCAAGATGTTAAAGCCCGAGTCCAGACTGACCTGTGGAGGGTTAAAATCAGCGAGACAATCGTATAGCTTGCCCTCCTGTCACAGCTTTAATCTCCCATTTGCTGGCTCCCGTCTCCCTCTGTCAGCTTGCCAACCATATGGAATTCACAGCTCCGTTTGGGACTGCTAAAAAAGGCAAGGCAGCCCAATTTGGAGAAGGGCAGCCAATGGCTGGTGTCCTGGTCTGTCGCTCTTAGGAAAGGGGGGTGCCATACCCACAATCCACTGCTTGCCCTGGCACTGCGATTCCTCTGCTCAGACCCTCTCCCTCTCCCTCTCTCGACACCCAGTTTAGGAGCAGCCTTGTGATAAGGGTGCATATCTAAGCAAATTAACTTTCCATTATCTCAATGGTACTCCGTTGTCACCCTCTATCCTTCCCCCAGCCAATAGAGGCATTGTTCTAGAGAACAGAGGGGAGATCATCCACGCTGAAGGACACTTTCTGGCTGCTTTAAAACACAGTCCTCCAGAAGAGTGTTTCATTGTCTGTGTCCCTCAGGGTTTCATGTTTAAGTATTAACAAAAGTGTTGCCATATTAAGGGTATCCTGGGGTTCATGACCTTATAAAATGTTGCACTGATTTTTTTTTTTTTTTTTTTTTTTTGCAAACACAGCCTATACAAATTGCACCCCGCAACCTGGGGGGGGATAATAAATCAAAGGTGAAAAGGTTCAAATCTCCGAAGAGGTAATACAATGGATTCATGATGAAACTTGCCCAACTAAGAATAACAGTTTGCAGAGTTGCATGCATCGGATTTATACTGAATGTTAAGGTGAAAACAAACGCTGCACAAGAAAACACTTTGAAGAACAGCCTGCAGCTTTCAAAACTAAATGCATACACACCAGATTGGACACGTTTTGCAGCATGCATGTTTGTTTAGTTTTGATCTCTACGTGCATCAGAATAACAATTGATGTGGAATCTGACACTTTGTGCATGGATTTACAACAAATATTTCAGTTTTTTCTTCTCCCAAGAAGCGGTACATTTAACAAATGCAGACAGTCAAGTTCAACCCTTGTACTACACACGAATTTCAATCAACTCCCTTACAGAAGCTTAGAGGAGCTTTTAACTCCTTGTGTGTATTACACAAGACATAATAGGTAAAATAAAAGTTTTCATTTTGCTAACTATATTCCCCTCTGCTTAGGTTGATTACTGTGCATCTGCTATAAACACATGTTCAAGTAAAGTTAAAATTGGGATATACATCCTACTCTTGGTATTAAAAAAGGGATCTACATTTCTCACACCATTTAGTGTTCTCTTTAAAAATGATGAAATATACTCCAGTTCTCCCACCACCCGCCCCAATCATCTCCACTTGATCTGGCTGTCCATGAACAGAAGGTGAAAATGTTCCCATTTTCACTCCAGGACACTTCACACACTTGTAATTTAAGTGTCAGAGTTATAGCCTCACAGACCGTGTGCAATTCTGATGAAAAACGGGGGTGAGAGAGCGTTATGATTATCTAGAAATGGGTTTGTTGACCGTGTGGCACAGGTTTAAAGTTAAATTGAGTGGATCTAAACTGGAGAGACCTTTAGAATTAAGAAAAGACACCAAAAGAAAAGCAAGCTATGTAGACATGGCCTGCTTTACTCTTGTAGATGAAGACTGAACAAAAAATAAATAAAAAATTGGCCACAAACAGACTGTACTCCTTATAAATAGGACAAAATAACACCGTCATGGTCAAGGTCAAAAGCATTCCAGGTGTTTCTAAAATGCACTACAGTGGGAACTATGTGGATTTAATAAAAAATACCACTGAAGCAAATAGAATCAGAATACTTAAATTTTCAACAGTTGCGTGTTCTACTCTAAATTAAGCAAGCATGCCATTTTATTTTTTTGCAATGGAAACGGTACACTGCTCATCTCAGTTTGTTGCACGAGGGGAGATATCCGCAACAGATCTTAAATTCCCATTCAGTCTGGAGCACGACACTTGTGCAATGGCTAAGCTTCGGAGGGAGCAGAGCATGTGGACAAACCATCACAGCCCTATAAAAATTAAATGCAACACTGTGGCAGATTCATTCTAAAGTGATCTGATGAATTCAAATCGATTAAAAGTAAAAATCCCTTTGCCAAAATTTGTTTTACGGGTACCTTCTACCACTCCAAAAGTTGGTGGTTTCCCTGGTCCAGTCCCAGCATCACCAATATCTCCATTTCTCCTTGTTGTTTAATGGAAGCTCTACTGAGCAACATTACATCCTATACATCTTCTTTACCCAAAGGAAGCAATGATCCTGAACAATAACTGCCCCCTAAAATAATGATACGACAGAACCTCGACAATAAGTAAAGGCAGACTGGAACGGAGGCTGTGGGATGTCTCATTAGGGCTCACTTTGGAAAGCCCTATATGCTGGTGACTGTATTCAAACATATTTCATATACATAGCTTTAAATCAGAGATTTTTTTCCCCCTAACCATTAAGATATAAGCCGCTATAATAGAAGTTCTACTTCCACGAGATTAGGCGATTAAATGGCAGGAAATGTTTTATCAAGATCGGCCATTCAGTCGACTATCTCATCTGGTTCCTAGTTACAAGCCTAATTGTTGCCAGAGCTCTATTCTAATATTTTCAAGTCATTCCAAAGAATTAGGAAAGCATGTTATTTATGCTTACCCACGGATTGTGGAGTAAATAAAAACAACAAATTGCAGATTCACCAGAATCAATCCAGATGAATTTCATTGGGTTGTTCGAAGAAATAAGCTAGGCATACCATGTAGTTTAAAAATCTTTAGATCCATTTCTCTTAATCCTCAAAATCTTCTGAAACCTTCCAGTAGCTTAAGACTTTGTATATAGTTGAAGTCCAGATCAATAAATCAACACTTTACAAAGATATACACAGCATCTGTCTGGACTCCATTCAATCAGCTGGAATCTTAACACTTATCTTCAGAGTTTGTTGAACACACCCAGAGAAAAGATCAACCACAGCAGTGTTAAATAGATAAGGATGGACCTTCATTTATTTTTTTGAGACTGCCTTGCTATCGAGCTCCGTTGCTGCCATGCAGATAGCTCTCAATGTCATTATTGACCAACATAGATAGCAGCAATAAACATGCACATTGCCAGAAATCGAAAATGGGGGGGAATCTCATTGTAGCTATATTATTTTTATTCCATGGTTCAAATATTGGCTATATGAATTAGACACTGTTTCAATCACATCAGATGTAAATTTCCACTTGGAGCCAGAGCTGAAGTGCAAGGTCATCTGGTTAAAGCATGTCTTTATAACACCGGAGATATAATTCAGTCTTACCAGTTTACAATTAGTCACTTAAAGCCCAGCATTTGACATTAAAATGCAGGCATTGATACATAGGTGAAGTTTCATGAAGGACATTTATGAAACCAAAGGAAATCGCAGAATAACCACTTCGCATACATGCTCCCAGCATCTGTCCTGCCGGCAATGCTCTCATTTTATTTTTATACCCAATACGAGTTTTGTCAGGGTCTTTTAGATACCCCCAGCAGGACTGATGGAGCTAGAGGGCATAGTAACAAATCCTACTGCAACAAGCAGGAATCAGACAAAATACATTTATATGAAAAATCATGAACCTTTTCCAAATTATTTTCCTGTAGTCTTATGAATGGGACATTTCTAAAGGAGCGATCACTTTCCATTCGTCATTCTCCTGTAGTGGGCACAGCAAGGTGCTTTGTGGGTGAAGAGGTTCATTTTTCAACATGACAATTGACCCCTAAGAGACCAACTAAACTTGCATGACTTTTTTAAAGGTTTTAAACTGGGGCACAGGTCTGACCAGTCTCCAGCATGTACTGGAAAGGATGAAAAAGGACAACCAAGATAAATAGACTGTGGAAGATGGAAAACTAATTTGCAAAACTAGATTATGGAAGAACAAGGCAGTTACAGCAATCTTAATGGTCCCTTAACTGTATACCTCAAAATTCAAGGATAACTGCCTCTGGGCAACATAACTGGTTACCTGTTCGGCAAAAAACACATTGGGGCAGTGCAGCTTTCACGGACGAAAATCCACTTCCCCTCCTCAATTAAGTGCACACCCTATATACCAGTCAATCTGCGGTCAAACAAGCAGCAACTCTGCCATCGCCGGCATTAAATACTTCCAGTCACTTACAGGAGGAAGTCATGTTTCACGTTTGTGGCTCACACCTCTGTTTAGCACTTGTGTGTGGCAATACTTGAAATAAGTCTTAGGGTGCAAAACTAGTTAATTTCGAAAGTTAGAGAACCACAGACTCTGAACACTGAAGGTTCGCCCTCGCTCACCCCAGGCTGCACTGCCTTGAGTCATCTGCTGGTTTGGGCCATCGTACCAACATTCATGTTTGAGTTTGTTTTTGTAATTCAGCAAGTGCAATTTCAGTACAGACCTTCACAAATCGTTGAGTTTATCCTACAAATTGTCTTCAGTGCAGTTCAAAATGTTATTATAAAGTCATATACAAACGAATTATGATGTTTGAATACAGAAATCAGGAGGAACGTCAGGCACAAAACACCACAAATAAAGGCTGTATGTTAGTCCTCCACTGATGCAACCTGTCGTCATGTCACTTTATGATCACATCTCTTCATTCTGCCTGTAGACATTTATAGGAGTCTAAACTTTAACCCTCCCTACCACTGCCACCTCCTCTTCCTCTGGCTGCTCCCCTCCCTCTAAAACAGCATGCGTGACTCCAAAACAGAGCCCCGAGCAGCCAATGTGAATATATTACATCCCAGGGAATGTTTCTGCCAAATGTTCCATTCCATTTGCCCTCTTTAATATCCACCCCCCATACCCCACCCCCCATCCCCCATCCCCCAACCTCAATCTACCCCCACCCTACTAAATAGGAGAAAAAAAAAAAAAAAAAAAAATCACACGACACCAAAGACAGAGACAGCTGCAGCTTATAAGGAATGTGAGAGGCCGCTGCCAAGAAAGCAGGCAGGGAAACCATACCATATATAGCCATGGAGGCAGAATCAAATTTTTATCAATGAGAGGAGAGTGCTTGTGTATGTTGGCTGTGTGTGTCTCTATATACATTCGTGTACTGGGTTGTACAGTTCAAATCGCCAACAAAATTCATATCGCAATGAAGCAGATCAAACGGTACATAAACAGATGTTGCCCCCTTTTTGCATTTTTTTTTAAATTAGACCACGTAAGGAAGTGAAAAATCTGCCAGCACCTGCCTTTTACAGGAGGCTACTTCCAGGCAGTGGCAAACCACACAAGATCATACAATCTCTGCTAATAAGCAGACACTCCACTGTAAACCAAATGCACCATTTCATTGCCGGATGTCAAACCAAACACACAGGAGGGGTGGGGGATTGAAAGAGAAAGAAAAATCCTTGACTTCTAAAAGCTACAGCAGCAGTACAGGGAGTGGTTCACTAAATCTCCATTCATGTATTGATCAAAGTCTCATTTTAACCTGTTGTTAAGGGGAAATAAATAAATGAAATGACCAAAATGATTTTCGGCAGCTGATGCTATTGTTCAAGGACACTCACATTTAACTTGGAACAGGCTGTAACTGCAGGAGGGCAAGCCATAGAACGAAGGAGGGACTACAACTCATGTACTAGAATGTGTTTGTTTCGAGTGGTGCTGTATTGAAGAAAAAGTAAATGCTAGGTTGGCACAACGCTTTTAAATGTTAACAGGTAACAAACACACTGAGGGACTGAGATAGGTTAGTTCAGGGGAGAGAGGGGGTTATTCAAACTGCTTTACAACAAAGGAGTCTGCTTACACACAGTGTTAGTGTTTTTAGTGGTGTTCTAAGAGTATGGGTAAACTATGGCGTGCAGATAGGGTCTGTAAATATATAAATGAACACAACCAAGCTCATATAGAAAATGTAGTGTGGTTACAATTTTTGGTTGTTCTTTAAAAGGAAGAACGCGGTTTCACATTATTTCCAATTGCACCTCAGCGCAGGAGAACCCCAGTGAATTCAAAGAGGATTCGCTTCAGCATTTCTGTGCACCTTGTCGCTTTTGCATTCACGATGCAAAGACAGGGACTCGACATCATGGATTGCGATGCGAGAGCGCAACAATGTCTCCTGGTACAATTTAGATGAGATTTGGCAATGCTTTGGAAAGGAAATAGCTTGGATATAAATATTCTGAATGTATCCAAGACGAATTTAGCAAAATGCTCCAATATAGGATTCACTTTGTGGGCTCTATTCATTATTAACCACAGCTTAGTGGTTTTGCGATGCTGCTGGGCTCTTCTACTGCACTGAAGACAAGACTGCTTTTCTCATAGGCTCTTGTAGAGAACCCAGAATAACAGACAGGACTGATGGAAAAGATCCGATTTTGTAGCACATTCAGGATGACAAACATACAAAGATGTAATTGAAATGAGGTTAATCATTAGGAAGCAGTCAGTAGCCCAGGTACAAAAGTCTATAGTTCTATAGAAAATGATAATCTATATAATGATATATATAATACCCTTTAACTGAATTACGCAGTCATGCTTCGTCATGTCTTTATTTATTATCAGTAATTATAATCCTTACTCTTAACGAGTACACATCACTTGCTACTGTGTGGACCCATGAGAAGAAACGCAAAATATTACATAACCTACCAGAACAACGAGGGCATTTTTTTTGGAAAACTCTGCTTTTTTGAGGCTTGACAGCTTTTGGGTTTAAGCCTACAATTTTATACCAAAAAACTGGCTGATCTCATTGAAATGATTAAAATAAATACATAAATAAATATGATATAGATACACAAAAAGTATAAACACTAAGCAAGAAAGGTTACATTAAAGGTCTACTGAGCAGTATTTAAAATCAAAAATGATCTTAACACCACCTACTCCATCCCCTTAACAGCATTAATATAAAGAGTGGTTTGATTGTGCCGTCTAATTCTGGAGCTTGGATTGTACAGAATTATTTATTTGGAATTATCAAGTATAATGTCTGAAGTGACCTCATTAAGCTATACGTCCTTGTGATGTCAATCTAAATCGTACAATTTTGGAGACACTGGATTACAAAAATGTGATTTAATTCCACCAAACAGATGCTCAGTGTTGGGCTGCTTGACCAATGGAGATTTGAGGAGAGTGATGAAGGGCAGAGAACCTTTTCAATAATGAATGGCTTCAGCTTTGAGCATTAACGGTCTGCCACTAAAAGATATTGATGATGCCATCATGTATATTTAATGCAATGCATAGTAGAGCCATCACAATTGTTCTCACTATCCCATATTAACCCAATGTTTTTCATGAATATTTGATTAGACGAGACGAGATTAAAAAACAAAATTACATCCATCAGCCTGGCCACCTACCTTTTTAAGTTCTCCTTTACAAGCACCCTGGCTAAATCTGACTGTGCCATCAGCCTGGCCATACCATCCAAACTCAAAGACATGATTTTGCACAGAAGTTACTTGGCTTTATGTGACTGGTTTGCAAAACTGAAAAATAAACGTTGTTGCTATGGTAAAGAAATCCCAGATCTCTTAAAACCTCCACATACATTCAATACATACAGATTACAAGTATTTAAAAGTAAGGTACAGTAGCTGCAGTAGCTCCTTTGTAGGTTGAAGACCGCAAGGGACAGCAAGCAAGCGAAAAGAGAAGCTACAAGAAAAAGAACGAGAGAAAGAGACCGACATTGACAGGAAGCAAGAGTGATGTGGGGGGTGGTGGGGCGGGATTACCTTTGTTGCACTAGCAATCATTTAATGCACTTTTAGTAGAACAGCTCACTTTTGGCATCCAGTAAAGCCCTAGTGAAACCGTGAATGGAGCCGGACGGGACCGGACGGGACCCTACCTTGGTCTCTCCGCAGCTGTCCGACTCAGACACCTGGTATGTGAGGTCGGTCTCTTCGAAGCCGGTGGCGCTCATGCGCTGGTCGGTGGTGGGGTCTGAGCGGGGCGGCGAGTCGGGGGAGTTCAGGCAGGTCTGGATCAGCGCCTTGCCCGTCTCGCTGGTGATCATGGGCTGCAGCTTGCGCGTGGCGAAGGTGTACACGTGCCCAGTCTCGCTCGCCACCAGCAGCAGCACCTGGGTGCCTGTCAATGTCGACAGCTCGTAAGCCTAGAGAGAAGAGGAAGGCAGGTCAATCACAGGCTAGGAAACTAGACGCCCACTGCCGAGCAACCTGAGCTAGGAACAAGGGTCTGCTGCATAGGACGCCACCGTCATAGGTGTCCAACCCTGGCCCTGGAGAGCAGACAATCACTAGGTTATGGTCAATAGCCTCCTATGCATATCAGCAAACACTATGTGCTGGATATGAGCTTCTAGTTTTCTTTTCTCAGATGGAAGTTAAAATGACCGTGAGACTGATATGATTCTTCACTTCCTCAGTTTGATGTTAAAGGATGCTGCAGCTCATAAATCCCAAGATGGATTGAACAGCTATGCAATGGGAGGCTCCATTCCATAAAGGGACATTTCCATCCTCATAGCACACAAACATCCAAGTGGATAAGGCCAGACTGAGATGAGAAACCTCTGACATGTCAAAATCAAATCAGACATCGACAAATGAATGGATGTAACATGCTGAATGGCATAAATGCATAAATAAATGAAGCCACAAACCTTCTAAGGCCTATGTATCAATTCCTTTGGACATTTGGTTTTTAGGAGTAGCCTATTCAATGTAACAAACTAAAGACAAAATATACAAAAACTTCCAGGAACATACATGTGGTTTGCCATAGACACAGAAACACAGACCCATGGTGTTATGCGGAAGCCAAATGCCAAGGCTGTACACCCTGTTGTACAACAACCACTATGAAACAGTCTTTGCGGTGGACTTTAAACTTGTCAGCGTATGAAGAAAAATCACAGACATGACTTCAAGACTTTGTAACACAGCAGGATGACAGTTTTAGGATAAGTCTCTGCTTCAGTTTTAAAAATGACATCCTGAGGGACTCATTAAGGCCATCATCCCCTCCAGTCTCACCAACTCGTGTATTAAGCAAACCTTTCGGGTCAGGGTAATCCTGCGAAGCATTAAAAAAAGATATGCCAAAAATCTAATATTACATAAAATATGTATGACTAATTACCTTAGTCGAGCAGGAACAGCAGATAAACAAAGACAGCCTGCCTCTTTACTCCTATGTAATTAGAATGTATATTTAATGTGGCATATGCAGACTGATTTTTCCCAGTCTACAGAGCCAAGCCATTGAGCCCAGGAGGACTCTGTGAAATGGGAGAAACATTAATGTGCACAGGATGGTTCTCTCTGTCATTAGCAGCCCTGAAGGGAAAAGTCATTTTCATGGAAAAATGGGAATTCCCAGCAAGTATTTGCATAGGGGCCGATTACTCCAGTAAGCCCAGCTACCTCGTCTCTCCAACACCAAGACCCTGCACCAGAACAGTCCTAAACAACACTTTGCAACAGAGTGAAGGAGCTCTAGCGACCACTTTACATCACTGTTCCCTTACTTTCTCGTGCATTTTAATGAGAAGCTGTCAAACAAGAGGAAACGCTGGTTGCTTTTTTTACAGACAGTAGATCAGGTAAAGGAAAACTGCCTCCAACACACACTGTACAGAGTGTAAACATTGGTGTGCGTTCTGAAGGAAAGCCATGAAGTGTTTCCAAGATCACTTAAGACAATTTAGAACTTTTAAATCAATAACGTGCCTTCTATGAACCACAGATCTCTTTAAATCAAGGCACAATGCACAGACAGCGTTCAGGAACGGTGTTTCACTCACCAGGCCCTCCTCTCATGTGCTTCTCGAAACAATCATTCGCCCCGAGGCCCAGAAATGAGTTTGTGGTGACGGGTAAGCCGGGAGAAACAAGGTGGTGTACGTTTAACTTTCCAACCCAGTAAAGTGGATGATACGGTAACAAAGTAAGGCATGAGCTTCGGATATTTTTCATTTTGAAAAGCTTAACCTGTAAAATGTAGGCGCCACACAATATAAGTGTTAATTTAAGGGTCTATCTATTAGGTCATCTTGAAGTTCTTTACATGTGCTGCTCTACTGTCTCATGTCAGTACAATTAAAAGTAAACATTGATACAAGGGTTTAAAATAGTGATATCGTTATTGGATTATTTGAAATGCACAGCGCTACACCCAAACGCAAGGCTCAGCCCATATCCCAGAAGCCATAGTGGATATGAACCTTAAGAGCCACTTTGGGATAGAGATGCTGGTAATCAAACCACAAACTAGGGAGTTCTGTGAGAAACTGGTGCTAAGGACATGAAACAAACAAATATAATGGCATCCAATGCTGTAGCTGTTAGAGGTTACATACTTTATCTGTGCATAAACACTGGAATATCTGGGGAGTTCTGCCAACAATGCTTTAGAACAAACACACAAAATAGCCCAGTGCTGATGTAATGTGATGCACTACTAGCCATCCTATGTTTGGGGTTATTTTGTTGTTTTTGGAAGCCCGGCAAGAAGGCGTCTGCAGTTATTCAATATAGTAAACGTTTCACTGCCACCATCCAGCCTTGCCAGAAATGCCAGAGTGAAGTCAGAGGGGGCGAGGAAGAGTGGCTTGTTTTACCAGCCCAAGTCTGCCCATCGGTCAATAAAACGTGTTTAAAAACATTTGGTTCTAGTCTGAAGAGGAAAATCAGAACAGAGGAAAGGTCATGAATGCCAAGAGGTCATTCATCCCCATCGTGCTGGTCCAATCTCTTGGTACTTCCCAGAAACGTCTCGAGTCGATGGAGCCTCTGCGTGGAGCACAGATCAAGCTTTTTAAATAAATGTTTTGCAAGAGACCACCGATGGAAACTCCCAAATATATTTTTAAAAGCAGCATGTGATTATCTTGAAACCTTGTGCAAGCTTTGTTCTCAATATCTTCACACCTTTTATCAGCAAATAAGTGAGGACCTCAGCCGGCCTACAGAGTTTCAGTATTGGAGCAGGCTAGCTTTGCTTTGCAGTCCTGCTTCAATTGCTTTTCTGCAGCTCTCACTAAATCAGGACGGCAGCGTGCGTTATGTTACGCTGCTGATCGGGGGGGTGGGCACATTACAGTTGGCATCCACACCCTGGGTGTTTACACAGCCCTGCAGGACAAGGGCTCATTGATCACCAGCAGAGAGAGGCATCTCCTACGCACTGGCTGCAGCTTGTGGGCTGTCAAGAACAGACTCGCAAAACATAACATGGGCCAACTCCAGGAAAAACACAAAACTGATAATTGAGACCACAGAGATAGGACTCGGAGGGACAAGCACTGCGCCTATTGTTAATGGAGTTCGTGATGAACAACACCCAGCAGACAACCTGCCAACCCCACCTCATCGATCGCTCTAGTCAAGGAGCAGAACAGGTCATGAGGTTAAACTCACTGGATCCCTGCCAGATGCAGATTTATTTTACTTTAAGACTGGGGCTCAAACCATTACTGGAACAGAAATAAGTCACCAAAGCTAAACCACTGGGAAACAGCATGATATTTTTGTAAGCATGGACACATATAAACAGGAAGTGGTTTTGCGTTTGTACCTCCCCCACCCCCCCCGCCTATCTCCTTGCAATTCTCTATTCATGTAGACACATTTAACCAAGTCCCTCAGGATCCAAGAATCTTGTCGCCACCCTAAGAAAGTTCCTCAAATCACCCAAACTGGGTTGGGATTGCAAACAAACAGCGCTCTAAAGCAGATTACACTAATCTACGTGGCTAGACAGGTCTTCGCAAGACCACTGAAACAAGTGCAACGAGAGCAAGTGAAAGCGACTCGCCAGCATAGAAAGTCATATGACCAATATTAGTGTACAATGTTTACTGCCCCCAATTCAGGAAACTCTATAACACTCTTCTTTCACATATAATAATCAAATTCACAAGGAAGCTGCATGAAAACGGGTTTTATAAATAGGGCTCTTTGACTTCTCCCACGTTCATCTGATAAGCCAGCTCCATTTTCCTCCTCCTTGCATCCACTTTACAGATGACCTGAAAGGTCAATCCTTTGGAATATACAAGTTAATACTTTTACCCCCATCAGGATGGCAGCATACTTTGTGATTTGGGAAGTGCCCCACTTTTGCCCTTACGAGACAGAAGCGCCTGTAGCCTGTGTTGTAAGCGAATGCTAAAACAGCCGCTGTCTGGATGAACACAGCCCTGCCAACATGGCTACAAGAACAAGAAAACGGCCAATGAAAATAAAAGGATCTTGCTCATGAAACTCACAGTATCTGTACTCCCAGACGCCTCGTGTAAAGCAGACTTTCAAGGCCTCTTGTCTTATAACAAATAAAATACAGGAGATATACATCAAACTGCCTACCAATATCCAACTCAATGAGAGGAAGGGGGAATTAAAGTTTAAAAAGCCTTCAACAAAGGGGTTCCACTTCCTCATATGACTGACACAGAGGAACACACCTGCATTACAGAGCACCTGAAAACAGTCCCGCCTGCTGCCAGGACTGCAGGGATTTGCTGCGATAAATCTAGGAAGTTGAACCCCACAGGGAGAGAGAGACTGTTCTACTCAAACCAGGCTCCAGCAGGAAATAAAAACACAATAACAGTCACTTGAAATAAGTCTGGGAACTAAATAAATAAAATAAAAACCATTCAGCATGTATTCAATGTTGGTATAATGGTATCCAATTAGGCTTTCATTTCAGGGCCATTTTAAAATACCCTGGCTCGATTATTAGCATCCTCAACGCTGCAGACGGACACACAGCCAGCAGATGGACCTGATACAAGGGGGCTGTGGCCAGGTGCCAAGGCCACAGTGAGCAGCTCAACAATCTCAAAGGCAGATGGAAAGAACTCAGTTTGAGCGAACACACATTCCTCCTCATGACCGACCATCGTTCAGGATCGGCCAGATTACAATCGGCAGTTGGAGAGCACGTCAGCTTGGGAAGCAGTCGGAAATAGAAAGACCCCTCTACCAGTCTCTGAACCCCCCCGCACCGCCCCGACTGGCTTACTCTGTCCGATTTGATAGCATGTGAAGAGGGAGAAAACATTCCTTTGGTGAAATTTGGATTTTCATTTTTGACAATCAGAAGACACCTACTCTCCATGACTACACTACTACAGGAAGTGAAGTCAGAGATGTTATGCAGAGACCGGGGAGGAGAAGTGACTAAACTAGTGAAGAACTTTAGACTTTCAGAGGACCTCCCCCTTAATGTGAAATACAGTCTGTCAGACAGTTTATGGTTTCATTCTTTGGGTGTTTTTTGTGCAGGATGAGTCAGTAACAGAAAATGCTGAACCTACAGTACCACAAGGACATTGTCAAGAAATACTGATAAACAGGGTTTGGATTAAGCGATAAAACTGTAGGAAAAGGAAAAAACGAGCCTACATGCCTTCTGATCCGATTAATAAGTGGGGTAACAGATCAGAAGAGCCATGTAGCACAAATTGCTCAAACTAAACCATGAGTAACAAAAGGATTGAAAAAAAATATATATATTAAAATATAATCACACCACATATGGCTTTGAGAGGCATAACATGAATAATGATAGCAAATTATCTCCACGTCTATTGGTGCAGGCAGGAAGCCAAGCTTATATAATTGTTTATATCCTCAAGATTCAAAGGAGCAATAGCACAGCTCCTAGTCTTGGCAAGCTAGATGAAGCCGAGTAAATCGTGACCATGCCTAGACGCACACCTCGGGTTTCTTTTCTTGGTGTCCCGGCGCTATCTTGACAACTCCCAACAGGTAACTGGTTAACAGCCTACACACTTTCATGAATCATATCAAACAAAGTACCCAATGCGTCTCAGTTCACCATTGCTTAGTAATCACGGCGAGACTGCTGGATGCGGGGTACAGGGTTATTTCCAGCAGTTCCTGTTAGAACTACAGGTTTTGTTTGTTGTTGAACAGCATTCAGGAGGCTACAATTATAAGATCCGATGTGATCTGTATTTCATTCCTCTCTCAAATAGAGAAACTTGGATGTATACATCTTATGGAAGGGGCATTTTATTTTGCATCATTCAGGAGATGAAGCTCAAATTTCTTGAAGACTATCACTGGTGCCTGGAGCCCACGTGGGATAGGTGGTGGGTTGTCATGGCCATTGTAATATATTGCAGCTTGCTGAAAGTAAGGTCACCTGCAATAGAACTTCCTTTTCCTTTTATCAGTGTACAATCTTTAGTGTTACAGCCATTGGGGTAGTTTTCTGGCTAGGGACCTGGGGAGCTGCCTAAATCTCCCATGTGGAGGCTGTACATATATGCTTTAAGTCATTTGGAGCCTTTTCTTTAAACTTTGACCTGCACACTTATTTTAAATTAAAATACACATTTACTTTTTTGTACAGCTTTTATTGGTATACTGGAAGAAATGTTAATACATAATTAGTGGCTACAGACAATCACCACCGCCCCCCCCCACCCCACACACACACACACACACACACACAGATGAAGAAAATAAATTAATATTAATAATGACGTGTTAAATTTATTGACAATACTACAAAGAAAGGGATGCCTTTTCAGGTTTCATAAATCAGAAGCTTTCCTTTCAATGCTGATTTGATAACGGTGTGGTGAAGAATTTCCCCAAGGAATGAGCGATTATCCTCTGTACCTTTACAAAAACCTCTGAACACCCTCAAAGTCAGTCAAGTACAAGTTAATTACAACCAGCCATTCCCAATCTGCCTGGGATCTTGGAAAAGTGCATCAGAATGTGAACACAGGGATTTCAGAAGCAACTAAGTAATTGAAATGCCTGCAGAGAAGGTGGCGTTATAATGTGCTCAACAGCAGTGCTACACAGTGCAAAATGATGCAAGCCGCATTCAAAGTTGTAGATTATCTGCTGTGCTCGCACATCAAGTTATTTTATCTCCACACACCACCTACGTTTTTAACAGTCAACGCTTTCACCTTTTGCTGTACCATGTATTATTCTAAGAAACTCTCATACTTTGCTCAAGTAATGAAAACACATGGAGGTCTAGTCATTGCCAACATATTCCAAAAACACACTGCTTAAAAAGGGTATTTGGAAATTATTTAAACAAAAATCCCTAACAGAAGCCTGTGGTAAATGCATGCTCAAGTCAGCAGTTGTATAGACTGTCTAAGAGCCTCAATGCCTAACAGACAATAAAACTCTATATGCAGTAATTAAATATTTCCCACCATATTCACTAAGCTTGTGCTTGTGAGTACAGAGATTTCATGAAGATAGACTTTAAGGGCTTAAGAGAATAATTGGCTTAATTGGCTTTAGAACGTTGCCTCATCTGAAGAGTCCAGCAGGAATCACAGTGACTATGCGAGGCCGCCTCAGTCTGTGTGTGGATGTGTACATGGACTGGAGGGAAGGATTTGATATGAACAAGAAAAATCAGAGCATGTGGATTGGGGGAGGGGAGGGAGAGGGAGAGTCCTGGACCGATTCAGGCACAGCGCCAGGAGATGACAGGAGGTTCCTTTCAAACAGCACTTCACTACTGACCTGCACACTCCTGAAACTCTCTGGCCAAGGTTCAGCCTAGGCAACTAGGCAACTGTGCTCAGCTCCAGACGAAGGCAGGTGGAAGTCTCAACATGCTAGTAAACCCCAAACTCAATCACATTCCAGGTTTCAGACACGATCAGAATTCAGAATCAGATTCTACTCTCCTACTGAACACAAGCTGAACGAATGACACTCGTTACACGGGCCGCCCAGTGTGCATGTACGTACGCAGTACCACAGGATGTAGCTTACTCCATGGTAAGCTAATACAGTCCATCTTGGTGAGGAACCATTCCTACCATTTGGCATTAAGGCCTACAGATTATAGATACATTTACATTACTTTTGAAAACTCAAGGTAAGACAGGGCCTGTGGCTTTGAAGGAAGCGACAGCAAAGTACCCGCACAGATGCTAACTGCAGGAGAAAATTAAAATAGAACATTTGTGTGCGCTCGGATGTGCAATGCCAACAACACCGACCACTTTAAGAAACGAGTAAGCCAAACAGTGATGCACCACAGGTCTTGTTTGTACTGGATTCGGACTGGCCTCACAGGGATTGTAAGAAATGGGAATCTGCCAACTCAACCATGAAGCCCAGGGCAATGATGCATTTTGGTCACGGCGAGAGCAACAGCTGGGTGCAACCATGACAGCAAAAAAAAAAAAAAAAAACTTTCCTTCAAAACAAATTCAACTCTGACCGAACTGGTGCAGTGTGAAGGAAGGGAACAGGAGAGTGTGGGACACTTTTGAGCTGGAGCTACAATGGGCAATAACGGAGTCAAGCGCCAGATGTAGGCCGAGATCCTCATACCTGCAAACAACATTCATGAAACAACGAGTACCAGAGAGAAGAGCGTTTTCCTCTGCACTTCATACGATCCCGAGTTGAAGAACATACCGAACTCAAGCGCCCCTTCGGAAAGGACAGAAGTGTTGCTATTAAACGCAGGCAAGGGGGAGAGATGAGCTGAAGATGAAAACACAGATGCGAGATGAAATGACGTTTTTGTATACATCACATCTAACGGCAGGATACAAGATAGCATCTCAGAGCAGTTTCTCATCTCTCCGTTTTGCATCTTTTTTTTTTGTTGCTTTAATTTATTTTTAAATGTGGTTTTGATTTGTGAAAGAGATTCCTCCCCGTGGGGGGGGGGGTTTCAACACAAATCCCCAGAGCTAGATGAAAAGGTGGAGGTACTGATTAATACTGTATGGTCAGGCATTAGCCTAATACTGTGGTGGTGTTATGATACAATCGCTTGAGTCGGGTGGGGCAGTGGTATCAACCTGGACCTGGTGTGCCTCCGTCCACCTACACTGCATGGCTAAAGATCATGTTCTTTTTGAATAATTAACCTGTGTAGTTGATTGTTATGTTGACCAGAATTTATCAGCGCTAGTCCTCAAGACTCCCCATCTTATTCTTATTGAACTGTATGCTAGATTCCAGCTTTCCTTTTCTTTTTTATTTGTTTTCAGACGTCACAGGGTTAGACATCAGCAGTGTGACTTTTGGGTACAGTAATTTAGTGATGAGGTATCTTCAATTTGAAGCAACTGGGGGTATGTAGGCTACAGTTTACAATGCTTCTTGCACGAGTGAGTAACAAAGTAATTCCCACCTGTCTGTTCATCACTAATTGGTACACCATTAAAGAATGATTTGAACAGATATGGGGCAGCAATAACCCGTTCCATTGAGGGCAGACAAAATAAATAAATGAATAAATAAAAAGACTACATTATGAGATGTGTTCAGCTTAGATTTTAATAAGCCTACGTTATTAAATGCACAGTTGGAAGGGATGCCAGACCACACATGTGGTCCTCAGGACTAGATATCCAAGCAGGGATGTTTAATATCGAATAATTTCAATCCAAGATGAGTTATACACTCAAAGCAACAAGTGGCTCAGAATGACATTAACTCCCTCTTGAAAACGCCTTAGACCTGGGCTAAACCTGGGTTAAAATATGAAGAATATGGTTAAATGAAGAAAAACAAAATAGTTTAATACGACTATTAGAAGCTTTATTTTGGTGGTCACCTGTTCTCTATTACCTAAAAGCTCCAATATTATGACCCTAATATCACCACTGACACTACCATTATCAGATTGCACTTACATGTTTAGAAACATCTTTGTTGAATCTCATGTTACTACGTACCAGCTACAGATATAAACACTGACAGGTCAAACGGGGCGTGGGGGGGGGGGGTGTTAGTGCCAGTTGCTCCTTTCTATATAAAGCACTTGCCCGTGTTTTCAGTGTGTAGTAGTTCCCACCCCCTGCCCGCCAGCAGCAGCAGCAGCGCAGGAGCGGCAGTCCCGCAGCTCCGGTCTACACGTGGAGAGCAGCCCAGTCCTGCGCGCATGTAAACAGACGAGACGTGCGCCCAGTCCGCTATTATTTGTGGGGCTGCTCTGTGTTAACCCCCAACACATCTCTAAACACACATCTGTGGTTTTTCCAGACTTCAACCTGAACAAGATCTGCGTTCAAAATGCAGGATGTAGAATCAGGACTGTTTTTTCACAGCGTGACGGACGCCCCTGTCTCCCTGGATAAAGATCAACACTGATCAACCCTGGGAGTTGTTGGACAGTTCCTTGGTTTAATAGCTGAATGTTGTTGTAGTCGTTTGTGGACGATTTAAAGTGCCATTCACCTCGAGTTGCAAACTTAAATGCACGGCTACTACTCGCCTAGCTCTCAGTCTTGAAAGAAAAAAAGTTAGTGTGCGTTTCTGTAGAGCTGGATGTGTCGTGAACATCTACCGAGTGAACTCTGGGAACCGCCGGGTAACTTTATGAACCTCCGTGACAGCTCTGCTCAGGCCTGTGTGCCGCGGGTCGCTACTCACCTTTTTCATAATGCCCGTCTTCCTCTTGCTGAATGTCGTGTATCGCCTCAGCTTGTTGTCGATAAACTCCATTTTAATCTTCACTCGTCCTCGCGTCTTTTTCCCAGGTTTTGCACCGGCTACACCTCCAGCCACTCCTCCGTATCCCCCCGGTGGCACCCCGGCCTCCTGTCCCACCACCGCGGACTCCATCTCCGGCCTCTCCCGCTTCACCCCTCGCCGGCTGTCCCCGGCTGCGCCCATGGGGTCGTCGTCATCCCCCGATTCCGAATCGGCGTCCGAGGCGCTGTACACCTGGGGCGTGCTCTCCCTTTCCGGGTCATACCTCCCACCCCCGGGAACGGGAACTCCCGGCGTCATGCCTCCCATGCCCCCCGGACCCGTCCCTTGCAATCCGACCAATCCCGCTCCATTCCCCGGCCGTGCAACCCCTCGGGAACCCCCTCCTGTCCCGTTTCCCCCCAACATCCCAGCCCCGTCCCCCGATCGCCCAACCCCGCCGCTGACCCCAGTCGCTACTCCGATTAACCCTGCTCTGACCAAGCCGGGACGGACCCCGCTCCCAACCACCCCCGAACCGTGTCCCGTGTTGCCCCTGCCCGACGATGCCCCGTTTCCAGTTGGTGCCGACCCAGCCTGGCTAGGTAACATTATATTGTGAACACAACTGTGTCTTTAAAAAGCCAGCCGCTCGCCGGTGCGTGTTGGTGTGATTACAGCGCAGCACATACACCAACCGGCACGGAGGTAAACAAGCCAGAAAACACTGCCCGGCCAGTCCAAAAGGCTCCCCGGCCCTTTTAGAAGCGCAGAAGTAAGTTTTAGAAGTGATGCTGCCCCATAAGACCCCTCCGCCCGGCGCAGTCAAGCTCAACCTCCTCTATTTCCAAAACTCGCAGCACTTTCTCCAAAAGGAAAACGCGCATCACGCCCTGCAGATCACTCCGCCTCGTCGTGTAGTTCCCCATTAAAGTCATGCACATTCCCCCCAAATCTACCTCGAATTGTCCCCGGTGGCCCGATCTGCCCCCCAAACCCCCCACCTCGATTTAAACCAGCGCCACGGTGAGAGGAAAGCCTTCCTTTACTTATTTTGAACTATCTTGGCGTGGACGGATATCGCAGCCCGAGATCTACTTTCCTCCATATAAAGAGATACAATGTTTCCTTTTATGGTGTTCGCTCTCCTTTTTTGGTGAGTCACAGCGGTGCGCCGCGATTGGCCACCCAGGCCCGGAGCGGCGCCGCCATTGGACGCCAGGCCGCGGTCATTAGAATAAATGCCAAAATGGTTGCGCTCATCATGACGTCACCGCGGAGAGGAGGTTGCTGGTCGCGTTTAAAGCGACAGCGCTGAGATACTGCGGGTCAGAGAGTGCGGCTGCATGCGGGGACAGATGTGTAGTATCTGTTACCTGAGAGCTTGCAATTGGTTTTGGACGGTTTTTGCTGGTTTATACTAGTTACGACAGTTGCTATTACATTATAGTGGTTGTCCTAGCAAACTGCCAACAGGACACGCGAATCGTTAGTTAACCGTAATAAAGTAGTGCACATTGCTTCCAATTAGCATAACCAGGAAGCAATTAAGTGACGTAGCCTACAATAAATTAGTGGCTTTGACGTGTGTCGTGCGTTTTGTGTTTAATGAAAAGTCTGATAGAAATAAACCACCATTCGTTTGTTTTGCTTTTTAATCTAGTGTATAATCCGGATACAATTAACTTTACATTTAAGTTTTACAAGTAATGGGAAATATTCTGGATGAGGAAAAATCTGCTGCATGAGAGTTTATAGAGATATGTACATTATACTACTAAACTTAAGTCAAAACGTTTTTCTTATTTTATAGATTGTTGTGTGATGAAGGATTAAGCTACATAAGTAAAACTAAAATAATTCTAATGGATAGAAAATATATATGCAGTATTTTAATTGAAATGTAGTAGGAAAACTGCTGTAACAAAAAAAAAAAGTTTTGTTGGGCATGTAAAACAAAAAACGTTGTACTTTGTTGTACATTGTGCCTTTCCTGCACTGCATTCTAGGACCGCTGAGGTCATTTAGGCATTAACTCAGTTGTTTATAGTAGCTAAATCTATCCCATACTTCTATGCTGCTGTTTCTTGAAGGAATGTGCTGCTATATATATACTTGGTAGTTTGTTCCAGACACCTGCAACTCTTTTCTTTACAAAAACTGAGAACCCAGGACATGATTTGGAGATTCAAAAATACACCTAGTATTGCTCATAATTTAGCCAGTCTATTGCAGCATCAATTTAGGGATATTTCTTGCTCTGAAATGCAGTTCAGGTTATGTAGCTGAGTTTGAGATATTGAGACCACTGGCTTGTAAACATGGAACTGGGCTGTGTGTTTAACAACATTCCCGATCACTGTCGGACAGAGGGGGGCCGTGCCTGTGTCTGAAACCAAAGACACCCAGTATGAAGCTGTCAGGGACTCGGCAGCCCTCTCACTTTACAGCACGGCAAACGATGCCAGGCTGGCCCAGTTGCTATGGCAACTGTTTAACTGGATGCTGCATTAAATTCGATTAGGCCTTCTTCCAATATGCAGGGACGAATAACGCGATGGCAATTATACCAATTAAGCAGTTCTGAGGAGGTATCGTTCTCCAGAGCTGCTCAGTCACAGTTCGGAGAGGCACACCTGAAGGGTCTGGACTGGACCCTTTTTTAGTGTCACTTTGTTAGCGTGCCAGTGTCTGGGAAGGGTAGTAAACAGTCAAATGTAAACAAATTACTTGAATTAAGGGTTCAATTAAGTAATTGAGAAATCAGTTGCAAAAAAAAACAGCAGGGTAGGGACCAGGGTTGGGAATCCCCGGTGTAGGGGAATCACTTCTAACATGAACTTTCTGGCATGGTTGTAAATCTTGGGAGAATGGGACTGTGAGAAATGCATTTATTTGTGAAGCTTTCAGTTTGCCTTCAAAATAAATCAATAAAATCACATTTAAATACAATAATTATGTCTGTTTTAAATGTATTTTATTGAAGATGTAGGTTTAACTCCCCAAATTCCAGAGAACTGTAATTTAGTTTCCTGCTTAGTGAAAATGACCCTCCGGTTCTGTTGCCTTCACCGTGATGCCGCTGCCCTGGTGGGAGCCAGTTAGCTCTGTCCCCCTGCCTCTGACACAGCAGCCTTTGGCCAGACTAACAGGAATCTCGAGCATGAACCTGGGGGCCACAGCACCAACATGGCTCATGCTCTCAAATTGCGACCGCTTCCACTCAGAGAAATCAAATGCAACCCCTCAGGAGCTCAGACTGGGTCTTCCTAAAAGGCACAGAGGGTTAGATTTCAATAAACCCTAGAGAAAGTTTAAAGCACAGTGTTACTGCTGGTATCGTTTTTTGTTTTTATTCATGAATCAACACAGACTTCCATCCCGTTGGGTTTACGGTTTCCACTGTTAAGATAAACCCAACATTTTTGTCTATAAATTAGTGTTTAAAGAACAGCACAAGGTTTGTGTATAATATGTATATATTACACGTTGTGCTAAATCCATAACCGTCAAAGGGGCTTATAACTCCTTACAGAGCCGAGCTGCAGTCGTACCTACTGTGGAATGCTTAGAAAGCCATGTATGGTGTATTGAACATTTTCTCTGCCCTTAAGCTTTGAAAATCCCCGATGGTGAAATGCAAAACTGACTAATGACTCTTATGAGTGCAGATTTAGGTTCATGGTCGCTGTACAATTGAGACGTGAACCCATATATGATCTCTCTGCAAAAGCCCTCTGTAAAACTGGCCTTTTACTGGTTTGACAGTATAAAGGAACTCTAAAAGCTAGCAAATCTAACGCTGTTGCAATAACCTTGCATCAGTTATACATTGACCAGTTACATATGATGGTAAATGTAGAAGTTTTAAAATGCTGAGATTCTCTAGGAATATCCTTCCCCACCTCCCAAGTAACTTTCATGTGTATTACTGAACTCTCTGATCTCCTTGCTGCTATAACATAGAATTATATTGTCTAGAGGGAAGGCAACCATTAGGCCTAGGCCTGTAGCCATGGACCCCCAGAAGCCTCTCTGAGCTGTAAGACAAGGGGCAGGCGGACCCAGGGAGCCTTCCACTCTCACGTCACTGCAGGAGCCGTGTTGAGAGGGTCCTCTGCGCATCGGCATATTGAGACACAAGGTGACACCGCCACCCCAGGCAGCAGAGAGGGGAGGCCAGGTGAAGACGACCACGCGAGGGCTGCGAAGAACCCTTGAAGTGCGAATCGGCCGAAGCCGCGCGGGCCAAAAATAAAGCCTCATTTGCATGTCAAGAGATGTTTTTCACAACAGCCTTCTCGTGATCAAGGGTTACAGTAGGCGGGTTATGAGTGAGTAGGTTTTCTATGAAGCCTCGGGTTGTAGCGCAACTGGATGCTACAACTGCATGCTAATGGATCCTTGCACAGTTTTGAGCTCTTTGCCCCTGGCCAGACAAAGCACAAGTGAACCCTCTTGTTAATGTCTGCTTTAATATATACACATTCGACAGTTACTTGTCCTTATTTTTTCACCACAATTTGGAAGCGTCAATTGCTGGATTCAACTCCCTTCTAGAACATCCATGATGCGTCAGGAGGCATGAGACAAAACATGTCCTCCGATGTGTACGTTGTCGAAGCCACAAATGTCTTCAGCAATTGAGTACCGCAGTCCAGTCCCCTGGGCTAAGGCCTGTCTGATGTTTTTCGCAGTTGCTTCTGTGAACTCTGCTGTGTTGCCGGGAGCTGGCGACTCTCCAGCGCTGGAGTGGGGCCTGCAGACACACAGTGGCCTCAAGGACAGAGTGAATGCAAGCTGACATCTTGAAAGTGATCAACCTTTATGACCTATAAAGCTTAAAAAGCCGTCAGGCTCCATAGAATGATGAGGGGAAAATTGATTAAAAAGGTAAAAGTTAGTTATCCCATCAACTGGTTTCTACAACACGTCTTTGATTAGTCCTTCATTCGTCTCTAAGGTGACGTCTCATTCGCTAATGGTGCGAAGAACTGAATCATCGTTTTGTTTAGCACAGGCCAGCATATAACGGATTGTGACACAAAATAATCAGCTTGATTAAGAGCCCGATGGAAATACTTTCTATTTTCCAATCATCATAATGGTAAAGGAACAGGAAGGAAGTGAAGGGTTTGTTTTGAAAGTTACCTGAACATCAGTCAGAAACCCAGGCTGGGCTCACAGGGGGTGTGGCCAGTATCTGGGACCCTGATTCAGAGATAGTGGGGATAATTGACGTGAGACAGGGTACAGTGTAGCAGACTCTCGATCTGAACAATAACCAAAAAAAAAAAAAAGGCAAAAGCCTCCAATGTAATCTTCCCTTTCCTCGAATTCCTTCCTGTGCCATCAGCACGACGGATAAGGAGCTCCGATCTAGAGCAGGTCCCCCGGAAACAAACTGAAGGCTCCAGTCCAGCTCCGACCCCCGCTGGAGTCAGTGTTACTCTCCCCTGTCGTCTTAGGGGTTAATTGACAGGTTGGTTAACAAAGCCACAATCTTTCCACGCATGAGGCTTGCGAGTCATGCATGTATATTCCATCTTCAACACCTCGATGCTGGTCGTACGGTTGAGGGTGTAGGCATGTGTGTGGGCTGTTGCCATGGAAATCCCTAAAGAACACGCGACCCATTATTTTCATCAGATCAGCGTGGCACTTCAAGAACAGAGGAGGGCGATAACCCAGGGAGACCGTTCCGAGAGAGGGAGGGAGACTGTTGGTTCAGTACAGCAGCTCCGGTTTCAAGTTTTAAAAGGATTACGGTACAGATCACAGATTTAAAATGAAAACGGTTGGCGTTTAAATCGCATTACATGTCAAATCATACAATTGGGTTTGTTTGTGTAGTGATCATTTTATTGCGTAAGGTTAGACATGCGGATTCTGACATTTGTGCGTAGCTGGGTGGCAGTTGAAATCATGAATCACTGTTAAAACAAAGTCTCTTAATGAGGTCTCCTTATTCCTCGCAATCAAAGGGGAAAAGGTTAGACGTGAGAAGGAAAATAAAAACCTAACAGTGCTGAATCTGTACAGTGTAGTACCTAGCCTGGTCCTGAAATGGCCCAGTCCTCACGTTTTACAGGGATCTTTAAAAATCGGTATATATTAAAAGCAGAAATAAAAACAAATCCTAAAATGCATCTCAACTAACACCAATCTAAAAAGAATCCAGTTCCAATTTCAAATTGCCAGTAATTGACTAGCTCTTAGAAACGCACTCAGTCCAAGCATCGTTCACAATGCCCTGACACAACGGGTCACCTAGAGATAGAACAATTCTGCCTGGCATGCTGTACCTGTCGGTAACAAAAGGAAAGCAGCTGCACTGGAATTGAACTGACTATCTAATAACAGAAATGTGCAGCTCCTTCAAGTTCAAGGTGTCCAAGGTGGGGAATATTTATCTCGTTAGAAAAAGTGCTAAGAAAAAATGGGGTCTGCGTTTGTGAAATTGGGGGGTTCCATCCAGGTAATGAAATAAAACCGAGTGAATATTGTGGATTGTGAAACAAAGAGGATTTGAAATCGCTCTGGCCTTATTCCTCTCCAGATGCCACTTTCCGCGAGAAGCTTGTTGCATTTCCATCTACTTGATGCCTGGAGCTTTCTGGTGAATACTAATGAGGGAATCTGAAACCGAGAGCGGTGATTTAAAATGTTGCGTGTGCGTGCGTGTGCTTTGCTCTCCCTCGTGTGCAAAAATTGATTTGCTGCTCTTTAATGGATACGTAGTGCCAAGCTATCAGCTACCTTCGTGTGTGGGAAGTGCGCTATTGGCCGATATGGCGCGAGAAAAAGAATGACTAAAATCGTCCCTTGCTCAGTGGAAGGCTTTGATCTTGCCTGACATTCATCAAATAGTCATTTATTCCATCCCTTTTTTTTTTTTCTTCCAGCGTGCGCGTTTGTGCGGTAAATATACACCGCAAGTTATCACAATCTGGTTTAAAAAAAAAAAAAAAAAAAAAAAAAAAAAAAAAAAAAAAAAGTATATGTAGTATAGGGGAAGTATTTTTTTCTCATTTTAAAGATGCATCAGTGCTAATGAGGAAACTGGTGTGACTTTGATATACGTTCATGTATCACTTCCTCTCAAAGCTTGAAAAGTCTGTTCAGAAGGTATTAATTGTACGCCGATGTCCTCTCAAAACATTGATCCTAAACCTTTTTAAACTCACCTAAAGTTCAAATGGGTCTTTAAATCCCTGCTTTATAGTTTGAAGTGACACCTGTTAGCTGAAAACCTGTCCAAAAATAGAATTAATAAGAATTAGTACGAAGACGCCCAGCACAGGAAGTCACTAGGACATGAAACAAAACAGAAAAGACGCACTTCTATCAAAGGATTAGACTTGGTGTTGAAAGTTCACATTTTAAACTCAGTCTTACTTTAGGTTAAATGCGGTTTTGCTTTTATATACCTATGGAGAGAGACGTTACTCCGAACTCCTTCCACTAACCGTGCAACGCCATGTGCATCGCCAGTTTGTACTGCAACGCAGAGGTGAACGCTGGAGATTGTCCAGGGCCCTCAGTCTGACACAGAACAGACGCGTCTGTCCGGAGATACAGGTGATGAAACAGACACCCTGGGTTTGACCTCATAAAACACTTAAACGCTCTGGCTTTTACAATAACAGCCCCCACCGGCAGATGCTTCTGCTCCACTCTGGCGACGTTAATGACTGCAATTTGTTTGGGAGCAGAACAGGAGTGTGGCTCAGTGACACCATTAATAAAATATAGCTTTAGTGGTGATATCGGAAGGGAGAACACAGGAATGCTTTCTCCCACATTTCACCATCCGAAGTGGTGAAGCTTCACTAGTGTTTTATATATCATTGTAACTGCTTAATATCACTGTGAACGCATCTGGAGGATTAACAACCAAATTAAAGTTTCATGACCTAGTGGGAATGGACAAGTATATTCCTGGATTAAGGTGCTGACATTAAATACAAACACGTTCTTTATACTGAGCAAATTCTCTCGATTTTTCTTTGATTCAGTGTACAGTTTGTTGTGACTAGTCCAAATCACAACACTTTCTTTTCCAATGCCCTCTAGTGGCAATGTGATGTTCAGTTTGAAACAAAGACTCAACCAATTAAAACCTACACAAATACATACACTGCGCACCCTGTACTTATTTGTCATAGCAAGTTTAACACAATCCTAGTGTTACATATTGTCAAAAAGGCTTGCATTGCTTGAACTGCTGACTATACCATTCAGCCATGAAACACAGGACAGGAGTTAAAAAAAGGTGAACCTTTATTGAGAGCAGCAGGTATAAATCATGGCTACTGTAACCATTTGCACAAGCAGATTAAAAGGACTAGGTGTAAGTGCCTAGCATTCAGGTAAAATGAAACTGCTACGTATTTCAAAAGTTTACACATTAAAAACAAACCATAAATGTATAAAACAAAATCGTAAAAAAAAAAAATTTTAACAAGAGGCCTCGGCATTTTAAAAGATATTGTAAAATTCACCCCAAAAAAATCCTTCATATACAGGCACTTTAAGTTATTCATGTAACTGTGACCCACAGTCTTACCAGTTTTTCAGCCTTTCCATTTTCTCTAGTTTTTGTTGTTGTACAATGATATGTATTAATAAAATGCCTAATACATATACAACCTTAATGAAAAAATACAGAAAAAATGGATACGAAATTTTGTACCTTGGTGAAAAATAAAAACAAAGAACCTTCACGATAAATAAACAGGTTCCAGCATCTCCTTCTAAAATAGAAAACAGGTAACTTTAGTGTGGTTAGCGGTATGGTTTCTACATTATGTACATCAACAAGGGGGAAGGTCTCTCCGCGTAGACCTCCAATTCTTGTTGCGAAGCGACGTTCACTTGAACCAGGCGGGTGAGGAAAACAAGGAGCGGGGAAATGGCAAAGACATGACACTCGGGCATGATGCAGGGCCACTATTCTCATATACAGCTGCTAAATAGTCATCTCTGCTTCGACCACTGGCTTCAGGAAATGATACACTCTCCCCAACAAAAGTGAGGGTCCTTGTTAAAGCACTGCAGGATAAAATACAAAGAATAACCCCCCACACAGCCCTACCTCCCTCCCTCCACACCCCTTTCCATTGCAGTTTGAGTGCCGTTCTCTCCACGTTTCAAAGCACAGCTGCTGCACTGTCATGATTGGCTTGATTCACTATTGGTGTGCAAAGCATGAGTCAGGGCCCTTCAGCAATTCAGATATTTGGCCACTGGTTCTTCGGCCTACGCTGCATCCCGAGCCAGGGAGGCCAGTAACAGATACTAGCCCTCTGTAGAGCTGCTTCTTAAGGGGACCGAGCCTGGTCTCCATTGTCCTTGCTTTTCGCGGCCCGGTTAGGAATTAAAAACAAAGGCTTTTGTGTGCCCGGTTCCTTTACGCACACAAACCAATGATGTCACCTGAAACAATCCAGCCCAGACAGACAGCATTAACAGTGCTACACTTAGGGTAGCTTTAAAACTCAACTCCTTTGTCCAGATTGGTAGGTGTTGGGATGGAGCTTTGTACTTTCGATTTTCTTTTACGCAGAGGTAGTTCCCAGAGGTGTACATTGAGGGGTGGAAAAATCTCTTGTGCTGTGGGAATGTGGTCTGGACACCCCCGCGGCCCCCAACGCACAGTGAGAAACAGAAGGCTTAGTGAGAACAGCGCTGAGATTAAGGCAGACGTCCCTCCGTTGTTTACAAACATAATAAAAAGGTCTAGATAATAATAAGCAGTCTCTTAAAAAACAAAATGGAATTTAAATCGTTGACTCAAATCTCCGAGGTCGCAAAAGGGTTTATCTGACGGCGCCATGTGGAGCGCGGTGGGCCAGTCTGGAACCAACGCAACCCCCACCCACCCACACACGCACATGCACGCGCAGTCCAGTCCTCTCACACTTTGCTGTCCGTGGGCAGCTCCCCCAGAGCGTTTGCGATCTCGCTGAACGAAGGCCGGTCTTTGAGGCTGGGGGCCCAGCAGCGCACCATCAGCTTATAGATTTTGGAGGGACAGCCCTCTGGCAGGGGCAGCTTCATCTTCCCAGACTGCAGACCTGTCAGGACGAGGGCAAGGCAATTAGGAGAGAAACACGCACCCAGCAGCTCCTGCCTGGGGAGTAACTCAGACCTGTGTGCGAAGCAGCACAATAGCAGAAACGTTTCCAATCACCCTTGGATATGTTTTTTTCAAGCCCTCTACACTAAGAATATCTGAGCCAAGTTCAAATGCTTGTGGGTCTAGATACATTTAAAGCTGAAATTCAACCCCCCACATAATTTGAAACCAACAATATTCTCTTCTCTTCCATACCCTCCCAAATATGTCACTGTCAACCGTTAAAGCGTACGGGATCAAATGGTGCGTGGCTGGCTGCTGAGGCAACCCTGGCTGACTGGAGCCCACCCAGCGCCTTGTGTAAGGGCAACTGAGCCATGGTTGGCGAGGACTGTGTGGGCGGCGGCAGGGTGGCGCCCAGCCTCTCACCTGCCAGGACCTCGTCGTCGCTCAGCTTGCTGTGGGGCAGCTCCCCGTGTGAGAACACCTCCCATATCAGCACCCCGTAGGACCACACGTCAGACTTGGTGGAGAAGTCGTCCTCGAACACCGACTCAGCAGGCAGCCAGCGCAGGGGGATCCAGGCCTGGCGGTAGTGGTAGTACTCACTGCGTAGAGGGAGAGAGAAAGAAACTGAGCGCTCAAGCTGGCCGGGTGGCACAGGCCCAGGTGCACTATGGGTATTTGTCCACAGGGTGGCAGCAGATCCCAGCTCAATGAGAAGTTTTCATGACCAGGTGTCTGGAATTGAATGAACCTGGTCTTAGAATTAGCCAATAAAAAGCCGGTCTCACTTACCTGTTGTAGACGTCTTTGCTCAGGCTGAGGGCTGAAACCTTGACCTGCCGCTGGGCGGAGATCAGGCAGTTGCGGGCAGCCAGGTCTTTGTGGACGAAGCGATGGTTGGAGAGGTGCTCCATCCCCAATGCCACCTGGGCGCAGATGGACACCTGGCACAAGGACATCATGGTGAGTGACAGCAGTTACACAAAAGGGGGGTCTTAAATCACTTCGGTCATCACAGTACCGGACACAGAGGACGCACAGTCGTTGCTGACAGAGTGCGTTTCCATAAAATTCATTAGATCTTAGCAGGCACTATTAGTGTCTGAGGAGTTGGCTCTCATGAATTCCTCATCTTATCTTGTGACTCAATAAAATAAACACTCAACTGTTTAATTGTTTTTCCAGGCTGCAGTCTGAAAGGTTACTTAAAAATCCCTTCAAAACCTCTGCAATGACCCTGCAGCACTGCGGGGATGCTCTCACCAGGTCGGCACAGCAGTGCTCACAGCAGCCCAGTTGTACTCACTTTTTGTTTGGTGCTGATCGGCTGAGGCTTGATTTTCTCATCTTTGCTTTTGGAGATTCTCAGGAACTGCTTCAAATCCCCCTGAAGAAACAAAACACGCAAAAAAACAGCTCAATCCAAGGCTAAACTCAAAAATTCAAACATTTTCCTGCTGATCAGTAAACCCATCCCTCTAAAAACTCAAATTTGAATCTATTAAAGTGTGTGTGTGTAGAGTAAGGACAGAGGGCTGAGTTACCAGGTCCACGTATTCCAGGATCATGTAGTGGGGCTCGGCCTCCCGGCACAGGCCAAGGAGCCGCACGACGTTGGCGTGGTTGAGTTTGCCGAACATCTCAAACTCACGGCGGAAGTCCAGCTGCAGCTGCTCGTCGCGGGTCTGCAGGCTCTTCACCAGGACCACCGTCTCCCCTTCGCCCTCCTCCAGCCCCTTTGCCTTGGCCAGGAGCACCTCCCCAAACTCGCCCTTCCCTGCCAAGCACAACACACGCTCCGCCATTAACAACAGCCCAACCTCAGGACATCTAATCGCCGCAGCGACATATTCATAAAAGTTTTATCGTCTTGCTGCGTTAACACCCTTTTAATACTAATGTGGAATCGCACAGAAACAAGTGGGGGAATGACAGCAGTGCTCATTTAAATTAACAAAAGTAGATTAAATGCTTTTTTATTTTTGTTGTTCCTCCACTGGGTAACTTTTTCATCTTTCAGTCTTTAACTCAATGTTAAAGCAGGAGATTTCAGAAACTCGTTAAGAAAGAACATTAAAAAAAGAAAAGCAATTAAGGGTTTGATTAGTCTAAGTAATGAAGACTAATGAAAATCAGAAGAGACAGGGGGGTCCCAGAGCGAGTCTCAGTTCATTATGAGGACCCAAGTGAAGGAATGAAAGACTCATGGATTGAAATGGAGAACTGGTTGCAGTCTATAGTGGTGTGGAAACTTTTGAGGATAAAGTAAAGAGTGTAAAGAAACAGATTTCCATAATGATTTCATTACTCTGTGTTTACTCTGCCAAACTGTGAAAATTATAATTAAAAAATATCTACACCCTGACAAGTATTGCTAGCGAGTTGCATGTCCCTTAGCAATAACAGGCTTTTTAAAATTAGGATAATTGTCGGAGCATTTGACATTATTCTTTATCGATTTGTGACTTCCCTGAATACAGCATTATACTAGTTCACTTGGGTGGATTGGAAAATAAAAATAAAAATCACACTTCCACAGAATGCACTGGCACTCAAAACAGTCTAGATTGTGAATAATAAAACCAAACTGAAGTTTTCTACCCTAGTTTGTACGAATTTACTGCATTCACTTTTCTTTTTAAAACCCTCCATTAGCTCATTTGAAAATCTGCAGTAGATCTATAGAGGTGTCTTGGTGAGAGCAAGGCATCATGGGAGTGGTGCACCTGCAGTGGATCTGCAGCAGTCAGGGGTCCCGGGAGAGATGGAGGACAGAGTGAGGATAGCTGCAGGTGTCCTTTGACTGTGTGGCCTAGAGCAAGAGCCATTACTGGAAGGACTAAAGATGGGGATGATGGGAAAAATAATAGGGCTCTAAAGACAGTTGTCCTGAAATTGTCTCGACTCTACAAAGCAACCAGATTTGTTTTACAATGTAATAATTAAAAAAATAAATAGAAGTTGTAAATTCTTTAAGGTAGACAAGCAGGTTTATAATTGGCTGAGACATTTTATTACCCATACTGTACGTGTCACAGCCTGTGTGTGTAGAAAAGTGTCACTTTCACATGATTAGGTATTATAATACGCTATGAAGGGAAGAGGCAGATATGTATTCTTATTATCTAGATGGCTCGTACCCAGTGTGGTAATTGTCTGCAGGTTGGCCCGGGGGAAGTGCATCTTGTCGTTGGTGCTATGCCGCTTGTTGGTGGTGGCCGTGGTGCCCAGGTTGGTCAGTGCCACCTCTTCTTGGATCTCCGCTGTTGTCTGGCCATTTTGCTGGACTGTCCCGCCTACAGCCAAGACCCACATCAGCGCATGAGAACACAAGAGGCCAGTTCAGTCCACGTACTAGCATACTAACCAAAGTGCTTCCTTCAGTATCCCTGTAAATCGGCTTTCCAGAACGAGGGAAGGCACCAGACACGTTGGCGTGCAATCGAGTACAGGATAGACCTGTTTTACGGCTTCAGAGTTACATAATAAAATAAAAGCCGATCTCGGGTATCAGGTCTATTTACCTATCCACCTGATTTGCAATTTACAGTAGAGTGCAAAGTAATAACTAATTATTTCCCTGCTGCAGCCAGTCATTAATGCCTACAGCAGGGGCACAATTAACACAGCTGGATAAGAAACTAGAGCTTATAGCATGCGGATTACCCGTCTGGACCATTTCTGTCTGAGTTAAAGGTTGGGTTGTGCGTTTGTTATCTGCACACTCTCTCAAGTCTGGGTAACGCAAGCCCAAAATAGCGCTGTCCTCTTAAAAACTATTTAAGAAATACAGCCACACTGACCATTCAAACACTCCATCTCTGGCTCTTCCCCCTCCACGGTCTTCTGCAGCCTCTTGGCATTGCGTCTCTTCTTGCAGTAGAACATGAGCCCCAGCACGATGATGATGTAGGCCACCGCCGCCCCCACCGAAAGCCCGATGGTCTGGATCATCTTGTAGGGCGCTTTCTCCCCATCGTTGGTCAGCTTGGTCACAGGTTTTTCTATGAGGGGGAACAAATGCACACAACGTCAGAAAACCTCTCAGAAGGTGCAAGGCGAGCGCTGCAGCACAGGAGCCAGGCACAGTCAGCCTTGGGGCAATTGGGATTGCGTACTGTACCATAATTGGTAGGACAGTTAATGACATTCACACTGGTATTTGCCTTTTCACTTATACCTACAGATTTCCGCTACCTATTTCACCATGCATGCATGTTATACAGCCCTTTACTTCTTCTACATACTCACTCCACTGTGAATTCTCCACTCTTCCCTGAGGTTCGAACACACGTTTATTGCATTAAAACTTATCAGATTACATTCCAGCCCAGATGTCAAATGAAGGGCCACCTTAAAGTCATTGACTACAGTGAGCCCCTTTGTCATCTTGTATCCTTTGTAACTGAATGCAAGCTTTATCTATCTATCTGCTTAATTCAATCTCGCTTTCTATCCCCGTGTCTGTTATTTACAGAAAGCCGTCCATTTCTTGTCTAGTTAAAGTTGCTCTCAGCTCCCCCCTTGGCCTTACATGGCCGGGGAATAAAGATGTACACTTCAGTTACAGTGTGGAGCAGCAAGACCATGGACCATCTCTCTCTCTTTCCACACAAATGGCTTTTCACTCTGGTAGGGCGCCACTTCAGCTGAATACCACTTCAACCAGAAGACCCATTCTTCTGGACCCAAAACACCCATGTGGCAGGATGGCGGCTCGTTTTTTTCATCGCTTCAAATACCACTCACTACACCATTCAAACCCAGCCTGCTGCACACAGCAACACAAGGAAGTGTGCTAGAATGTTCTGATTCGGGGTTTGAAGAGGTTGCTCAGAGGTTATTAGGCTGAAAGTCAAGAAAGCCAGACTGATTATCGATCTATCTGATATGAAATCTCTTGCACAATAGGTAGTATGTCAGTCCTGATGAGAGATGTTTATTAGGCATGGTGTACATCATGTACGGTAGTGAAATCGTCGACACTTAAACAAGTGTAACACTAACTCTGGTATTAAATTACAAGAGTGCCTATATGACCAGAACTTTACGGTTCATATACTGCACTGGCCTATAGGAGTGGGTTTCTTACCTACAACGTAGAGCTGAGCCACACTGGACCTGATGTTACAGCTGTTCCCAGCTATGCAGGTGTATTTGCCCGTGTCCTCTGTGGAGACGTCCGTGATGATCAGGGAGCCGTTCGGCATCTTCTGAAACCTAAGAAGGGAAACAGCGAGGCGTTCTGTAAGTGCCTGGGATGGAGGAATATTGCACGGGATGAAGCCAGTGTTGATTTAGCCTGTGTTGTATTCAAGATGTATGGTGATGCTGATGAAGTTTGCTATCTTAGTTTAAAATTTCCCTACACAGGACCTTGTGGCCCATGTGGTAGTTTTTGGTTTGTTTTGGTAGCCAGTAAACGATGCTTCATGCTTTTGATCAGCAGTTGAGATAATGTGGGAACTTCATGATAACAGAGACTTGTGATTCCAAACTGCTTCAAGCAAAAGCAACTGTACTTTAATGACTTCCTCTAATCCACCCAAGTTTCTGTATTTATTTGTAATAAATAACCAGCTTTGGTGTGTGTACTGAAGAAACCCTCGCCAGGGGCACGTGATCTGATTCCAGGAACAGCATTTCTACGTTCTACTTAACCTACATCTCTCCCCCATCTGGAGATTCCAAGTTTCCGACTGAAGTTCTATCACTATCCCATTTAGAGCATTGCAAGTTATTAATGTTTTAATACTTTATACAAGCTGGTGGAAAAACAGAAAGGGAGGGAAACAGACCCAAAACATACAAAACTGCGATATATACCGATACTGGGATATGAAGAGAAGCTTCCATGTCTACTTAAAGCAGATCTCAGGAAATCAAGCACAGCTCCCCAGCTAAAACGCTCCGCTTCAAGGCTAAGAATTTATATTAATCAAGAGTAATACGATTCTGAAGCAGCTCTGCCAACAAAAAATAAACTATTTCCCAAGAAAGCCAAGCGCATCACATGCCAGACCATTTAACCCCAGATCTTATTAGTTGTAATAGCTGTCCTTCCCACCCTTTACAACACAACCCTGCGCAGCTGGCAGCCCTCACAGGTGCCATGCATGACCGAGACGCTATTCCTTGGCACCAAACTAATAACCGCCGAGAAAAGCAGCAGCAATTTGGGAACTGATGTGAAAATCGCAGTGCACTATTAAGCAGGCATCCGTATGACTCGATTTGGAAGAGGTTAAACAAATAAGCACTTAACATTCATTCTCCAAAGAAAAACAAAACGGGTGGAAAAGGGCAAGAGTCTCACTTATTATTAAAAGACACATGCCGTTCTGGTCGCGGTTAGGCTAGCTTAACTCCAGTGCAGTTTACAGATTTATTCATGGTTTGCTACATTCTGTACGATGACTATTTCACAGGCACACAGACAGGATGCAACGAATTGGGAGTAGGTTTTGATCAGCAGTTTAAACAGTTGGGACTGACAGTAGAGAGTATTTTTCTGGACCTGTGTTTGCTGGGGTCTAGGACTTTGTCTTTGATCATCCACTGTATGGAGGGCTCGGGATCTCCGGTGGCCTGGCAGTGCAGGATGGCAGTGTGGCCCTGGTACACTGTGGTGTTCTCTGGCTCCAGCTTGAACAAGATGAACACTGGAAAACAAAATCCAGCGAGAGAGAAGAAACAAGAGTTGTGAGAACACATTGACACTGTGGCACGGCACACCTGAGAAAGGAGAATTGGAAGAGACCGTCATGCAGAACAGAGGGTTGGACAGAGCAGTGCTGGCTGGGGAGGTGTCTTACCTGCCACGTTGATGTAAACTGCCGCCCGGATCTCCCCCTGCAGGCTGTTGGACGCCACACAGGTGTAGTTGCCCGCGTCGCTGCGTGTCACCTTTGTGAAGTGCAACACGCCACTCCTCTGATTCACCCGAGGGGGGATCTCAGTGCCATCTGAGGGACAGAGAAGAGGAGTCTATCAAGCCCAGACCCAGGAGGAAGAGGTAGGGGAAGGGGCCATCTTTCTATGTTCCACTGACCTGCTTTGACCCACTGGATGACAGGGGTCTCTCGGCCCGTGGCGGAGCATACCACGGTGATTTCTCTATCCAGCTCCATGCACTGCACAGCCTGGGGGGGAGGGGTGAACTTCAGCTTCTCTGAAACACACAAGCAGAGAGAGTGAACGTGGGGGACGGAATTAAGACAAAACCGATAATATATTACACTTGGGAAGACTGGAGTGTGATATTGAGAGAGTGATATGATGGCACACCCTGAAACCACAATCTCAGAGCACAGAAAGTGATTAAAAGACAGAGACGCAAACTCACCGAGCACATGCACTCGGGCCTGGCCCTGGATGTAGCCAGCCTCAGTGCTGCAAAGACAGCGGTACAGCGTCCCATCATACACCTCCACGTTGTTGATGCGCAGGGTCCCGTTAGGAAGCTTTGTGAAGCGGCCATCCTGAAATAAAGCACGAGTTCGCAATGAATCAGACAGTAGTGGTGCAGTGAGTTTCAATGTAAAGTGCTGGCAGGTTGCAAAAAAGGTTGGACCGTGTTGCAGCAAGCAGTGCATCGTGGGAGTGGGCAGCAGTCTCACCCCAAATTGGATCTCGATGTTGTTGCGGTACCAGGTGACAGCGGGCTCGGGGGTGGCTCTGGCATGGCAGTGCAGAAAGCCTGGCTTCCCCTCCTCCAGTTGACTGTCCCCAGGCCTGGTCACCCACTCTGGGATTGCTGGCACGAGAGAGAGAGAGAGAGAGAGAATTTCTTTAAAATACACAGGAGCACGTCGGACCTAGGAGGAAACTGAATCCTTTCCTACAGTTAGAAAATTATATACAACACTGCCCAATCTCAAATGCCATTGCACATTTTAATAGGGATAATAGCTATGCAGTGCAAAGCCCAACAACAAGCATTTCAATCACTAGACAGATTACTGGGCAATGAGATCTACTTTTCCAATTCAAGGGAAAGTTTCCACTGAAAGGGATGGCAGCAGGTCAGCATGGAAAGCTGGTTTGCCTAACCCAGTTCAGAGGCTTATGGACTGTCCAGTACCACTCTTTTAGTTTCAGGTTCAACTGGGCTTATTTACTTCATTAGCTTTTCTATAAAAGGGCTTTTCCCATGGGCCTCTCTGCCCCTGGGCGACACCTTCACATTTCTGATAGCTGCATTCACAGTGACAATTTAAACCCAGGGCAAAACTCTCAACCAGGTGTGTCCTCCCCACTGCCCGAGAGCGGGATTGAGAGTTTTGAACCCGGGGCTAAATGTTCTCCCTGGGGTGACAACGCTGGGGCTGTCAAGTTGGGGAAATGTGAACGTAGGCAGAAGTCAACCCGGGGCTGGCCTCGTGGCGTGTCAGTTGCAGTCGTGTGAAAACACCTAATGATCTTTAAGCAGAAAAAGATTTTAAAAAGTCTGTTGAAGCTCATTAGAGTCCTAGTTAAGGTGTCAGTTTGGTAATTGAGAGCTCAGCTGGAAGGAAAAACCGATTCCCCAACACTGGACTGGACAGAGAACCCCGGAGCAGTTTAATCTGGCGGCAGAGTGTTCTTGGTTTCAGAATCAGTCCTGTTCAAGTCAGAGGGAAGTGAGTGAAGCTGCTCCTTACTGGCCACAGTTACGCTGAGCTCCTGCCTCTTCTCCCCGGCCTTGTTCTCAGCCACGCAGGTGTAGTTGCCCGAGTCTCCCCCTTCGATGGGACTGAAGACCAGGTCGAAGCCATCCTGGTATATTCGGCCGCTGGAAGGGATGCGGACCCCCTGCTTCTCCCACCACACCTCGGGCTTAGGGTGTCCTTGGGGGGCCTGGCATCTCACCCTCTGCATGGTGTCCCCTGTGAAGACCCTGGTCATCGAGGGAGGCATGTCCTCGATTTCTAGGGCAGGAGAGAGATTTTTTGTCTTAGATCAGGAATGTACAATTATATTCCACCCAGTTGGGATATCACCATTTAGTTCAAACTAATAAAAGTGTACCAAAACACATGCTGTCAAGGCCAACTTGTTTTGCACTACAACCACTGAATGTCCACAGCCCAGTTATTTAAATAAGGCATGCAGCTGGAACTGATCACAGTGAGATGATTTAAAAAAAAAAAAAAAAGCTTATTACAACAAAACTGCAGATTTATTAAGTGGGTAAAAGTGTAAAAACAGGCAAATGACTTCAGTTCTAAATTGTGAATAGCTATGACACAATCCAGTTTAACACTGTAACGGATTAGTGACAGATTAAGTGAATTAATGCAATTAAATAGGACTCTGGTTCAGTAGGTCAATGTTGCAAATATATGTGGCCTGAGGGTCCAGGGTTTAAAAATTCCTCAAGAACAAATACTGCCGAGTGAACAATGGCGGGGACTGTGGCACTGTGAGGCCCTGACCTGCTGCTGCCCAGAGCCCCAACTGAGGGAGAGAGGCCAGAGTCCCGCAGGGGGAAATCAACAAGACACTAAAGAAACAGCAGATTAAATGTGTGGATTAGTACCACTGACCACAACATCCCCCCAAAAAGATATAAATAGGAATACAATTAAATTTTTTGTAGGTTGATTTACGGAAGCGGTTTTCTCAAACAGTAAAAATACATATTATCTTTAAGACCATACAGAAGGAAAAGCAGGTGTATAGATCATTTGTTGTGGGAAGAGACGCAAAAGCTGGTAAAGCTGTCATTGTGATGCGAGTGAAGAGAGGGGTGTGTGTGTGTGTGCACGTGCGTTTTTTCTTACCTGCGATTCTCAGTGTGGCCTGCAGGTTCACGGCGTTTCCTTTCGGCGCTCTGGCCACACATTTGTACTGCCCGGTGAGGCGGGCCTTAACCTGCATGATCACGAGGGTGCCATTGCTGAACACCATCACCCTGGGGAGAGCACCAAAAACACTGCCATCAAAAACATGCCCAGCACTCCAGCAAAATGTGTAGACGGGGGAAAATCAAACACTTCAGAATTTCATCCATTTGATCCCATTCAGGGGCAGGTGTAAAAATCAAATTAAAATGAATTGGGTTGGTACTATGAGATCACGTCTGTGTCAAGGCACGCCTATAAGTTTGACATAGCCAGCTACTGGGGTGGGCCACTGCACCTCAAAAACCTGAAGCAGCTAAAGTGGAAGAAAAGTGTTTGTGTGGATGAGTAAACCCCCCCTCCCCCAGACACACCACATGCTTCTGTTTTGTCAGCAAAAAGAAAGTCTGAGACTGCTGTCACTGCAGGCACAATGTATTCACTACCCTGCCAGAAACATCCTGTCTTGTTAAGAGATCAGGAGAGCTGTAGATCACAGTTGTAAGGAGGGTCTTCCATAATGACTAAAGGGTTCCCATGCCTAAGCTGGAAGCTAAAAAAAGTGAAAAAGCAGTCAAGCAGCTCTGTAGTCCGAGCAGTGAGGAAGTGGAAGACGAGGACTGGAATATATCACCCCTCTATCACCTGACCCCGGGTCAGGCTTCAAAATATATACATACAGTGAGGGAAAAAAGTATTTGATCCCCTGCTGATTTTGTACGTTTGCCCACTGACAAAGAAATTATCAGGTGTATTTTAACAGTGAGAGACAGAATAACAACAAAAAAATCCAGAAAAACGCATTTCAAAAAAGTTATAAATTGATTTGCATGTTAATGATGCATGTTGCATGTTATTTGACCCCTTCGACTTAGTAATTGGTGGCAAAACCCTTGGCAATCACAGAGGTCAGATGTTTCTTGTAGTTGGCCACCAGGTTTGCACACATCTCAGGAGGGATTTTGTCCCACTCCTCTTTGCAGATCCTCTCCAAGTCATTAAGGTTGCGAGGCTGAGGTTTGGCAACTCGAACCTTCAGCTCCCTCCACAGATTTTCTATGGGATTAAGATCTGGAGACTGGCTAGGCCACTCCAGGACCTTAATGTGCTTCTTCTTGAGCCACTCCTTTGTTGCCTTGGCTGTGTGTTTTGGGTCATTGTCATGCTGGAATACCCATCCACGACCCATTTTCAACACCCTGGCTGAGGGAAGGAGGTTCTCACCCAAGATTTGACGGTACATGGCCCCGTCCATCGTCCCTTTGATGCGGTGCAGTTGTCCTGTCCCCTTAGCAGAAAAACACCCCCAAAGCATAATGTTTCCACCTCCATGTTTGACCGTGGGGATGGTGTTCTTGGGGTCATTCCTCCTCCTACAAACACGTCGAGTTGAGTTGATGCCAAAGAGCTCGATTTTGGTCTCATCTGACTACAACACTTTCACCCAGTTCTCCTCTGAATCATTCAGATGTTCATTGGCAAACTTCAGACGGGCCTGTACATGTGCTTTCTTGAGCTGGGGGAACTTGCAGGTGCTGCAGGATTTCAGTCCTTCACAGCGTAGTGTGTTACCAATTGTTTTCTTGGTGACTATGGTCCCAGCTGCCTTGATATCATTAACAAGATCCTCCCGTGTAGTTCTGGGCTGATTCCTCACCTTTCTCATGATCTTTGAATCTCCACGAGGTGAGATCTTGCATGGAGCCCCAGACCGAGGGAGACTGACAGTTATTTTGTGTTTCTTCCATTTGCGAATAATCGCACCAACTGTTGTCACCTTCTCACCAAGCTGCTTGGTGATGGTCTTGTAGCCCATTCCAGCCTTGTGTAGGTCTACAATCTTGTCCCTGACATCCTTGGACAGCTCTTTGGTCTTGGCCATGGTGGAGAGTTTGAAATCTGATTGATTGATTGCTTCTGTGGACAGGTATCTTTTATACAGGTAACGAGCTGAGATTAGGAGCACTCTCTTTAAGAGAGTGCTCCTAATCTCAGAACGTTACCTGTATAAAAGACACCTGGGAGCCAGAAATCTTGCTGATTGATAGGGGATCAAATACTTATTTCACTCATTAACATGCAAATCAATTTATAACTTTTTTGAAATGCGTTTTTCTGGATTTTTTTGTTATTCTGTCTCTCACTGTTAAAATACACCTACCATTAAAATTATAGACTGATCATTTCTTTGTTAGTGGGCAAACGTACAAAATCAGCAGGGGATCAAATACTTTTTTCCCCTCACTGTACATAAAGGAAAGTTACATAGATGTACACAAACATGCACCCAGACACAAATATATGTATACCATCAAACATACACAAACCCCACTCAAATATCTAGATATCCCCTACGTGTTGTATGACTGCTGCAATAAGATTTAAACTTTTCATATAAAAGTCATCCACACAATATTATTGTTCACAACTTACATTAGTATGTTTTTTCCCCTCTTATCTAAATGAAACTCAGTGTTGAAGGGACAGAATGCACTCATTTTGACTTATTGTATCCCATTTTAAAACAATTAACTAATTCTGGCTGTACTGCTTTGTTTCAGGCTAATAAAACTATATTACCATCCCAGTCTACAGACACAAGGAGCTAGGGAGACAGGGGAAATGCAATCAATAATAATAACAGAATAATAAACAGACAAAGAAAAAATACAATTGACTAAGCTTCCATTGCAGGCTTGCCAAGTACACAAAGACACTACGCTCATGTGGGATGTTAAGTTATCGGTCATCACTTCAAAAAGACATACAGAATATCTTTATCACCTATTTCAGTTTCTGGAATTGGATAGCAGAGTATAGGGCGATAAAACATCAGAGCCCAGGGCAGTGCGAGTCTCGCCAGTGGGCCAATTCCTTTGTTAATCACTTCTCCGCATCCAAACTCGTAAATGCGGACGCCAGTAAAGGGGTTCATTATCATTGGTAGGCAGAAAGTCTAGGGGTCAGGAAAGACACTGTGGTGCTCTCCGTTTGGAAGTCTGGTGCTCGCGTCCCTGTCAGCTGATATTGAAATCCTACTCTCCTCAGAAGATTTTTCTACATCTGCTTATAGATTTGATTTTGCAACCTTTGCATAACTTCCCAGACTTTTACATCACAATAGGACAAACCACATCCAAAGTCCCCCTAAAATCATATAAAAATGTTGAAGTAAACTTAGCTCAATTTCTACAGAACAGGAAGGTCCTGATCTCAGTACCTCAACACACACATGCAGACAGGCATGCACTTCTGCACATCCCTACCATCACCCCTGGAATGAAGAAAACCAAAATAAAAATACAAACAAGCGCCTCGATTGCTATTATAATCCAATCTAAGACCAACACATTTAAAAGCTGTCAAACTTGAGCTTGGCGGCTTTGGTTGAAGAAAGCCATTGAGAAAGTGAATGTTATTGAATCTGACACTTAAAGGAAGGAATGCCACATACATGCTGGCTCATCTTAGCATGAGGGCTTAGTTAAAGGTCCAGATAGTACCGCAGTACAGAGAAAAATAACATGAGAGCAGCCAGCCCAAGGAATTGGCTCGATCCTCATTCAGGAAGATTATCTGCATGAAGGGGCGCGAGAGACACGATTTATCTGCGCCCTTTTAAATCAGCACAGATTCAATAACGTGTTAATCTCCTGAACTGCTTGGACAGCACCCAAATCGCTGCCTAATTCGCCATCTACAGACTATGAAGGCCTGTTCGTCAAAGAACCAACACACTTAAATCAGGGTAGATTTTAAACCTCCAAGTATCAAGTCTTTGCCAGACCTGTTGTGTTTTCTTCTTGCTTGAGGCCCACTCCGATCAGAAAGAGGGGCTCAGTTTCAAAATCGATTGGAGACTGCAGGGTTCTTTTCGGTTTAGTATTTTTTAAAATGGAAGGTAGTTCTAGCTAATGATGAATGATACCCTGTTCTAAACCCTCCTTTTGTGATCAAACTGATCTCTTTTCTGAAACTTTTCCAATGGGGGAGAAAAAAAAAAAATGAAAATCTACTAAAAACCACACGCTGTTGCTGGGCTCTATAGCCACAGGGTTGCTGAGCATGTCGGTGTTCCCTACGGCTCACATCCTGCTGTGAAAGCTGTTTTCAGAGGCGTGCAAGAGGAGCTGCAGCCCGCCGGGCAGACAGACAGGGCTACATGAGGCCAGGCTGACAGCTTTATAAAAAGGTGTGAAACACCGGTTAAACAACTGCAGAGGCCCAGTTAAGCAAAGAGACCGATTGTTAGAGTGGCCACATAAAAGTAACCCAGCCATGCTCTGGGATGCGTGGTGTCTGGGCTGGTGTGAAAGGCTTTTCCCAGGTATTAAAAAAAAAAAAAAAAAAGGCAGTGCATTTTCTCACACGTGATTTCCTCTCCAGGTCACGAAGCGAACGGTGCTGGTCTGTGACACTCGAGTCCAGTATCCCCTGTGTGGACAGTGTGCAGATTATGTTTTGTCACACAGTGTGCATACTGCGTGAGTACATGTGAGAAGGGGGGCGCAATCTGGGAAAATTTTAAAAATGCAGCTGTTGTCCACCCCCCACCCAAATCCCAAGAACTGGAATTCTAACCCGATAAATACGGTGACCAACCTTTTTTGCACATCATTAGCAAAACACCGAGATATCAGACCAGTGTGTTGGAAATGCGCGCGCACACACACACACGCGCAACTTTCTTTGCTTTGTTTGAAACTGAGAAAGAGACCAATAAATATCTTATGCATGGAATATAAGCCATCTGTAAACGATCTACAGAGGTAAGAAAGCTACTAACTCAACTCTAAACTGTGAGGGAGCGCTCAGTGTTAAAACTGAAAGAGTAAACCAAAGTGAACCCGTTTCTGTAATGTGAAAACACATTTTAACCGTTTGGAAGGGTGGACATTAATCCAAAAAAGGACAGTCTTCTCATGGGTCGCCTGGAGAGAAAAATACACCATCTCAAGCACTGCAGGTTACTTTCACTACACAACAAGCCAGATTCTGTAGTGTGAAATCATGGGCAGTACCTGGACTTGTTGGTGACCAGCTCGTTTTCGTGGTACCACTCCACCTTGGGCATCGGCTCCGCGGTGAACTGGCAGTGGAACACGGCCTCCTCGTTCTTGTTGACCACCTGGTCCTCAGGGCTGACCACCGGCCTTGGAAAACTCTTATCTGAGGAAGGAAGGACAGAAGGGTTGTGGACGGGAGTCATGAAAACAAAGAGCTGGAATCTGAACTAATACTTCCAAACCTACAAGTGCTTTTCCCCCCGGCATACAGATTATTCAAAAGCTCTTGAATAGTTAAGACACTGCAGGACAGTGAAAGCAGTTGAATGGAAGAAAGTGCAAAAGTGACTCTTTCTAGCAGACAGGCCTCCCCCTCCCCGTGTTCTTAGGCACCGTTACATTACTCGCTCGCATACCAATGTTTATTAAACACTGTGAACAACAGACAGAGCCAGGTTTTAGGTTCTACTACAGCAGAGTTTCAACAACCCTGGGCCTCTGGCTGATTTAATGAGGTCAGGAAACATTCCTAATTGAAGCTCAAAAGGCTTATCAAAAATGTCTGTGAATAACCTAACAAAATATCTCCAGTGTCACAGCTACCCTTGATTGGAAGCCAAGCACAAATATGGGAATATGGTGGCTACCTACACGAGCTGGATGCACAACAACCTGTGGAATAAATATGGCTGAAAATTTGAAAAAAGAAAATAAGATTTTTTATTGTATGCAGTATCCTTTTTTATATACAGATTATACTTTATGAAACAATAACTTGATAATAGATGGATTGCAGGATATTGCATATAGCTTTTATTGCGTTTTACTTGATTCTGCACAGAATATTCCTCTTGCGGAGTATCAAGAATTCCAATGCATGTAAACGGAATATTCTGAATATATATTCCAGATTCTTATATTCCGAATACTCGTGCCATGTAAAGGTAATGAGAACTGGAATAGGAATGGACTGGATGGAATTGAGCTGCAGCTGGAATGGAACAAAATAAGTTACCCCAGCCCTGTCTAGAAGTGAACAGTGTGGGGCAACGAGGGTGATGGTAGAGGGGGGATGGGCTGCGCAACACTGAAGCTACAGTGGAATCAGCCCCGGTGAAAACGCACATCTCATTGCTCTACAGACACGGAAGCAGAGCAAACTTCACAGAGTCAGGGCTTACTGTGTGACAAGGGGATTAATAGACGAAAAGGGGATTAGCATGAAGAGAAGAGAAAACAAGCAAATATAAATGAGGAGGTCTGAAGCTTAAAATGGCAGAACTGGGAGACACCTGTCAAAAGCATTTGAAACCATCATAAATAGTTTGTTTGTTTGTGGGATATGAATTAATTTCGCAGTTTAAATTGTAGGGGACTAATTAGAACACGCTATTCCCCCTGGAGTTGTGAAAACACAGGGCTGCTCCACAGTTTTGAACCGCTCTAGATGGCGGCTGATCGGGGCCCCGTCAACCACTCAGACCTGCCAAGTTCCTGTTTTCAACCGAAACGGTGGCTCTCACACACAGAAGTAGCAGCAAGTCGGTCTGTAAACTGAGCCAAACGTCCAAAGCACTTTCAACCCCAGGTGGTAACTTTAATACAGCCAGAGATCTTGAAAAACTCATTTAGAAAAAAAAAAAAAAAAAAAAAAATCAGGCTGCAAACTCACTGTGAGTACTGAAGCAAGTTGAATTAAAAAGAGGGAATTGAAACAAATATCCGTGTATTATTTTTCTACTGAGGTTTCTTTGATTTTATTGAAATTGAGGAGATTAAACCTCTACCCAATAAGAGGCCATTTCTCTCACTCACATCTTTAATACAGACAAGTTCAGTGTTGCAGAGTCCCTTCCCAGAAAATGATGGCTAATACTGCCTTACAGGCAAGGGGATTGTGGAAAACCATCAGATTTTCAAGCAGGACTAATTCGGCACAATTTCTGCAAAATGCTTTTCAGACACTAAACACCTGGAAAGTCAACTGACAGCAGTGTTTCTTCCTTACATTTTGTAGAGGCTTTAGACAGCCGAGCTGGTGGGATGAGTTTGACAACAGTCCAATAAACCAAACCATGAGTATCTGTTTCAGAGAACCAAAACCCTTTCTGTTTCTGCAATGCAGTTCCCACACAATACGTCTAGAGGGATACAGGTTAGGACCTGAAGGCAAATGCTGTTAGGCGTATGAAAATATAAAGTAGTGGCAGAGCAGATCAAGAGTTAGAATTTTCTCCGCAGTTTTTCCAATATTGTTTGTTTCTAATGAACCAAACTCTGTTCACTTGGAAACGGTACATTAATTTAGAAAAAAAAAAACCTCCATTCCATTTATATTAACACTCACTTTTGTTGGCCAAATGAACCAAGATCACCTTTTGAGAGAGTCTGGTTTAATTATGTAAATACACACTCAAAAACAACTGAATGAGGACTGGGAATGAAGTTCTTTCCCAGTTAGTTCATTGCTCTCATCAAACTAAACAAGCAGCAGTCAGTTACACAAAGAGATAATGGGTGTCCCCAGGCTTTTCACTGACTGGTTACCTTCAGATTCTATGAACAAGATGTTGATGAGGTAAGCACAGGGGCACCAGCTCACCTATAATGTTGAGCGTGAAGTTGGCGTTGCTGCAGACTTGACCGGCTGCGTTCTTGGCACAACAATAGTAGAGGCCATTGTCATCAGGGCTGGCGCTCTTAATGGTCAGCGTGCGCTCCTTGTTATTGATTTGGTGGGTTTTCTCTGTCAGCTTGGTGCCATCTCTGAACCACTGGCAGGTTGGGCTGAAACAGGCAAGAAGGACATAAGACGACGACTGAGTAGTGGGACAGACTGTCAGTTTGGTCTGAATTTCCTTCAAAGTCTCCTTCGAATGCTTGCAAACATGTGGTTGAAGTTAAGAGTTCTCAGTGTGCGAGTTTAATGAAATATTTCTGGTACGCCAGTCAGCTGAAATAGTCCAGTGTTTTACTTTGGGGTACATCCCAGAATATTGTTCAGCTAAAATAATTCAACTAAAATGGTAAGCTGCTGTTTTGGCTATTAAAAAACAAAAAAACAGGTGACATAGGCATTGACTAAAAGGAAACATAACTAAAGTTATATTTGCAGCATACAAATGGTCAAGCAGACTCTGAAGCCATGATTGGAGGAGAGGGACTGACCGTGGATGTCCATCAATGTGGCAGCGCAGCGTGATTGGCACAGAGCTCTCGATCTCCGCCTCGGAGGCTGGTTCCTTCAGCGTGACCCCTCCACTCTCTAACCCTGGAGACAAGGAGGAAACAAGGAAGTCAAGCCCTCGGCATTTGGTACAAATTGAAAGTACCAAACTTGAACAGGAAGGGAGTTCCCTTTGGATACGGGTGAAGAAAAAGTTAACTTCCACTATCCAGACTGCGCACAGACTTCGAAACGCAAAAATCGATCTGCACTTTAACTGCTGTAAGCACTTTGATAGGGCAGCCAGAAGAGAGGAACCTGTTCTACCCAACTAAAGGGTGTTTTACAATCAGTTTCCAAGTGTTCTGCAAACAGGGGGAGGAATATTCAGGACAATCTTCAAATTCAGTTGAAGCTTCCATGCGACTGCAACAATAACAACATTTGTTCTTTTGGAGGCAGGGGAGGGGGGTTGTTTGAGTATATAATTATTGCTTGATATATTTATATTGCACATAATATACGCAGTGAAGGAAAACCCTGGGAGGTCAGAGATTTACAGTCTCTCTATGGGGCCAGGGAAGGAGAAGGAGTTCTGCCTGGCAATGTTAATCATCAAAGAAATTAAAACACATATCATCCCTGCTCTCTCACTGCCCCCCCAGTTACTTGGAGATAAGAGACTTTTCACTGTGGAACTGTGCTTTTATCGAATGGGAGTGGCACATTCAATACCAAGAAAGTCTCCATTATCTTCAAGTATTTGTCCACTTTCCATAAAATGTGCTCAGAAGAAATGCCTGTGACACAAACAAGTGGCAACGTCTGCAGAAACATGTCCTTAAAAAGAACGGGAAGATAATTTCTCCTTTTTCAATCCATTGAGAAGTCGGCAACCAGGGAATATAGCCATTACAAACAGTCCACAACACAGGCAAACTTCTGCCTCCCCTCACATTCATATCAGCTTGGAATAGCACCGATAAAACAGTTGCCAGACGCTGTGAGGAGGCAGCTGGAATTAAAAATAAACAATTATTTTAAAATCGCTTAAGATCACATTTTAGCTGCGCCACCTACATTACAACTGTCCAGCTGTTTAAATAATCTTTGTGTATCTGGCTTCATTCAAAACTGTTCTGAATTATCACATGAGTGGGTGCGTTTCAAAGAGAGGCAACAGTTAGGACCACAATCCCAGAGAAGAATTATCCATTGTTTATTACTAGCCCAATCAGTCTACCCAGAGCTTGGAAAACCATTATATTTCCAACTGGAGAATTTTGCAGAAAAAGAAAAAAGGCCCAATATGTCAAAAAGCTTTTTTAGATGGAATTGGGAGTTAAAGCTTCCAGGTTTTAATGTTGAATTATGATCAAGAAATTAGATTGAAGATTATGGCAAAATAAATCTAAATCATTAATTTTACTCAATGGAAAAGGTTCTAAATTAATAAAATGGAAATAAGACTTTACATAAGGGCTTCTCAACAGTATGATTATGCTTGTACATGCACACTTTTTGGTTTTTGTTTCAATTAATGTCACTGTGAAACACAATATTTTAATGTTTTTAACGACCATCTCATAGCCGTAGGGTAAGTGCTATGGAGTTTTCCAGCATGTGTACAAATTGACTGATACACTGACTGCCACCCCTGGAGGCCTGTGACCTCAGGCGACCCTTCTCAAGATGGCAATACCCCTTGCAGTCAGTTTTTGATTGACAGTGCAGGACGATTTGCAAGGCAATCATTTTCCCATTTCCAGTTTCCTGGGGAGGATTTCCACGTCCTTAGTCGTAGTAGAAGAAAACTCCAAACATCTATAATAAGAAAGATCTCCCATTTGCGATACTACATTTGGGGAAAGGAGTTCTGTGAAACGTGTTGCCTTATTTTCCAGTCCAACGGCAGAAGATTTTCCCCGAGTCCAGATACAGAGGACAAAACTCCTGAGTGGCCAGTTACATCAGCGATCCACTCTTTTATAAAAGAGCTGCCAGTATCAATAGAGCAGAGCATTATTGCTGTATAGAGATTGTGATGCTAAGAGATAATCACTGGGCTACACGGCTTCCTCTAGAAATATGATAATCCATAGAACAGTTATTCCAGTCTTCCAGATTTGATGCTCTCCTTTTACGATCACACTACAGCATCCTAATGTGCCAGCGTGTGTATGTAGTGTGTAAATTGGGAGCCGCGAAGCTTAACAGCACTGCAAAAAGACACAAAATCCCTCTTCCCCTGGTCTTCCTGCCGAGCTGTGCTTGCTGTCACGCATTGTTTGATCACCTGTCACCTGCACTCAGACTCAACGAGAACAAAAACAGCAGGATTAATTAGCAGCAATTCAATTTCCAACAGGTTCCTACAGCTGTGGGAGCAATGCCCACCATGCGACTGGGAAAAACTGCACAGGAGAACCCCACCTAATCTGACGACAGTGATTATACCATATATATGATTTTCTTAGGATCAACATTGAGCCGGAAATTAATTTACCATCTCTGTCACCCAGCTGGATGCATACATGCATTGTGATGAGGGGAGCCAGTACTCACTGTCAAGCAAGACGGGTGACAGACAGATAACACCCGTCTGCCCATCTGCTCAAACATATGAGACACTGAAAGCTACCCCCCCCACCACACACACAGACAATACAGTTCTATTCACAGAGCTCACCAATACTGTTTAACTTTGTGTTACACTAGTTGCTCTTCATATGCCTTTATTCACTATTCAGAATAGCTACTTTAATTGTACTGTATCTTTGAGTCACTGTGCATCTTCTACATTTATTGCCAAACCTGAACTATGCAACTTGTGTGTGCACATTTTTACAGATTACCTGAAACTCTAGAAAGCAACTGTTTTTGGATCCGAGTGGAAGCAACTAATGGCTAAGAGAAAAGCAGACTGGATCTGTATACACATCCCACTGCCATTGCAGTCCTCCCCCTGGGGAAACATAGTGGTCACACTGTGAAAAAGGCTGTTCTGTTCTGACCACACACAGCTATTTAAATGGGAGGTACCTTAAAAAGACAAACAAACCCACAGACACTGCAGTTTGTCCTCAATGTTTTACAAGATTCTGCTAACTGCATGTCACAGGATTTATACTGCATTTGAAAGAATCGCCGACTCCTTGACCCCTCATCACACACACAGCAAGAGACGGGATTTAATCTGTGGTGTTAATAGGAGAAGAAAACCCAATGCGAAAATAGACCATTTCACAATTTCAGATAAAAATAAATACTGGTAACTAAACAAATGCACAAATAGGTTCATTGTCATTTGGGATGTCTACTGATCAATTTCACTGGGTACTTTACTATATTTGGCTGCTCAATTTTCACCCACGCATCTGTTTTCTACACCGTTGAACTGTACAATTCACAATTTTCAGTGACTTTAAACCCTTTTCACAGATTTATAAAAACACCCTCAAAGCTATACCAGGTGGTTCAAATTCTTTATCCTGTTAAATTCCCTGAGCTTTCCATTGAAAACAACTTCTAAGTGGATAAAGTGATGGCTCAGAGCAGGTCCAAGAGGCAGGTTGTGGATCAGGTATGTAGTAACACTGTCGGCCCAGCTCCCCAGGCAACACTCAGGAAACAGTGGCTCCACACTGGGCTGTTCTGTCAAAGGTAAGGCGTGATGTATAGGATTTTGTTACTCCAGTGGCAGCCTGTGTTCAAGCTCATCTGGGATGTTTCCTGTTATATATCCCAGGGCAGCATACAACCCAGCATATAACCTTTGCGTTAGGAAGAACCACCCCCCCCCTCCCCAAAAAAAAACAAAAAAACAACAAAAACTTGGGTTTCAAAAATATTACGGGAGAATTCATCAGTCCTGAGCCACAGCAACCCCGGCAATATAAATCTCCAGCAAAAATCCATTCCATTAAAAAAGATCGCAGACTCGGGCCTGAGAGCTGATTACAGAAAGCATCTCTGTCAGATAGTGTGATAAGGGGCTGACCAGAAAAGCTTTTAAGGGAAAGGAGAGAGTTTGGAAAGCAATGCAAACTGATGCCTCTCCTGCAGATCACTTCAGCTAAGAGCTTTTGCTGAGTTCTGGGAAACTGTACGTTTTGAACCGGTCACTAGTGACAGTTTTAGCAATCGCGAGACATTGGCTGTAACAAGGCTTATGACACTGAATTTCCGATGTGTGCATTTTACCATAGGTCTGCTAATTGCTCAAAAACTATTAATAGAAAACCCCTTTTATTTCTTAAAGAGAAGGAAAACATCAAAGTTTATAAATGAAGACAAAGATCTTAGGGTTCTTTCTTAAAGCTAGGGTATGCAATCCTGAGAGGCCAGCAGGTTACCAAGCTTGTTTTGAAAGCATAGAGCCCACCCTCGCTTCAGAGACGTCTCAAAAGCCACGCCCCCTATATCACACATGCGCGCACACACAGAGCAGAGTCTCAGCGCCAGGAGGAGAGATGTGTTGGTGGAATCGATTGCAACGCTTTCAGATTACATGTCTCATTCACAGGTTAGACATTACAATAATAACTAACGTAAACAACTTATTAACGGTTATTATGTTTTTAAAAATAATAGCTGCGGCTCGCCTTCCGTTCTCACGCTCACTCTGCAGTGTCAAGGTTCCTGCGCTGATGATGTGTGATTGTCTATGCAAACAAGTTGTGCAGCGGCATGCAAATATAGATTGACAGACAGGAAGGACATCCTATCATTACATTCGGACCGAATGCAATGATTGGTCGATCCTTTTTTAGTCCTGTCCCTTCCACAGAAGATTTTACATTTTAGACCACTTAAATAATTGATTGCTATCAGGATGTGGAGACTTTCAACCAGTATAACAAAAACATTTTCTGGAAAAGATTGCATACCCTACCTTTAAGGGATGGTTTTAGTAAGGGGCCTGTTCATTTCTTTTCAGCTTTGCTGCCAAAATGGATGCAGCTGAAAGTAATGTCATTTTGGCAGAATGACATTCCCAAAATACAACTATTGAACGGTCTACCGCACAGGGCATGCGTAATGAAACCGGAGCTTTCTAATCCCCTGGTACCTGCAGAGCAGTTGCAAACGGACAGAAAATGCACTTACAAGCATGTTGTTACTAGGGTTGTAACGGTATGAGATTTTCACGGTATGATAATCGTCTCAGAAAATATCACTGTTTCACGGTATACGATATTAAACAATCATTATTATTATAATCATCAGCTACAATTACCTTTAAATGAATGAAAACAGATATGGTTTATTATAACAAACTTTTTTTATGAAAAATTTATTTTATGGAAGTATGAGTCTACCTTTTGAAAAAATAAAGACAAGCTACACATCACCCATTTGAACAAAATAAGGAATAAGTTATTTCTCTTTAGATTAGACCAGAATAAACCAAACTGTCCTTCCTCTTGAACAGCATAAATAGGAGAGCAAAAAGTGCCAGGTTTTTCCACTACTCTAAAGGGCATCATGTCTTTAGCAATTAAATAAGCTACAGCATGATTCAATTCTTTGGCTTGTTTGGATGTAGGATCTAACTTGATTCCTTTTGCAAGTGACTGTGTGACAGTTGGTTGAGCTGGATCAGGAAGTGTCTTTGCAGAGGTAGCTTGACCCTAAAGAATTAACAGAATTATAAACATGATAAAAATAGCATGTAACTACATATAACCACATAATGAACCAACAACATGGATGTAAATGGGAACTGAAATGTGGGATATAACTTAGATGGGGCAAACTAATTCAAATGTTTATTATCAAAAACATGTCTAAATCAATGTAATTAATAAAACCTTAATTTATTCTTAATGTATTATTATTTAAGATAATAATTTAAGATAAGAGTCTTATGAAATGTATTTTATTTCCTCAAATTCTGGGTTGTCTGATATAATTTGTATGGATTCTATGATTTAATACAAATATATTATTGAAAATGCAATCAGATGGTAACGACTTTTGTTAGTCTGCACAACAGAGGTTTACTAAATTAAAAATATGGACAAAAAAATATATATTCCTTAAATAATGTTTAAATAAACTTTATTATTATTGTTGTTATAACTTTAAGTAGGCTACATTCTATTGTACAATAGTAATATATTTCAGTCATTATTTCTTCAAGTTAAACCGAACTTTTATTTTGACTGTTGTAAAAAGTATTTGATCCCCTGCTGATTTTGTATGTTTGCCCACTGACAAAGAAATTATCAGTCTATCATTTTAATGGTAGGTGTATTTTAACATGAGACAGAACAGCAAAAAAATCCAGAAAAACGCATTTCAAAAAACGTATAAATTGATTTGCATGTTAATGAGTGAAATAAGTATTTGATCCCCTATCAATCAGCAAGATTTCTGGCTACCAGGTGTCTTTTATACAGGTAACGAGCTGAGATTAGGAGCACTCTCTAACAGGGAGTGCTCCTAATCTCTGCTCGTTACCTGTATAAAAGACACCTGTCCACAGAAGCAATCAATCAATCAGATTCCAAACTCTCCACCATGGCCGAGACCAAAGAGCTGTCCAAGGATGTCAGGGACAAGATTGTAGACCTACACAAGGCTGGAATGGGCTACAAGACCATCGCCAAGCAGCTTGGTGAGAAGGTGACAACAGTTGGTGCGATTATTCGCAAATGGAAGAAACACAAAATAACTGTCAGTCTCCCTCGGTCTGGGGCTCCATGCAAGATCTCACCTTGTGGAGTTTCAATGATCATGAGAACGGTGAGGAATCAGCCCAGAACTACACGGGAGGATCTTGTTAATGATCTCAAGGCAGCTGGGACCATAGTCACCAAGAAAACAATTGGTAACACACTACGCTGTGAAGGACTGAAATCCTGCAGCACCCGCAAGGTGCCCCTGCTCAAGAAAGCACATGTACAGGCCCGTCTGAAGATCTGAATGATTCAGAGGAGAACTGGGTGAAAGTGTTGTGGTCAGATGAGACCAAAATCGAGCTCTTTGGCATCAACTCAACTCGCCGTGTTTGGAGGAGGAGGAATGCTGCCTATGACCCCAAGAACACCATCCCCACCGTCAAACATGGAGGTGGAAACATTATGCTTTGGGGGTGTTTTTCTGCTAAGGGGACAGGACAACTGCACCGCATCAAAGGGACGATGGACGGGGCCATGTACGGTCAAATCTTGGGAGAGATCCTCCTTCCCTCAGCCAGGGCATTGAAAATGGGTCGTGGATGGGTATTCCAGCATGACAATGACCCAAAACACACAGCCAAAGCAACAAAGGAGTGGCTCAAGAAGAAGCACATTAAGGTCCTGGAGTGACCTAGCCAGTCTCCAGACCTTAATCCCATAGAAAATCTGTGGAGGGAGCTGAAGGTTCGAGTTGCTAAACGTCAGCCTCGAAACCTTAATGACTTGGAGAGGATCTGCAAAGAGGAGTGGGACAAAATCCCTCCTGAGATGTGTGCAAACCTGGTGGCCAACTACAAGAAACGTCTGACCTCTGTGATTGCCAACAAGGGTATTGCCACCAAGTACTAAGTGGAAGGGGTCAAATACTTATTTCCCTCATTAATATGCAAATCAATTTATAACTTTTTTGAAATGCGTTTGTCTGGATTTTTTTGTTATTCTGTCTCTCACTGCTAAAATACACCTACCATTAAAATTATAGACTGATCATTTCTTTGTCAGTGGGCAAACATACAAAATCAGCAGGGGATCAAATACGTTTTCCCCTCCACGGTATTTGCTCCTTTTGCAGCCACTCTTCGTCCACATTTCTTGCAAACTGGATATCCATCTTCAAGGACAACCCCGCGTTCGTTTTTCAGATACTCCAAGTATTCTCATACTGCAGATTTTAACTTTGTTTTCAGTGGGGGATAGAGATTAGAATTAGCAGCCTCTGTCTCGGACATTTTCTCTGCTGTACATGTATGGGTGGAGTCTAAGCAGTCAAGTGGAAAGAAGTTGCATATGCGCAGCATCACAGGTGAGATCTGGTTTAATTTTTTTTTCTAAAAACATGGATAAGCAAATGTACAATTATCATATCGTGAACATGTCAATATCGCGATAAACCGCCATACTGGTATACCGTTACAACCATAGTTGTTACTCTTGGATGACTGATTATTTTGGTTGTCTTTCTCCTGACAGCATCAGCATTTTATTTTTTCCCAGATTTTCCTTCCAGCTTGGCAATCTCCCTTAATGATCAGCACTAACAAGCAGTGTGCCTGGGAGCTCGGCACTTCACTGACACTTGATTGTGTTACTTTTCCCAGTCCGAGCCGTCAAAGTCCTGACCCTCATTAACAAAAACAAATTGCTCTTTCATTAGAGTCTGGCCACTCCTGCACTTTGGAAAGAAAAAAAATCAACAAAATGGGACTCTTTTTTGCTCATTATCAGACGCAGACAGCCATTCACTCGTGCTTAATCTTGGCAAGCAGTATGGAGGAGGACTTTTTCTGGCCTTTCTTTAAAAAGACAAAAAATCTTCTTGGTGTAGGTGTTTCTTTTCAAGCCAGTTGACTTAGTGGAAGATCCTTATCTTAAAGAACAAAGTCATACTTCCAATGGGACCAATTTGCAGTGTATTGAAAGAGCAATGGTTTGTTTTGGCCTACTGCTTTGGCCGTGACTTCTAGGACATCAGGAGGTCAACAGGAACTACACATTGGACTGTGTGTGCAGCTCTGATTAATAAAGCAAACCTTTCAACAGTCAGTCAGTTTAGTCTCTTTCCAAGCCAAGTGCTTTTGGCCAAACAGACTAGTCTTTTGTTTTCAGGATATTTATGAAAGTAAATGTCGCTGCCCTTGTCAAGAGCCCCAAATGACAATGCCAGAACCTTCCTTCAGCGAGATGCCCATGGAAAGCATGTTCAAGGTGCTGTGTGCAGTCAGCACTGTTACAGGCTCCTGAATTGTTACAGGTGTAATTCCAGACTGGGCGAGGTGCTCCCGGTTGTGCTCAGTGAGGTAGACAGTATTTTGCAATACAATGTACCTGGAGAGTTGTATTTCTGGAGGAAAGTGAGTTGCTTTGTTTTATAAATAAGATCAAGAGACAAAGATAGAGAGCAAGCTTAAGGAGTTGACTATTGTCTACGGTTTTCTTTTATGTAAAATTATTTAAGCAATTTCTGAATATTTTTTGGCTTTCCTGTGCATGACTTGGGCTTCAGATTTATTTGCAAATACTTGCAAGTCGGTGTACGCCCCTTTTAATAATTTGAATAACTGGTCTGTGACTTTCTCCAGTTTTGGAGGAGACGGAATGGAATCGGTTGAAACCGTCTGGAGCAGGTGAGCACGTTTCACATTGGGATTAGGAGAGCTGTTAGAAGACCTCACCTTGATGCAGAAGGAAAAAAGGTACTAAAGGCGTATAGGCAATAGCATTTGAATCTGAGATGAGAGGCGTTTGAGAAGGTCAGGGACGGGGACTCACACTTAATGTTGAAGGAGGCGTTAGTGGAGCGGGCCTCCTCTGCTCCGGCTGGGTTGCTGGCCACACACTGGAAGTTGCCAGAGTCCAGCTGGCGGTCCACGGCAGTGAACTTGAGGTTGCTGCCCTCTTGGAAGCGGCGCTCGTTGTCCTGGACCAGCTCGCCATTGTGCAGCCAGGTGTAGTGCACTTCCGTCGGGTTACTGACCTCGCAGCGCAGCATGGCACTCCGGCCGTGCAAGGCATCCTGGGACTTGGGTTCCTTGGTAAAGTACAAGGCCCCCTGGATGAGGAGCACTGTTTGAGAGACGGGACAAACAAAGGAAAGGAGGTTGTTATTCAAAATGGGATCAGACAACATCAATGAGAGAAAGTTCAAACCGACAAAGAGACAAAGGCAACGTGGTGCACACTATTATTCAAAACTATTATGACAATTGGAAAGCTTCTTGACAGTACATAAGGTCAGCAATAGTGTAGCTGGGACTGCAGAAATCCTTCCTTCCAGCTGGAGGCCTTAACTGGATTATTATTCATAATTGTCGGACATTTTTATCTGAGGTGGCTTACATGTTACAAAACTAGTATACAATGCCCTTAAATTGTATTTCAATCAATCTCTTTCTTCCTCAGTTACTGCAAAAAATAACAGCATAGCTGTTTGTTGAGAATGCGCAGTTCAGTGCGTTGATGGGATCTGGAGACTTGCCCCTCAGTGGCTCATTGCAGTACGTGTGGGGACCCCCAGCCCAGACACAGCTCGAGTCGCCGGCAGTTGCCATAGATTCAAAGAGCAATGCAATTTCACATGAGATTGTGGCTCATCGGAGGCTAAACTTAGTCTCTCTCTGTCTCCTTAGGAAGAATGCATGGATTCTCTCTTTCTACTGGGCTTTCACAGACAGTGTGGGTCCCACTAGATGCACTGCAACACACTAAGGGGGGGTGTGTGTTCTAAAAAGTCATGCAAACAGGCAAGATTAAAATGAATACTCCAGAAAACATTTTGTACCAATAACAATAATCTAGCTTCCTTAATCTACTGAAGACATTTGATATATGTAGTTGGTAAAATTGTTTGAAAGTAACAGTTAAATACATGTCCAGAGATTACCTTTAAAGTGTTCTAGCTAGGTGTGAGGAGGTTGGGCATGTACAATTGATAATACAGCTGTTCATACTGTACTCAAAACAGTCTCCAATAAAATAAAAAATTGCACGTGGGGCATGGTGAGAGGGAAGAGCGAACGAGTGAGTCTTTGTTCAGCTGCTGATTACGGTTTATTAATTCCAACAAATAAAAGCCTGCAGCCAAAGAGTGCATCTTTCCAGACTTTACAAACATACTCGAGGGACAGCTGGGACTCCCTGGCCGGTGCGGATGCGTTTCACAGCGCACATTGTACTCCGCAGCTGGCACAGACAGCACAGGTAAGCTGCCGATGGCATCTGGCAGCGAGCCCCTACTACCTCGCCCGTGGAGATGCATTAACTGGCTTAAGTCTTCAGTGCCGATTGAAAGACAAGCACGCTTCTCTTTCATAAAGAGTAAATACAGGGCTTACATATTTAATTGGCTTACATCAGTGGATGTTTTTAGATATTTTCGGGTGTGTAAATACTGTTTGGTCACTGACAGAGTAATAAAGAGGAGTTGACAAACAGCTTGGAATTCTAGAGCTTTAATCCCCCCACCTTCCGTTTAAAGAAAATTCTCTGTACAGCATCTCCTCCACCTACCCCCCCACCTCAGCCTTTATCCACTGCAGCTGCAAGATAAATCGAGGCCTTGATCAGTTCAGTCAACAACAGTATTTCTAAACAGGATAATGAAAGCACCAACAAATGGAAACCAGTCACCAGGTAGGCCCAAAACACACCCCAAACTGCAGTCTAGGGTTAGTGAATCAAAGCATTCAGGACGGAATGATGTATGAAGACCCAAGAAGTATGAGGCAAGCAAATTCATCATTTATACCACTGCAGTTACTGAATAAAAAAACAACAACCTTAGACACACACGATTAAACAAAACAACCACCAAAATCAATCATATTTCTTCACATTGTCTGGCAAATAGGCCTGGCTACACAACTATACACACAGGACTTTCAAACACGCACAATACTAAGCGGGCTGTTTGCCGGGGTTTAGAGAAATCTGCCGGAGAAAAGGAGAGGTTAAGATTGTACAAGAGTACGGGCCCGTTCCTTGACCCGGGCTGTCAATGTGCTTCAGGAAATGCAAAGCTGAGGGCAGTTACACCCCCTTTTCTATCTCCCCCATCTTCGTTTGAAAGCTGCCTCTCCCCTCCACATTTTATCCATCAGAGTACTTTAACAGATTCTGGCCCTGATCTCCCAGCCCATGAATAGACATCTTCTGCGCCAATGAATAAAACAAGAGTCTTTTCTTGTGTTGTTCTGTACCGCCAACCACAGCACAGAAAAAGTAAGACGCAAGGCCAAAAGGACGAGTGATAGAGGTACGAATGTGAAGCAGAACAAGCATACAATCGCCGTCATTGTTTCAGCTGTCCCCGAAAAAAGCTCTTCAAAATAATACAAATAGATGGCTTTCAGAAAATATGGAGCTACATCTATAAGTATTGGCACCCCCCGTCTCTAAGTTCAGTCATCCAGAATCTCGACTGCTACTTGCTAGCATGACTCTATTCAACTATCCGGGAAAATAGATCACTGATGAATAAGCAGTTATATCAACATTAACTGTATGGGTCACAGAGTAGGAAATGACAGACAAAGGGGGTATATTTTCTTTTTAAACAGCACAGCATTACTAATATCGCAGACAGGGTACAAAGCAGAGAACTGAAATTAACAAACATTAAACTAAATATTATAATGCATTAGGAAAATCTGATTTACCACAGTTTACAATTTTGCAAACAATTACAAAAAATACATTGCCCTGCAGACTTCAAAAGACTGAAGATGAGTGTCCTAAACTCCTAAATGAGTGTCATACATGGATGGGTTAAAGGAAATTAAGCTCTTACACAGAGGGAATTCAGGTATTCCAACTCAGGAATGGGACGAACAAAGTCACTACTCTATCAAGATGGGCTGGATGGCTCTCATCTTTAACGTCTCTTATGTAACTACAGAAGCAATGCAGAGGTCGCCACTGAGCTGTAACCCAGGCACCGTCTTCAACGACCTGGACCTCTGCCAACTTGATTAAACATTTCGGCCTTGTGACCTACATCGACACGGTATTGCAAAACTCCTATCTGTGACGCACTGCACTGGCGTCTAAAAACAGTATCCAGGGTAGTTTTTTCCAGAACACAATGACGTACCGCAGTTTTCATTCCTGATAAAGCACAGCGCACAGACGAGAGAGGCACTGTAGTTCTCCCCACAAGGTGTAAAGTTACCCATGGTTAACGTGCACGTTTTTATCCAAAACCAATTTAACGGAAAGCATTCTGTGCGTTTGATGAATTCCCACTCTTCCTGCCGGTCCTTGTGAGGCAAGGTTGCAGTATTGCCAAAGAAAAACAATAGGAGAAGCTGATGTGTTTGCAGAAAATGACATCAAGAGCAATGCATTTTGTATTTTTATATTAGCAATATATATATTTTTTTATATTAACACAGTTTGTAGATGAAAGTATGGACACCTCTAAAGGAATGTCCAAATGTTTCAAATTAGTTTGATAACTACCGTTAAATCTACATTAATCTATTAAATCTTTTCAGGATTAGTTGAATACTGCTTTATCTTAGACAAACTCAAGATGCCAGGTACAATACATTTAGATAGGAGGGGACTATGAACTTTCGAATATTGCTCATGGCAATGCAAAGATTCTCTATAACTAACAGTTTTCCCCAAGGGTGAATTGTGGTTCAATAAAAACATATTGAAAAAAGGCAAAGACAAAATATATTAAATTGATTGAGTCACCTTTCAAGCAATAGGTCTGAATACTTTCAGCTATAATGTGCGTGGAATTTGTATGAATACCAGGGTAGGGGTGGGGGGGGCCTGTCTGAAAGGCTTCTATTGTGAGTGGGGCATTCTTCTACACACACTCACACGGCCTGCTGGAGGAGACAAAGGCCAGGTCCTGCCATTGCACAGTCTCTTCTGTCTTGGCTGACCTGCGGACAGACTGCTCCCAGCTGGCTCACATGGCCAAGCAGAAGCTCTCCCAGATACACAGGGAGTCACACACTAGGACATGTTAACTGCTCCCAATTACAAAATTGTACATTTTATAATGTCCCGTTATAATAAATGTAATTGTATCACTAACCCCCAAGCGGTCTGGACCACCTAGCACTTCAGAGCACACTGCACCATGGCTGGTCTTGAACTGTGGATATGGTGTGCACCACAGGCCACAGAAGAACTCGACGCCCTATGACTTCATCTCTTCAGCACCAGAAAATAACAGACCTACTCTGTCATTAATGGCCATCACACAGCTGCAGACACAGCAATATTGAACCCTCATAGGACAGAAAGCAGACAGTTGTCACTTGTTTTCACTCTCCAAGAGCCATCCGAGGACCCACACTGGTGTATGAATACAGTCTGCACCTCTGGGAGAGATATCTGCGGTGGGCTAGTCAAGTGCAAGCAGCAGAGCTACAGCATCATGGGAAAGACCAGTGGCACGTCATCCACAACTCTTCCTCATCAAGTAAGATTAATTTGGTTTGCAGATGTGAAGAAAAACGAACAACGAAAAACTTTGGGTCCCGAGGTTATCTTCATTACAGATATGATGTAGCCTTCACGGATACTGTGGAGCAGTGTACTGTAAGCCAATGGAAAACCTGCCAAGAAGCTGTAGCCAAGAAAACCCTGGCCTCAAATTCTCCCTGCCCTGGCAGCCAATTTGAACCCTGCCCTGAGGGAAATCCCCATCACGTAGTGCTGGAGTCGAACTGTTGGTGCTGTAGGGGCACTTTTACCACTTTGGAATCTTGGAACGATTAGGTGTTAAATGTTTTGGGGGTGATAAAAATTGAGAATTAATCCTGGCATGCTAAATTCCAATATTTTCTATTTTTAGGAAATGCTTAACTTGCTCTTTAGTGGTTTTGTGAGACAGCAGTTTGTTATGAATAAGTACTGTTCAGCCTGGTGTCTCTGGCAGAGATGAAGCTGCAGCTGATGACTGCTGACAATGTCTGAACTTGCAAGTACGTGTCCTTAGCTCTGGTCTTGTAATGCTTCTACTTTGGAGATTAGCCACATTGGCTATTGTGCCCGATATTACATTCCCTTTAAATTCTGCTGTAAGCAAGCCCAGCTGATATCCATTTTGTTTCTGTTGACCTAGCCAGGAGCTCCCAAGGGGGTGATGCACAACTGGCTGTGCACTTGGGAACAGGGTAGGTAAAAGTCATCATCTGGGGCAACCTCTCAATTTCCTCGCACATCACTAACTGCTTCTGAAGAACTGGCAGCCTGCAGACAGTCTTAGCAGCTCTTCCAATTGGTGGAACAGAGCAGAGCTGAGGGCATTCTGGGCTTGTAGTGTGAAAAGTAGCAGATGGGATTGACAAAGTGCATTTAAGAGGTTGCATGCTCTGTCTCATTCCTACTGAAGCAGCAGCAGGGGAGGGGAGCTGACTAATTGGTGATTCCAAATTCGGTTAATGAGGGAATATTGAATGGATGTTCCAATTCAAAAAGACAAGATCTTAATCCACAATGGCATGTGGAGTTCATGATTGACACGCAAGGCACTGAAAACTTGCCCCCAGAAGGCTGACTATGGCTTGACTTTTGTGCAATGTGACATGGTCGTCATGTCATCAGTAAATCAATTGGGGATTTAAATGTAGCCTCCGCAACATCTTCGCTTTTATCAAGAGGGAAATGTAATTTACAGGATTTGAATAAAAGGCTCCACTAAGGACTGAGGTGAGCTTTAAAAATTTGGTGTTAGGATTAATTTGCGATTCTCCTGCTGCTTTCTACCAACTCGGTGTGAGCAGATCAACTCTTTCAGAAGAGCTCCAGGGCGACAATAGAATAATGTTGGGTAAACAAATTGTGCAAAAGGTATACATGGAATAGGTCAATAAATACATGTCAGGGTGGGTTATTTGATGTTTGAAAGGGGGGAAGTCTATCTTTTAACCATACACAGATTTCTTGGCACTCTGAGCCAAGAAGAACGCTTTGTAATCGTGCCATATTATTTCTTCCCCCCGTCGTACAGCTTCAGTCTGCTGCGCTGGCGACTCGGGATGTCTAGTAATTGTCTGCAGAGAACGACAGTTTTTAATTGCGATCTTTATATAAAAAACAGGTTCTGAGAGGGGCATAGAAACGCCTCAAAACCCCCTTAGTTTTGCGACACGTGCAGATTTCAGCTTAAAGTACGAGATGTTATCACTAAATTGTTGTTTTGAGCAGAAGAAAACAATGTTTTGGACAACGAACCTGCCCACAGAAACTGTACAAAGGATTAGCTGTTTTAAGCAGGACTGTGCACGACTTAAAATGCCTGATTTCAACCTTGGGGAACAATGTCAAATACTTTCCAAAAGAGAAGCCAGAACAAATATGCCTTTTTTTATTTGCCTTTTTCCTTCAAGTTATTTCAGAGATAGAGATGTCGTGGGTGAACTGAATTAGGAAGCAACACTATAGTGACAGTGCAAACAGAACAGAAATAAAAGCACTACTTGGAGAGACCACTCGGCTCTAACTGAGTTAATAAGACAGTCAGTCCCTGTCAAGCACCAGGGAACTTCCTGAGTGATTCACAATCCCCACACATCCATCACACTGCGGGAGCCAAAGAAAGATGCAGTGTCGGAGAGAATGTGATCTAGGTAAGACATCAAGCCATTCCTTCTTTAAAATGCCACATTTGTTTTCGTCGCTTGCAATGCGCTGTCATCTTTAGACTTTACTAAAGCAAGCAAGCAATCCGTCTTTCCCTGCTTTATTGCTTGAGAAGGAGATGCAGAAAGCAAAGCGGCAACTGTTTAGACTGGGTTTGGAAGGGCTGGAAGAGGATAGCTTACGATGAGAGCTGAAATGAAGATTTGCAGTTCTTAAACACTGATGAACCCTCGAGGAAGCAGATTGCTTCTTTCATACATCAAATAAGGAGCCAAGTGCGTTTAATCTGCTGAAGCAAGACGGCTCCAGATATGAAAAGATCAAATGGGAATTTAAGCCTGTGGATCACTGTTCAGTCCTTTCAAGATAGCAAAGGAAGTCGGGGGGGGGGGGCCCAAGAGCCAAGTGCCAAGAGCTGAAGTCTTCCAAGTCTGTGGAAAGTTGTCATTTATCAGCGTCTCATCGGGAGGACTTTCATGCTTCTCCTGGGGAAGCCTGTTATTAAAGGAAAGCCCCATAATCAAAGGGAAGCCCATTGAAGTCCCAATTGCTTTCTCCTATCTGAACTCTAACTCTCACACATCTCCCTTATAGCTTGCTTTTAAGACCATTAACCTACACAGGCTACATTCAGTCCATGAAATTACACTTCTGGTTGTTATGCAGTCCCAATCAATGACACCCCCCAAAAAAAAAGTCTCCCTATTAAAATTACAATAGGAAGCTCACAATAATTACACAGTGTACTGCTTTTGAAATTTTCAGTAACTCTATACTTTGAGAGCTGTACAGCGTGTACGATAAACACTGTTGTGTGCATTTCTTCGCTAATGGGTGTAAGGTAGTGTTATAAAGGCTTAAATGCCTGTGGCAGCTTTGTTCTATAGAGTCCAGGAAATTCAACCCCCTGAGAGAGGTTAGGAGTGAGTGTTAAAGATCACTCATGTGCAGGTACACCGGTGGCCTCTATACAGAATATAGACTATAATCCAGTAGGCAGTTTTGCCAGCCCTTACACCAAAACTGCCTACTGGTTTATAGTCTGAGCACACTGGTAAGAATGCAGGTCTGACACTCTCAAACTAACTGGATTTGCAAAGCAGAAGACTATTAGACATTCAATAATCCTTTTGAAGTTTTGCTGCACAGACTCCCCTCTGTTTCCTTTCAAAGTGTTCCAGCAAAAAAGTATATCTGAAGTACTATATGTTTGGGTGCAATGAGGTCACAGATCCAAGAGAGCCTTTTTTCATTCAAGTGCGAAGCAAACCAGAACACGAGCGACGGCACTCGGAGCACACGGAAAGGTTTTCGGTTGGTGTTAGGAGGCGGAGCTCGTCGACAATGTTTTACTTGTACGGCTCATCACCAACCCGTTTGAAAGGGAGTCACCAGACCAGTTCAAAAGGCACCCTGAACAGAAGCACACTGTGCAGCACCTGGCCCGAGTCAATGCATCCTTCATCTTACTGCAACCACGCCGATACAGCGTGGTTACCGTGCGTTCCATTAATGGGGATGGAATGTACGAGCGGCTGCCAAAGTTCCAGGGCTGGTGCCAAGCAGTGCAACATGTTCAGCACATTTGTGTCAAGTTCAACTACGGCCCCACTGGACATGATCCGGGGTTACTCTAACTCCAGCCTGGAGAACTCTTATTTAGCATTCAGATCATTAAAAAGTTGCTCGACTGCTCTCTTCCAGTCTGTAGTAAGTTATGAGATTGATCAATGCCTCTGATGCCAAAGGAAAGGAAAGTATAGTAACCCGCCCACATGGGAGGGGGAAATAATAAAAAATAATTAAAAAAAAAAAAAAATGCTCACCTAAAACAAAACAGACCTGTGAGCTCTTTCATACTCTACGGCACAGCTGTAATGAGTCAGCAGTTTCTCTGTACCGTGTAATCTCTCCCGATATTTACATTATAGCGTCAACACTGCACCCACAGCCTTTTCATGTTACATTTGATTCATTCCATTCCCTCACAGTAAATAAAGCCGAGAAGTCTCTGGCTTCCAATAAAATTACAGGTATTTATCTCCTAGTCCACATCCTAAAGGTGGCAATGAGTAATACGGCATTGTGTCATGTTACCAGGACACAACTGTCTCCCTTGGTCTATCAGGAAGGAAAATGGCAAGTAGTAGAGACTTAAAATACAACGTTAAAGCATTAGCCATTTCAGAAAGGTGTGGAAATTCTCATATTTGTCTGCTTTAATGGTTTAATCAGATCAAAGGGCACAGAGGTGGTAAGTGTGGTTGCTGATAACTAGAAAGGAAAGTGTTTATTCAACGTGCAGTGTTGAATCAAATTTAAATTAGAAAATAGAGAATCAATTAGGCAAACCAAATGCTATATCAACACAAAAAAAAAAACTCCAAAAGGAGTCTGATAAAAATCACCTAAAAAAACAGCTCATAACTGATAAGTATGCAAGTAATATTGTATTTCCTCTGCTCTTTCTAAATACAAACATCTTCACATTTATTCAAAATAAAAAATAAATACTGTACTGTGGTCCTTTAGGCTTTTGTCATTTAGTGGTTACACAAAACACCTGGAAGTTTATTAAGCTTCTGGAAGAAACCTTGATTGCCACTGAGTATAAAAGCAGAAGACACCACTCCATGCTTCGTTGGCCGGACAATACTTAATTCAGTGTCCTGCTTTTTAAAATGCTTCTTTTAAAAACAAAAGACGAATTCCACTTTAGAATTATACTTATTTCCCAGAAGCACATTTGGCAGCTTTTTTGCAGACATCTGGAGTTCAGATTATGATGTTAATTGACCAAAATACATGTCACCGATGACCTCCTCTAGCTTGATTCTCTATGCAGGCTCATAAAAGTGATCCTTTAGTTATGTAAAAGACAGACAAACAATTACATGCACATATCATTTTTTTTTACACTGCTGTGCAACGACTACAACAAAAAAAAATACAAGATGACATAAAAATCCCAGAAGCTCCCAACACAGATCAATGCAGCAGTATGTGGATCGCATTCCAACAGCAGCACACGTCTTCTTTGCAATAGCACTCCCAAAAGAAAAGGTTATCTTTCACTTCCTGTCTAGACCCTTGAACCGAAAAAACAGCCTTCCCCGCAGTCCATCCAAAAACTGCTCTCAGCCATCCCAAAGAAGCATTCTTCATCTTTCGGTGCCGTATAACAGGGACGCGGGCGGAAAGAAATCATATCCACACTGCTGCAAAACTCAGAAAGCCTTTTGGTTCTGTGACTGTTTAAACAGCTGGAGACAGTCATCTTATCAACCCAGCTGGGTTAAACTCAGATTATTCATGTTAAAGGCTAGATTTGGTTATAACCTTCAACTTTCACTTGGGGCTCTCAGTAAGCTTCAACGGAACAGCATGGAATTCTATTAACATTCTGCTTCATGATCATATTTTGGCTACCAGGACAATCACAACCTGGGAAATTATATAGCCTAGTCTAGTTCACCATTAACCAAGGATTAAATTCCAATGCATGTGCAATAGCATTTCTCACCTTTTCTTATCTTCAATTAGTGTTTCAGATTGTTTAAATTATATTATGAAATTGATTAAATTACATTATGACGCAATTGAGTTATGTTTTTTACATAATAAAATTGTTAAGTTTAATTTAGGTTAAGACAAGTTTTATTTGCTGGAGAGGCATTCGGTTTCAAACACTTATTTTTATTACTTGCCTTCAAAAGTGAGAAAAAAAATATATGTCTGAGAGCAGACAAAACAAATGATTAAAGAAGAATTGTATTATCTTTTGTATACAGTACTGATGTTGATTTCAGCATTTTATTTAAACTGTTCCAGGAAAACGTGCTGTGTTTTGTAATCCTTTGTTGAGAAATTGTGTTCCTATGAGTAAACTGAAACATTTAAATGTATTCTATGAAATAGTATTGAATAAGATGTATGACTAAATAAATGCCAGTAGCTGTTGTTGGTCACCTCATTGTGTGTTAATAGAATGACTGATGAAATTAAAGGAAATTGGGAGATTATTAATCATTAAGTGGTTTAATGAAGCAGACTGCATGACCACCTTGTGCTGGGAGGAATGAAGTGCTCTATACTTTGTGTAAAACACAGTCTAGTCTTTATGGTTTTTCAATTACAGATGACTTGTGTAATAAACGAGAAACAACACTCTTCAGTCATGCAGTGGTGTCATTACCGGGCATGATTAGTATGTCAGCAGTTTAATCATGTGACATGTTCTACCACATCATTACATTACTAATCTTTTAATGTGGGATTCAGTATTCATTACATTTACAGGCAATGTAACCAGAGCACTGAGTTTTGAAAATGGGAGTAGTCCAGCACTGTTATTGTTGTCCTGTAAATCCAATTGAAGATTTTATTCCTACAGAGCAGATGACAGCATCAAGAAGAGTAGCTCAGTCTGTGGTATATTTGCTAACATCACAAATATTGGGGTTGCCCATCTATACACCATTGAAAAATTGGAAAAAGCCATACATTACCTCAGAGCACCCATCAGGGGTTTGAATTACGGTGTTCTTTGCTTTCTTTAAAAAGGGAGGGGAGAGTTGTTTTTGCCACATGTTTATCATTCCAGTGCCATTACCACTAAGTAAAGGTTAAGGTTTGAATACACATTTGTGGTGGTGGAGAGCGATTACAGTAACAATCATCGGAGTTCAGTATTCCTTAAGGTGTGGACGTCATGTGCAGTTAATATTCTATATTAGTCCAGTATATAGCCGAGTATTCCCCACATTTTATTCATTATTCTCATATGCAGAATGTGCGGATTGGATTCAAAATTCTGCAAATTCATATTCTAGCTACTGAATATCTCCCACCAGGAAGTGCATATTAATCCATTTGTAAACATAGATTGTTACAACGGTGCAGTTTGTTTTATACCACACAAAAAATAAAAAACGTAAAATTACCATCTTAAGCTCAGCTCACACTTCATTACAAAAGGTAAAGTGTAAACCTGTAGTATGGGTTTTGTTTGCTCTGGGATTAATAATCTCACAGGCTGCAAGATTAGATTGCAAGGCCATTGGAGACTGCCCGTGTAGAGGTCTGCTGTGTAAATCCAGAGCTGTTTTCCAGTAATAAGACCCAGGGCTTTTTTTGTGCCTCACAATGGAGAATACAATCAAATGTATTCAGTCTCCCATGTGGCATTGTTGGGAACGCTTCTCCCAAGGGATCCTGCACTTAAAACCAAACTGTACGGGTTTTGATGCCATGGCAACTGTTCCTTTATCTATCTATCACAATTACAGCTCCCCAGGACTCCACCCCCCTCTCCTCGCTTCTCATTTTCAAGGTAATCCCTAAAGAGCTGAGCATTCTACAGCAGCACTTAATAAAAAAATAATTAAAAAAAAACACACCCTTCACATTCCAAATCTTAAAAACTACAGAATTGCAGCTGTATTTTCTTCGGAAGCAGCACTCTGATATCGGGAAGCAAAAACAGCATCTATTAAGTATTCCATTACCTGGGAATGGGGGGGTTGGGAAGAAAAGGAAAGTTTATTTTCCAATTTTCTTTTCTTAATGTCCAGCAAACAAATTAGACTTCTTGCTGACTTATATACTTGGTCTGAATGTTTGTTCAAAATAACCACAGAAACAAAACTAAACCACAATATATTAACACAGAGAGCAGAGAAAGACTAGCCTATCCTCTATTCCACCTCCTGAATGTACTGCTGTCACATTTGCACCAATTTGGGTCTGGTATAATAATGCTGCTTCTCTTTCTCAAGTCAGAGGCATTTAACTTCAACACGATAGTTAACAGGGTTCAATTGCTGATCAGTGGCTTTTGATGCGATGTAACTGAACTGGGCAGCTGAATACATTTAACAATTTTGGTGGAAATAAACCCTTTTTACCTTCTCACTGAAACACATACACTGTAAAGAAATACATGTCCACTGGAGGTAAAGATAGCAAATCCGATATTAATTACACCAGAGCCAGAAACTTTTTTTTAATCCCCTGAACAACATTTCCCATTTCAGTTTTGGTGTCTTAATCTTTCTGATGAGGCAAGGCCTAGTCAAGCAGGTACATTTTGCCAACCATTAATGGGCACAGACATTTTGCAAGCACAACAAATACTATGCTAGGGTGTGGACGATAACTGAATGCTTACATTTCTGCTTTCATGCAGAAAAAAAAAAAGCTAACAACCCAAATCTAAGCTGCTGAGAAAGGGAATATTGCTTGGCCTCCAGATATGGTGAAAATGGAGAAAAACTTAGTGTTTATTCATCGCAGTGCCAGCAAACTGTGTAATTGACACGTGGCGCATTCGGTTTCCAAAAGCAGCAACGGATTATAATGAGGTTTCGTTACAAGAGTCGCGGAGAAGATACTGTTATTTTACACCACATTACTGGCATAATTAAGACTTGGGCTTCATCAGTAAATGTTAATACACAAATCTCAGAAAAAAGCCTGTTACCGGGAAAGAAAACCACACCATACCCCTTGCAAGTAATAGCTACACTTGAAGACTTCATTATATTAAGATAAGTTAACATCAAAGGCCGAATTACAGAGGAATGTGTACAGTCTGCCACACGCTCCGTATGCTTCAAAGAGTAAGCCTTCATTGGCCACCCAGTCTATCCCGATACAGCTTAATTAACAAATGACAAATTCATCGCAACTGCTCTGCCCACTCCCCTCAGCTGTTCCAAGAAATATCCTTCATCTGCAATCTGTAGTCTTATGGGGCACAAGAACACTGAAGCCAATATGGCCATCTGCTAACGTGCTGTGAGCCCGGGTTTGAACGAGTAACCAGATTTTTGCGGGTTGTTTTCACTTCTGATTGTTATTTACGTTGGCACTGAATTGAAATACATTTTCTGAACATGCCAAGATAAAATTATAACAGACTCAAAGCCATTAGACTATTAGGAAGGTATTCTCTAGGAGGCATACAGACGGACACTGACTGAGATGGACACTTAGAACAGAACAGCTGAAAAAGTGTTTTAGAAATCATTCCAATTGGGTGAACAAAGTAGTTCACACATTGGCACAGTTTAATTCTCTTTCCTCACGCTTCCTCCCAGTTTGCCATGAACCAACACACACTCTGGTAGCTTCTGTCCCATGTAATGGTCAAATAACGATTTCGTGTCATTCTGTACATCCCCCACAAGAAAAACCTCTCAACAGCTGAATCATCACAAAACAAACATATACAGCGCCTTTAGTCACAGACCCGGGGCCCTTCAGAAAAAAGGAAAAAGGTTAGTCTTGATTCAGGATTTAACCAACAAAGATCAAGAGCCAGATATAAATGACAATTTTAAACAGGAAGCCTGATAACTAAAGGAATTTCCCCCTTACAGCTGCCAAATTAAGTGTCCAGTTTTAATCTAGGATGCACAAAAACATTTCAGAATTGATTTGAGCTTAAACTCATGACTTATCAGCTAAGACTGAATATAGCGAAGACGGAAATGAAAATAATATATTAGTGTAATCTTCTTGGCGCTGCACAAAACAATAACAGCATTATCGCAATTGAGAGAGTGTGGTTAGAAAGCTTAGGCACAAATGGCATGAGACGCGGAGAACACACAGCTAGCGAACGTTTCCTCTGGTAATAGGATAAAAACAAAAACTGCCTATACAGTGAGGGAAAAAAGTATTTGATCCCCTGCTGATTTTGTATGTTTGCCCACTGACAAAGAAATTATCAGTCTATAATTTTAATGGTAGGTGTATTTTAACAGTGAGAGACAGAATAACAACAAAAAAATCCAGAAAAACGCATTTCAAAAAAGTTATAAATTGATTTGCATGTTAATGAGGGAAATAAGTATTTGATCCCCTATCAATCAGCAAGATTTCTGGTGTCTTTTATACAGGTAACGATCTGAGATTAGGAGCACTCTCTTAAAGGGAGTGCTCCTAATCTCAGCTCGTTACCTGTATAAAATACACCTGTCCACAGAAGGAATCAATCAATCAGATTCCAAACTCTCCACCATGGCCAAGACCAAAGAGCTGTCCAAGGATGTCAGGGACAAGATTGTAGACCTACACAAGGCTGGAATGGGCTACAAGACCATCACCAAGCAGCTTGGTGAGAAGGTGACAACAGTTGGTGCGATTATTCGCAAATGGAAGAAACACAAAATAACTGTCAGTCTCCCTCGGTCTGGGGCTCCATGCAAGATCTCACCTCGTGGAGTTTCAAAGATCATGAGAACGGTGAGGAATCAGCCCAGAACTACACGAGAGGATCTTGTTAATGATCTCAAGGCAGCTGGGACCATAGTCACCAAGAAAACAATTGGTAACACACTACGCCGTGAAGGACTGAAATCCTGCAGCACCTGCAAGGTCCCCCTGCTCAAGAAAGCACATGTACAGGCCCGTCTGAAGTTTGCCAATGAACATCTGAATGATTCAGAGGAGAACTGGGTGAAAGTGTTGTAGTCAGATGAGACCAAAATCGAGCTCTTTGGCATCAACTCAACTTGACGTGTTTGGAGGAGGAGGAATGCTGCCTATGACCCCAAGAACACCATCCCCACCGTCAAACATGGAGGTGGAAACATTATGCTTTGGGGGTGTTTTTCTGCTAAGGGGACAGGACAACTGCACCACATCAAAGGGACGATGGACGGGGCCATGTACCGTCAAATCTTGGCTGAGAACCTCCTTCCCTCAGCCAGGGCATTGAAAATGGGTCATGGATGGGTATTCCAGTATGACAATGACCCAAAACACAGCCAAGGCAACAAAGGAGTGGCTCAAGAAGAAGCACATTAAGCTCCTGGAGTGGCCTAGCCAGTCTCCAGACCTTAATCCCATAGAAAATCTGTGGAGGGAGCTGAAGGTTCGAGTTGCCAAACGTCAGCCTCGAAACCTTAATGACTTGGAGAGGATCTGCAGAGAGGAGTGGGACAAAATCCCTCCTGAGATGTGTGCAAACCTGGTGGCCAACTACAAGAAACGTCTGACTTCTGTGATTGCCAACAAGGGTTTTGCCACCAAGTACTAAGTCGAAGGGGTCAAATACTTATTTCTCTCATTAACATGCAAATCAATTTATAACTTTTTTTGAAATGCGTTTCTGGATTTTTTTGTTATTCTGTCTCTCACTGTTACACCTACCATTAAAATTATAGACTGATCATTTCTTTGTCAGTGGGCAAACGTACAAAATCAGCAGGGGATCAAATACTTTTGTACGATTGTCCCAGCATTAATAATAAACAACCATCAGCCACAGCCAAAATAACATTTAGAAACTAGAGCTTTGCAAACGCGCAATCATTCAGTCATTGGCATGGTCTGAAATGCAGCAAGCTACAGTAAAAGACATTCCTGCTGAACTGAAACATTTCCCTGTTCCCCCTGCATGTGGTTGTCTGAAGTGATTTAGGCTGATCGTGAAACCGATCCAGCATTTTGGGCCAGGCAACATATGTTGAGCTCGTTACTATATCTGAATATGACCAGAAAGCACCCTGATATGAAGAAAGCAAAATTAGAAACAAATAAATGGAAATGCCCAAACAAACAATTTAATGAAATAAAAGAACTTGGCTCGAGTAAATTTAAGCAACTGTAACACGCACACAAAGAAATGGACTTGAGCTTTGATGTCCTTTGTCCACGTGGAGTCTGCGGTCTCCCTTTTCAAAACGCAAAGCCATCAGACTGGCCTGCTCAAAGAGACGCCCTGCAAAGGGGCCAGTAGTATATGTGTGTGTGCGCATGTGTCTGTATCCGTTCGTGCGTCTTCATTAGAGGTATAATTTAGTCCAGGTCCCCCCCTGCCTCCTCCTTCTCTACTGAAACAACGGCAGAGTTGAATTCCTCCACTCTACTCACTGAACTGTAGGAGGCCATATTGATTACCTCTAATACATTTTAAACAATAAATACATACCGCCTGCCCCTACACCAAGCCCACACACACACGCAACACCTACCTACCCCCCACCCCCCTTTCTTTCTGTACATCGCTATGGTAACAGTCCCTGTGAAGCTGTACCATCCCCCCCACTGCAACAGAGAGCCCAGTGTTAAGAGCCTAGCTGCCCCTTAGCCCCTGGAATCTGTGGGCCTGAAGACTGGGCAGGATCCTGTGTCCCCTCCACGGCTCAGTGGAGGAGGTTCTGTGCAGTCTGGATCAAATGGCACATTTTCCTTTCCCAAGTTTTCCAACTAAATTCATATTTCAGAAAAAAAAAAAAAAAAAAAACACACGCATAAGCACACTCAACTAGACACTAAGCACACCAGCTCAGCATTTGTGGCTGCTTGCCTGGGACACGCTTCCAGCCAGTCTCTGCTCCAGGACTGAACTGCGCTATTCTGGAGTTGGCATGTGTTCAGCAACATATCACTAACAGAGATCATCCAGGGAAATTAAAGCTATTTAATTCTCTCTTTATATTCAGACAACTTCAGCAAAAGACCAATAAATAGATCCTGACCAGATATATCTAACAATTTATTATCATTTTGTATTGGTTTTAATTGCGTTTCATTAGCTATTTATTATCATTATAAAACAATCAGGACAGGAAATTGCTGCGTTTCTCGTTTTGTACTGAATTTAGCCATCAAAGTCTGTCTTGGGACTATCAATGGAAGCAAGCCATGGTTCAAATGCTTGTCAAAGACATCATGTGTAATGATTGTATTTGTCTCTCAACACAATAGTTCATAGACCTTAAAGCACTACTAAACTAACTGCAGTCATAGCCAATCTCTAATTGTCCTCTTAAAGTAAGATCAGATAGAAAAATAAATCCTAAAAGACTTGGTTACACTTTTTACACTTATAGCAGTGGGGTAAATTCATTGACCTTATAATCTCAAACTTCAAACCCTATTAGAGCTAAAGATTTGATAAGAACGTTGTAAAACTTCAACCTCTATTTAAAAGCCTACACTGGCTGGTCAGCTATTTATGGACAGTGACCCATGTGTTCATTTTTGTAGTACCCTCTGCTGGAAAAGCCACCACCAAGTCTGTGCACATTTGCAGAGTTTATACTACATGGTCGGACTTATAGCAGCTTTGGTCAGACTGCCAGCATGACTCAACAACATCCTATGTTGCGTTGACCTGCATGCATACCACCCAATTAATACATGCTGGGCGACTTCATAAATCACCCCCGTGAACTACGAGTTCTCTCCTCCCACAAAGACCAAAGTATACCAAAACAATTAAATACAAATAATGCTAGTTATGAAAGGAGAAATTAAGCAACATGCTGAAAGTCAACTTTATAATTTAGCCTGTTCATGAAATACAAATGCTGCAAATATGTGGATGACATTTGAGAACACCACAACCTCGAGGCAGACAAAGACATTATTAAGCAATAACTACATGGCCAAAATGATGTGTGTTGCACCAGATTAAAAAAGGACAAGCAGACCATTCTTCAGATGCTTTCTTTGGGAATCAACACTAAATGCTGTTATTGGTATTTCATTAGTACAGATGGGAAGGAGGAGGTGATGCTTGCATTTGGCATAGGCTTCCTAATTGTCTAATTATCTAAAATTCTGATTCAGCTATGTCAATCACCATTCCTGGTGTGTTATAAAAAATATATATACATAAAATTGGAAACATCAAATAAAAACTACTAAATATAAATACAGACAGACCACAAATTAATTCAACCGAACTATATTAACTTAAAGGGGAATCAATGTATTCCTTCGGAGTAAGATTTAATTACAATCCATTAACTTTTAATTAACATGCTTAGCGGTGTGCTGAAATCTTTGTCATTTGCACTGCGCTGTAGGTGGCCAATTTACACTACAAAGGCGGCAAGCAGCAGCTACCTTCCCTTAACGAGAACACAGCGGAGCACCTTAATTACTGTACATGCTATTTAATTTTCTACTGCAAATGGGGATAAATACCCAGCAACTCCTGAGTGTTCAAACTGTAGACGTCACTTACTGTATTTATTAAGAAATTACAGCAATTACTAGAATTTCCAAGGTTTAAAACAGGTTAAGTCCAGATATTGGGGGTTTGAATCTGGGCTCTGGTATGGCTGGATTGGTCCTAAACCACATTGAGTGGTGCCAGGGTTGGGTGTGCTTTGAGTGAGCTGTTTACCCCCTTAGCATGCTATAGCTCTGCCATTTGCACAGTGGACTCAGCGTGAAGAGAGACCATCACACTATTCTCATGCCAGAACAAGTCAATTATCAATTTCAGATTTCAAACTGGGAGGTTCAGAGGAAAGATTTATTGACAATTATAAATAATTCAAAAAAGGTGTTTATCTTAAGGATTGACAGCTACTAATTCCTTTACACATTCATTTAAGACTCAACAGACAAAAAGGTAAATTAAATTTCACCTAAAGCAGCTGAGGAACATCAATCAAAAGGAGTAACTCAAATTTCTTCCTCAATCCAGGCTCATGTGGATGTAACATTTCTGAAATGCTAACAAGTAGGTTAATTTATAGCGTACATATGAACACCTGCTGGAGATTTGTAACACTCAAGAGTACTAATTTTATCAGGTAATGAAATGACAGGCAGTAAAAAAAAAAACCTTCACAGGTTTAAACCTACAAGGAAGTACAGGAAGAAACCAAACAAAGGCAAAAAACAGGAATGTTTGTGTAATAAACGTGATGGCCTTTTATCCCATTTGAGAGCAGCCTTTATGAATATTTGATGTACTTTCCTAATCACGATGAGGTCGATCAATATTTACCACATGGGGGCGGGGGGGGAAATTGTGAAAGAAGAATATAAATAAAATGGAAATGTGTGATTGTAACAAAAATAAAGTCTGAATGGGAAAATGCAAATAACTGGACACAGCCACGCACAGCCCACAAAAACAAGCACACTGGAACACATTTATAATCAAATGTGCCGTCAAGTCTGGAATGAGTTTAGAGGTTTGACTCCTTTCAAGAAGTTTAAAAATCAGACAACTGCTACAGTAAGGTAGTTGCTAATTAGTGCATCTAAATTGCCCTTTCTTCCATATGTATTGAATTATTTAAACAAACTTCTGTAATGCTATAAACTAGTGGCATAGACGTTTCCATAAGAATTAGAGAGCTGGGGGGGGGGGGGGGCTAAAAGAGAAGAGACTGTGTTTTTTGTTTCACAATGGTACAATTCAGAATGCAGCGTAAAGCACACATTCTTTTTGATATGCTGAATATGCTTTTCCTTAACCATACAATTACATGCAAATGAAAAACCCAGTACCCCCTATCAGATATCAAGTTACTAACACCTAAATCCCCTCCCTGGAGCCCTGTGTGATACTCAGACATTGGGGGGTAGGGCGTCTGACAGAACGAAAGCAAAAAGGCAAGGACATGGAGGAACCTTAAGACCTAATATAACCCTGATTTCACCAAACAGCTTTCTAATGCACCCAACAATATTCACTTTACTAACTCATATCAGATTCAAATAAAAAATTCTAATTCTATTCCTTGAAATGCTGAACTGAGCATTTTTTTTTTATTTAATTTATGTTGTATATGTATCTATGCATGCATGCATTTATGTAGTTATGCATGTATGAAAAGCAGGAATTATTTGTGAAAATGAGCACTAAGATTAAACCTCTGGGTGGGTGGGTCTCCTCCCCTTCTCTGACTTAGACAAAGTGCGATTCAGAGTGGTGTCACTGGAAGCCATGGCTCCGGGGGGGCTTTTAACACCTGGTTGTGGAATCTGTACAGAGAGGTGTAAGGGTGGTGACAGGCTTGTAATATATGCAAGTGTGAGGGGGGGAAGCTGGGGAGTCCGTTTCAACAATTTCACTGCAGACACTTGTTTCAGTCTCCTGATAATTATGGCAAATCCATCATTCGAGACAGACTATGTGGGGGGGAGAGGATGGGGGTTGAAAGTGCCTTGTCATGTCTTAACACTGGTCACAGCCTCATCCACATACATTTCTAGTGGGTGATACTTGGAAACGCAGAATCTGATACCAGCCTGTGCAATCCATTCCATTGCCCGGCTTTAGTCCATCCAGCCGAGATGAGTGTTTTCAGGGATGTGAAGTTCAATTTGAGCCTTATGGCAGACCCATCTGCAAGGCTTCCTAATTCCACCTAAGAACCATGCTCCACTACATATCACCCCCTGAATTCATGTTATTGGTTTCTCTCAGATGGACTCCTGTAATCCTGGGTGGGGGTTGAAACTTGGTCATTAGTTCCAATTCCAAAACAACATTAGTTCAGTATTCAGCAGCAAGACTTACTAGTAGATTTGATTAGAAAACGCATACTCGCTGTCCTTCGAGATCTATTCTTCAATGTGCTTTTCACATTCACTTTACATTCTCTCTTCCTGGCATGTTCACAGCACATTTTACATAGCAGAGCTTTCCAAGTCCCTCCGCTAGGGGCCTTGATTTGTGTTCGCAAGACTTTGGACTCATCTGCTCTCCTCGGGTAGAACAGAAAACAAAAGCTGTCAGGACTTTTAAGTTAATAAATTCCCTTGTTACAACTCCACGCCAAAATGAATCTGTGTGTATATTTCTGTAATCAAAGTCCCAGTTAAATACCTATTTGTTCAAGCTGCCATTTGGAGTCTGGTTCTTCTGAAGTGCCTTGTGATTCATCACGATGAAAGGTGCTATATAGCCTCAATTTGTAGTGTATTGTGTAAGTGTGTGCAGCAAAGGAGTTCGGCTGAATGGGCCTGCTGGGGAATGGACAGGGAGGTCTCTGGGCGCCAGACAGGAAGATACTATAGATGGGGAAGCTCAGGGGAGAGGGGCAGGAAGACACTACCAGTAAAGTCTTGCCCAGGACACTCAGTCTTCACTAACTTTCAGCCTTGTATCACCCACGCATAGAGATGGACTTCAAAAGGCAAAGAGTAATATCTCATGCACGCTCTAACTGAAGGAAGAGCTGGGAGGAAACGTTGTCTTGCATGAACTCAGTAGATGTAAATCAGGAGATATTTTACTCTGACAGACTTAAATTCTATAAAGTATGGTTTTGGCACCAGGTTCGAGATTTTCTGCTTGGCTGCAGAGGCTCAGAGCAATCAGAGGCTCTGCGGCTCAGAGGAACAGTGATTAAGCAGGGTGGGGGTCAATAGTTAGGATTGGAAGAAACGGGAGATGGTGGGACTTCATTAGCATACTGTCTGTATGATGCTGCAGGAATACTGATCAGGTCAAAAACAAGAAGGGACTGGAGATCAAATGGGAACTTGCTCAAACAGTGAACAAACCCATCCTCAAGGCAACACCGCAACTGGTTTTCCACAGACAGGGCAGCATACATCTTACGGACGTTTTGGAAGGCCCGTTGCTATAGCACACCCATCAGTATGGCTTGTGTCTGTAGACAAGTGCAGGAAGTCTCGCTCTGCGTAGAAGATCACTCTTGGACAGAGGTCAGAAAGAAAATAATTCATCTCTACTCTGAGGTCTGCACTCCCTTGATGCTAGTGAGTTGGGAAGAGTCCATTACCTGAGACAGTTCTGTTTCGAAGACAGGAAAGGGAGCAGGGAAATGTATGAAAGCTCCTATAAATGATTGCACAGTGGAGATTTTACTAAGACACTTAATGATAACTTCATGTTTATAGGGTGAACAGTTGAGGCACTTTAACAGAGAGGTAGAGTAGGAAGTAATAAAGTAAAAATGTATAGACATGCTCATTTTCCACCCAAATCTATGGACCCAGCAAGATAAACACAAAAATACACACATCAGAATATATAGCATCATACTTTCAGAAATCTACAAAAACTCCCAGAGCTCTTAGTGTGGAAATGCTATACAAGATCTGCATTTGTCGAAGATCAAAAGCATACTCACAGATGCCAGCTTAATTTAAGAGCACGTCTAAACCTGAGAACCCTCCCATTGCAAACAAACCTGCTACTCACGTTTATTCATCTTTCTATTCGATGTCCATAAAAACCCGAAAGACACACAGATCAGATTCTTAATGTGAAGAAACAGGATTATCCCTGCTACACTTCAAAGGCACATCCGGAGTCCCCTGATTACTCTCCATACCTCAGTAACTTGTTACAAAGAAAGTACAATTCAGTTTTTCACATTGGTATTATGCAGGTAGAGAGACAATGTACTTTTACTGGATTCGGTGAACAAATCTTCCCAAACCATAGGCAATCACTCATAACCCAGTTTCTGCAAACTTGCTTGGCCATGTATTATTTTTATGAAGTCAAGGCCCCTATTGAACATAACTCAATTAATTATCTGCTGAATAAATTGAAAGAAAACTGTCCTTAAGCAGTCAGGCTTGACAGACACAATGATACTGCTGGACCCAATGGGCACAAGACAATTTAATAGCATGCCGTCTGAAAAGTGTGAATGAAATCCCACTCGGGCCCCCCCCACCCTTTGTTTTTCTGGAACCGGGACCGTGTTTTCTACAGTGGGACCCCCCTGAAAGTGGCTGTGGACGCTAATTGCCGAGGCTCGTTAAAGGGGACTATCTGACGAGGACAGGAGGTCAGATGTTGGCAGGAGTAAACCCCGGAGAAGTGTGTGGCTCAGAGGTGGGAGGGGGTCTCAAACAATCAGAGCCAATGCTGCCGTCTCTCACATGTTCAGTGCCAATAACGATAACAATGGCAGGGCCAATCCGCACCTGGCGTGCAAAAAGAGGGGCTTTCACACCAGTTCCTTTCCAGAGAGCAGCAGCTAAGCAGTACAGGGTGGAAGCAAACCCAGCTAGACAGACTGTCCCAGCGAGTTTTTCTCTTGCCAAGCAGCTGAGCCAACAAACCTGCTGCAGGAGACGGGAAACCAAGGGGCAGATGAGCCCACATCTCCACAGAACTAATCTAGGAGGAGTTAAGGGACTGCATTGATGGAGGGGACACTTATAATTGGAAGGTGGAAGTCAGACGTGAGATTGGGGCGGTTTTCCCCACGAACGTCAGATTCAATCTCCATATACGGAGAACAAGATCCCTTGTCACATTCCTAAGCCCAGCAAGACCATTTCGACATGGGGGGGGGAGACGCACAATATGCCATTTCAGGAAATATTGCAAGAAATCTGGCATCAGTTTTTTAACTCTCACCGTAAAAGTCACACTATGCTCAGAAACCACATAACCGTTTAGTGTGGAGGAATTATGCAGTGTCAGACTTAAAAAAACAACAATCTTTACTTGGAAAACAAATCTTTTGTGTCATTCTACACGGCTGATAGGGGTGCTATGAATTGAAATGTAAAGAGATCAAGGTGGAGAAGCAAATATCTAAACTTCTCCTGTATCATTCACTAAATGATTCCTGTTATAAGCATAAACTGAGCTCCTTTTAATGGAAATCAGAAGCGATTAATGTATCGAAAAGCAGCACCTGGGGAAAGTTTGTGTGAGTCTCATTTAGCTGAACCAAGGTCACACATTTTTCTCATTCTCCATCTATCCCCTGTCATAAAGGTGAGTTCTAGACATTCTTTACAATGCCCCATAGCTCCGTGAAATGAAATCAAACTTCCTGCATGCAGAGTTCTGGCACTGCTTTGCTCAATTGGTACATGAGAATGAACAAAATAAAATGAAATCTGATAACATAAGAGGGAATTAAATCAAACTAAAGAGGCAACCTGAGTCAGGTTTGCTGCCTCGAGCAGGTTATAAAAGTGGAAATTAAGATGTGTTGCTATTTAACATGTCCTCAAAACAACTATTATATTAGATTGTACATCTTCAAATGTATTCATTCTACAAATGTAAAGGTACTGGGAAATAAGGAAAAAAAAAATGATTCCCATACAGGTACACACTGACAGAGCATTTAAATAGGATTACAAGAGACCATTAACATTTTTCTCACAAACCTTGTCCAATGTCTTCCAAACCGATTAAAACCATTCAAGGCAAGATTATACCAGGTTAGAACAAGAGGGCTCTAGTCTATCTTAAATGAGCCCTAGTTAAAATTCTTCGTAATTAAGTGAAATTCAAAAGTGGCCAATGCTGCAAAAACATTGCCCCGGCCTGTCAAAACAGACAAATGTCAGGAGATCCAATCTGTCGAGGTTACTTTGAAGTGGACGTAGTAATAGCTGTGCAGAAATGATGGAGCACTTTCGTAGCCCTGCAGGTATAGAAAGCAGCGCTGTAAACGATACCTTTGCTTTTCTTAATGAATGGGAGGAGGGGGGGGATGTATTGTTTCACTACACTACTGCCTGCCTGTTCCTTGAGGGAGTTTTCCTGGGTCTGATGCTTTTGTGGTGGTGCAACACTTTAAAGGCAATTCAAAATGGATTGCCTTCTACCTTCTCCTTTCAATTTATATTTAAATAAAGACAAGCAAGCACCTTTAAGATTTAAGGATCACTATTATGCCTGAAAATGTTAAGTATCACAAACACTGGACTAAATGCACACATTCCTAAAGGGCAAATCTACCAGCTGGATGATGACTGGGTTCTTTCATTCCCTGCTGGAGCTCAAATGAAGTGTTGTTTTTGCCAAGTCCTAATGCTGCCCACCTGCCTCTAAGTAACACATCCCAGGTATAACCATTCTTGACATGTTGAGTACCAAATGGCAGCCAAATCCCATCTATTCATTTCACACTGAAAGGACAATATTAGGGAACATGTCTGCTCCTTTGTCTGAAGGAGTGCTGGTCTCTCTCTTTTACAGGTTAAGAAAATATTGAGTCAGGTTGGGTTGGGCACTGAAAGAATGGAGGAAAAAAACATTTCAATTGGCATGTTTCCAGTGTGTAAGTGCACTGACCAGGATGATAAATAAATTACTTCTGCTTATAACACAAAAAGGTAGGAGGGGAGGCATTAGTGTAATTAAAATGATGTTCAGGACTTTGCAGCAATTAGCACAAGATCTCCACATTAGTGTGGCTGCATTAGTGGAGGGGCCTGTGGTTTAATGACAGTCAGGGCAACTGCTCTGTTCAACACTTCCCTCACCTGCAAAGCCAACGCTTATGACAATTTAAAGCATGCAGATGAACAGAAAGCACTACAACCACTACTTCCAAACACTACCAGTTCCCGAAGCCCTTTCCAAGGTGACACTGGAAGGTCAGCTGGTCCCATGGCTTTTGAGCAACCAGTCTGAGGTCAGGGAGAAAACTGAAGGCATGATTTTTAATCAATATAACAAGACAAAACATGGTTTACCTACAGCCAGTCACTCCATAAAGTGACCCATGTTCTTGGGGGGGAGGGGGGAGGTGTGGCTCTGGTATGTATTTAAAACAAAGGAGGAAAAAAAAAAAGGAAACACATGAATAGTTATTGGAACAGCACCTTCAGGCTGCGGTCTCCCGATGAGGGAGGGGATACAGACTGGGTTGTTTTAGCGGAGACTCCCCTGGATCTAACACACTAGAGTGTAAATGCTCCCACAGGCCTCCCACACTGACTGCGCTTCAATTCCAAGAAAGCGGACACCTTTCCTTCACGCCTGTTCAAGCACAAATTTAACCCTTCAGAGAGCGAAACAGAAAGAAAGAGGGGGAAAAACCCACACAACTGCACTTACTCAACAACGTCCATGCTAATCCAGTAGAAAATTAGCTGGAACTAATCTGGTGCGCAGTACTTGTTGCCCATCTAGATGAACCCGAACCACATATATAAAGGGCTTTATAGAGACATCTGAAGACTCAAAAATAAGAAACAGCTCAGAGATTTTTATTTAAATAAAAGTGCACAATGCTTAACTTGATTTTGAAGACAGGGAGACAGTTCCAACAGGTGCTAAAATGTATTTATTAAAACTCATTTGGAAGATATTGACCCATGTCTTTTTTTTTTTTTTTTTTTTTTTTTTTTTTTTTGAGAGGATTACTGCTACTTTACTGCTTCAGCCTGACTGCATTAGACATCCCAGAAGGGCAAGAGATCACCCAGTATTTCATTGTCAGAGACAGGGAGGAAAAATAAGGTGAAGGGAGGGGGCCAGCAGCAGTTGGGGGGTGTCAGTTATCAGGGATTTGTTTTACCTCTGCTAATCTCTGCCTCGCCAAGTTCCTGAACCTCTTCCAAGATTCCAGCGCTGACATTCCCGAGTCAGAATGACAAAGCTGATATTCATGGCTGTGAAATCCCAAGCTCCCGTGAACCACTGCTTTACAACAGAGATGGGCTATGCAGGGCTGTTTAGGCAGTACTGTATCAGAGATCTGAGTTACCATCAGAAACCTGCCAGTACATGTGCCAGACACAGACTTCACCCCTCAGTAGCTCAGTTTTGTTTCTCTGTCTCGAATAGGGAAGGACTTAAATGGACTTTGGATGAACAAGTGACACACAGGTATTTCATTAAGTGCACAAATTAGCCACCCATTCAATACGGAGCAATGCGTAGTCACAAATCATGTATGTTTAAAGGCAGATCTGATAGTGCATTACTGTGTGTCTATGTAAATCCAACTAAAAGTAATACAAGAAAAAGGGTAAAATGCAAACGCAGACATTTTTTTATGGGAAACCAAAATAATACTTCCTACATTGGCTTGTTTGTACCTGTTAAGGAAACTAGAAATTAAGCAGATATTTGGTCATTGAGTTAATGTGCCCTGCAGAGTCCTTAAAGAGCAAGAGCTGGCTTTGGGAACCAAATAAGATTGTCTTCAGCTGCTCAGAGAGCTCTGGTCCAAAAGAGCCAGGAGACAATTCACAAGCTGGTCTGAGGCGGGGACGGCCGGGTGGAGGGACTGATCAACTATATGGCTAACATCTGCAAACAATATGGTTGGCATTGCGATCGGGGCACAATCTGCAAGTGCTGAAGTGAGCCAGGCAATTGTGTAAATCGGGTTCAGAAATACAACGAGTGCTGACTTCGATTGACTGCAAAAATCAGAACCTAACCTAATTTCAACCAATTAATTACTAAAATAGTACAAGAAGCATTTCACTCTCGTGATTTACAGGTATCATAGGGGTTAAAAAAAAGCCATGCACACTAGGAGAACTGCATTAAAAAATGTCTTAATTTATTGCAGACTTAAGTGGTGAGCAAGCTCTGATTTTATTTGATGTTTTAATTGAAAGAAAATGGTTACAGGGAGAAAAAAAAAAAAAAAAAAAAAAGATTTCAACAGCCGACCGCAAACATTCCTTTCAGCCAACAGCCAGGCCGGTCCGTCCTGCACCTTCTCAGTAATGGGAGGCTTGGCACAGAGTCCAGAGATGAGGACTGTGGGATTGACGGAGGGTAGGAGGTAAGGGGCTTGTTCTGCCAAATAAAGTGATGGCTCATTCACATCTTGAATTCATTTATTCCTGTCAGTTCCTCTTTCACAGCATGTCGTTGGGGATCTAACCCCCCACCTCCACCACTCTGCAACACTACAACCCCTCCCTCCCTTTCTCTCGCGCTTTGCACTCCAGTTAAATCCGGACGCAGTCCATGCTGCCTGAAGAACAACAGCTGGGGCTCACAAGCTCACAGACCGTGCTGTGGAGGCCACCCCCCACGTCCACACACTACGGAAATGCGCCATTACACTGCAGTAAGCCTCTCTCTTCATCCCCGAAGCTCAACGCGTCTCCTTGCCTCCATTACTGCGCAGCCCAGAGGCACGGCTCCCTTGCTGAGCTCTGCCCAGCGCCCCCTGCCCACCAGCAACGCACAAACTAGGCATGCAAGATACCACAATGCCCGGACACGGCTCAGGCTGTTTGTCACAGGCTGTTCTTTCAGGATCACATCCAAAAAACGCTTAGAAATAATCAAATGTAGAGCCACAGCGGAGTCCAAAGCAACACTTTCTGTCATTAATGTCCATTTCTGTGCTGAAATGAGACCTGAAAGTGCTGAAAGTGTTTGTCGGAGTTCGATGACCTAAAGAAAAATATCCCCAGAACAACTGTGGGGTTACACTCGAGTCTAGGCAAAGACTGGCTGCTTTAGTATCTTATACCCTGATGTTTCAAACAGAGGTGACATGGAAGAGTGCAAGCTGGAGTGGTTTTACCCTTGAAAGTGTCCCTGAACACGGGGGGGGGGGCAACAACCAACCACTTGTCTGTAAGTCACGTCCAGTAAACTGTTAAGTAGAAGAGGTATCGGGGGAGGCACCCTGGGAGATCTGAGTTGAACCAGGCTGACCCACAGATCCTGTGGTGAAGGGGAGACGCAGGGAGAGACCCCACGTGAAGGCGTCTGGGCCTTCCAATTAATGGTGCGTAACAAGAAAGGGGCACATGGACTCCATATAGAAGCTATTAATCTTTGCTGTTTGCAACCCATTAAAAGGAGAGGTAAAACCTGAAAAACACCACGCTTTGGCTGGGCTCGCCGAGAACGGGTTCAAGCTCGGGACAGGGGATTAGTCAACTCTCCACGTTAGTTCTGCGCGCTGTGCTCAGGCTTGAGTGGAAACTCCTTTGAGCTACTTGGAAACTTGACAGGAAGGTTGGATGCTGGCAAAACTTAGGATCTCTAACTACTTCCCCCTCTCTCCCTTTCTTTTCCTCTTCCTTCCTCCCTCTCTCCCTACCTCTACTCCTTCTTCTACCTCCCTCTCCCACTGGCACTCCTTCACCCTTCCTCTCATACACCCTCTTCCTCTGATGTTACCTTGTCATTCGATCTTCCTGCAGGAACACAAATGGCAGGTCTCCATGCAGTCTGTCAAACACCAGCCCAAGACGTTCTGCATCAAAGTATACAAGTATTTGGCTACACCACAGACAGCTACTATCCTGCAACACATCGCCTGTTGAACTCCCAGGCGTAACAGGCCCCTGCAGCCATTGCATGCGATGCTGATATTCAGAGGGATAATTTATGTCTTTCCACACACAACAAGAGAGAGAGAGAGAGAGAGAGAGGGAGAGGACTCTTTACCGGAGACTTAAGGCCGGTTTCACATACCCAGATTAACACTAGTCTTAAACTACATAATGTTGTAATCCAAGACTAGAGCTAAGTCTGAGAAACCAACTGTTAATGTTTAATTGTTGTTTAAGGTTTAATTATCTTAGGTGTATATAGTATTCTACTATATAGCTTGAGAGGGATTTGCCAGAGAAAAAGAGGGAAAGAGGGAGAGGAAGGCCCCAATGGATTGTTAATTGACCAGACAACAAAAGTAACTTCCATTCTCTCTATCATTTTCCCCTGGCAATTAGTCCTGAAATCTCCCGGCCCCCACTAAGCTGCAGCGATTGCCTTTTCTGCCCCTGCAGTGACCGGTGCGGAGCATTCACAGTGTGATGGGGAAACTGAAGACTGCTGTGCAGATGATCACACTTATGCAGTTGCACTAATAAGCTCGTTATGAATGATTTACAAGGTTTAGAAAAGGCAGAGCACTAAAATGGGGACTAAATATTTTCTTCTGAGGGCAAATAAAATCTAACCGGATATTTCTACATACCTCCCCTCTGCCCCAGCTCTAATCACAACAAAGCACCTTGTATAACCATTTTCTAGGGTTGTTAACACCAAACACCAAATCTCCAATTTCCATTATAGGGTCAGAGTTATAGTTGTCCTGCAGTTACAATTTGTTAAATAAGGATTTAAATCAATTTTCCTGGTCAGACTTGAAGATATAAACCTAGCACAAGCATGGCCTCAACCAATAAGAGCAATCTACATTTGTCCAACTCTTACTCCACCCAACGCTAGCTGTTTCACTGTACTAGCCCATCCCCGTCCACTCTGGGATATCAGTTTCATAGCTCTGCCGCCTAAGAAAGTCCTGCACATGACAGACTACTGTGCTAAAACTAATCGTTAGAAAGGACTATTGAACACTTGGGACAGTAATTCCAAGAGCCCACGTGGCAAACTGAGGCCAGATTCCTGGTGATGAAAACTAGGCTCCGAGAGCTGAAGCACCTACGTTATGAAACGATCACACTGTCAAAACAAATGTAGGGGTGACCCATTCCTTACTAGATAACTCTTGCATAGGGATCCTTGGGGAAAGCAGATGGGGTGGAGATGATAAAATGATGTCCATTGGCCCTGTACATTGTCTAGGCATTCAAAAGTCCCAGACTTTCCTGGTTTCCTTGCATTTTCAACTCCTGAAGCAGAGGTACGTCTCCTCTGATGCTACACCACTTTGACCAATAACAAAGCTCCATTCAGTACAGTTTTTACAGTGCTTTCAGGGTGTCGTGCACTAGGAGGCTGGACCTAGAAAACAAAACTAAACTAAAAAACAAACAAAAATTAACAGCCAGGTCCAATTCCTTCCCCACATAGTGATTTTTTCTCGTGTCTCTTAAAATTCTTACAGGCAAGTGAGAATTAAAAGAAACAACTAGCATTCAGTCAAATACAAAAAAAGGAGGGTTTGTTCAATGGATTAAATTCACAGGCTTGACCACAAAAACACCCTTATGAGCACATTTGTATGGACATCACAGATCCTTTTGTATTGAAATGAGAAGATATGTTGTGATGTGCTCTGCTTTAATGAATTCAAACACCCTTCCCCACAAAGATGCGATTAATTCACCATAGGGTGAAAAAAAATGGCTAAGACTGAAGATACATGAAAATGGAGAGAAGGTGGTTTCAACAGGGGAAGAAAATGCAGGATGAAAAGAATGGAGTAAGGGTGGCCGGGTGGAGTGGGGAAATTCTCTTTAATCAGCGCCCCATTAAACTGACAAGTCCATCTTTGCCAGCTCACAGCACTGCATTCCAAAGTTTAGGATCATTTAGGTTTGCACATTTTTAAAAGGATTGTTAAAAACCACAGCAGAGATAAATATTTAGATGATCAGTCCTGTGGCATGGCTCACTCATTAGTATGCCTCCTGGAAGACCTAAAACATGTCTGGAGAAGTATCTGCACAGAACATGAGAGACCAAACTTGCAACCACATCCACACCACTGCAGCCCAGACAGCGATGCAGCCCTGAACTGTTATGTCTGGTGGCAAGGACTGATGACTTTCCAAGCTCAAGTGTCCTCAGAAGATTTTCCAGGCTGCTTGAGTTCTGTGAAGTGCTCTCAACACTCGGTCCTGGCAGTTCAGGTCAATGCCAGAGATGAGATGTTCTGCAGCTTCGGGAGCACTGAAAAATGGTTGGGTTTTGGAATGATGGCTAACCGCATCCTTCAGATCTTCAAAGACCGTGGTTTGGATTTGCATAAACCCGGCCTTGTCTTTCAAGGTTCTAATTTGATTCCATGTTTAAGGAGACTAACAACACACAACAGATAGGGAGAAATACCATGACTGCATTAAAGCATGACTGCTCACTGAAGACTTGAGTTTTGAACTTGTGGAATGTGCCTTAGATCAACAGTCTACGAACGTTGAGCTTTCCAGGCAAACTTGTGGTCGTCTTCGGACGCAATGGTTTGGGTTGGAGAGGCAATTGTGTTTAAGTTGCCCACTACAGTACCGCAGCAGGAAATGACAGTTTTGTTTGAAACTTTGGAGTCTAAGGAAGAGAGGTACTAGAAAGCAGAAGTAATTTTAGGAGATGATTTAGTAATGAACCCTGTCTCAGATTAGACTGAAGTTGGCAAATGCTTTTTTTTTATTTAGCTGGATAACAAACTAATATCTACAGTGGAGGACTGGGGCCACCAACTCATAGATTAAGTCAGTGGTAAATTGCACTGCTAATAAGCTTAAGGATTAGTAACTGCAGGAGGGTTTTTTTTTTTTTTTAGCAGAAAACTGAGGCAAAGGGATGAGGCCCAGTGAAATGTAACCAGCTGAAGTGATTAAAGTCAGTGCAACAGGTCAGATTGAATTGACTGAGCAGTGTGATTTAGTACAGACTGCTTTGTAAATGTCTGGTATCGAGAATCTGCCTGGGTGAACACTATTGGCCGTGAAACACCTATTTCAAAGCTCCCACCCCACAACCCTTTTGTTCCACACTGAGAAGTTATTTGACAAATTCTTGCCATTTAAAGTTGATCCAATTCTGAAACTGCTCACATGAAAACAATCAGCTAATAAGTTCTTCACACCTAAGCTAGAATAATTATACAGATAAGTTTCTCTAAAAATAGAATTGAGCACCAAAACATAAAAAGGTAAAATCTACACCAATCCATGACATTATTTGTCATTTAGCAGACACTCTTATCCAGGGTGACTTACATTTGTACCCATTTATACAGCTGGTTATTTTGCTGGAGCAATCTAAGTGAAGTACCTTGCTCAAGGGTACAACAGCACTGCCCCAACCACTATTCCACAGTGCTGCCTGTAACATATCATTGCAAGCACCAATAAGAAATGTTCTGTCTACTAATAGTGGGGGTCCAGTCCAGCACTGTGTTGTGCACTAGTAGAGGAACAGAATTAATTTGCTGCTGGATACAGTGGATGTGTCTGGTGGTGTTATGGGCGACTGTGAGAAGTGACTGCGAAGCTGCTACATTGACTATGGTTGTAGGCCTTTGACTAAAGTGACACAGGTGGCCTTTTCCAGGCATTGGTCTCTGCTGCCTGAAAGCTGACTCTAGGGGTCTGAGGGAGTCTCCTCTGGGGCGGTGCTGAGATGTTCTCCCCATGAGATGATAGCTTGACAGAAGCCAGCGGTAAACCGACATAGACACAGACTCAGAGGCTGGAACTCAAGCACCACCCAGAATGTCCCGGCAAACAATGGGAAAAGGAACCAGTAAATCCACTACAATTTGGGGCCACTGCTCAATTCTACAGGAGGATTTCATTATGTTAGGCTGCCCCTCATACTGAAAAATAAAAATCTAAAGCATCCCTACAAATTAATGTGTGTTGACTTGTAAACCAATGATGGACAACACTGGATTCCTATAGGTTTACGAAACACTGATAAATAACGGGCAGTTGGACTCTATCCAAATAAACGAGTTCAGGTAACTACCTGAGATTACCATCCCTGGTAGAAATTGCCTTCAGTTGACGAGCCTGAAGTGATTTGTAGAGCCGTCTCCCATTCCACCAGTGTGACAGGTTTCCTGAGGCAATTCACTCCAAGAGGGTTTAATTTAGATGCAAACTCACTCATCCCTAGAAAAATACCTGACTATATTAAAGCTTGAATTCAAATAATTTCAGTAGGTTCTATTAGGAAGGCATGCTGCTCAATGGAAAACAAATCTAGGAAGTGTACGCATAAAGCTGTGCAGAACAGAGGCACTTACAAGGAACAATTTAAGATAATCTTTTTAAAATAATGTACAGACACAAAACAGGAGGGGAAAAAATACATAAAATCTTCTCCACTTTTCCCATTTCCCATTGGTCAGACCACACCACTTTTCTTTTTGGAATGCCCAGCAGATAAAACAAGAAATGGTGAAATGCTTGTAGCTGAACAGTCATCTCACATTTCAGCCCAAAAAACTTGATCTTCGCTAAGAAAGAAAACAATTCACTGAGGCATAAAATTTCACTTCAGAGAAATTACGTGTGTGTGTGTGTGTGTGTAACCTTTTCATTGACAAATTCAGAAAGCAAGGATCCATGTGAACTTGGGCTTGTAATAGCAGGCTACTTAGTTGGTATTATTGTGGTGGTAGAATTTCGGTTCTTTATAGAGCAAGACTGAGTCCCTCACCAGAAAACAGTGTCTTAATCACAGACACCAAAACTGTGATTTAATCTTGCTCTGATAAACCTCATGTCAATCAAGCACAGGGACCCCAAACTTCTATAGTGCTAAACTTGCAGGGTGGGCTTCTTTAATGGGCGTGGGAATACTGATCGCCATCTATATTGTGTTGTCACTGGCTGGAGCATCCCACAGCACCAGCACGCCAGATCTGATGACATCCTTGATTGGGTTCTCATCATTCTCCTGTTTAAATAAACAGCTGACAGGAGACGCTGACAGCTGCAAGGCTCAAGAAGGCACCGAAAATGAAAATTGCTGAAATGATTCCGTGTTGTAGTGGGAAGAGTGTTCTCTTGCAATTATGATTATAATAACGATATTTTACACTAATCATTATGAAAGCAGCAAATGTGGGAAATTAGTTCGGTTACGGATTGTCGCAATTAACTGAGAAGGCAACGAAAACTACAAGTCCCGTGAATTACATTCATGACCCAGTGTCACAGCGGTTAATTTCGCAAGATATCCAATCACCTACTAGTTGGCATTATCTGCCTCATCATTAAAACTCACTTACAGATTCAATAGTACTGAGCGACAGTGGGGCTGCAACAACTTAGCGATTACGTCGATTATAAAAATCTTAAAATGTAATTAATTGTCGATTAGTTGGGTCTACCTGGTTCGCAGCTACTGAAAAGTTTGAGAGATGGCGGTGGCAGCAGCAACACCCGTGGACAGTATAGGAGCACTTTACACTGGACCGCACCGGAGCCGCGATGGCAGAATGGAGACGCTCAGCTGGTGCAGGCCGCTGCCCCTGGACCCGAAAACCTGTCCGTCAAGGACGGCACATTGGATCCGTTTAAACTGCACAGAGTACTCAGCCTTCCCAGTTACTCGTTACTCATGTGCGTCTTGCAAGCTACAACAGTTTCTTTACCTCCTCAACTACATTATTATACATTTATAATACCTACGCACTACACTCAAAACAGACACAGTACACAGTTGCAATACAGCAGTACAGTACACACAGACGAAATAAGCAAGAAAACAAGCAGCTAGGTTAGCCAATGAGCTTAATTAAAAAGCCCAATAAAAAGTCTGAAAAGATTTTTAAAACTTGTAACTAAGAGATCCTTAAAAGCCTTTTTCCAAAAAGTGATTGACATTTCTTTTAATGTGTAGTGCGCGCCTCAGAGCCTAAGGAAGTGCATTGCACAGCTGTGGTGCATTATACTATATGATCAAACTAGTGCCATATACATTGAAAAAAATATATATAAATATATCATAAACAAAAAAACAAAATGGAAAATGTTTGAGTTTTGTTTTGAGTTTGCAACAGCACTGCTGTGTGTGCACGTAATTACACAGGGGCATGCAGAGGTGCCCATTTTCTTTCCCCTGCCCTTTTTCCCCCTTGAAGTGCCCAATATAACTCTTGATGATCAAACCTCTGTCCACTTTTGGCCTTTTGTCTTAAGACTAACTGAATTTGCAAGGATTCTTCAATTATCAGCATAGGATCCAAGCAGCAAATAGTGTTCATCAAAATACAAATATGACAAACCTATCTGAATATATTTATCCGACCTATTTGTCTATTTTTGGTTTGTTTGTGTCAGAAGAGAAGTTACATATTGTTTACAACCAACATACCAGTCTTAACTTTTCACACAGTAACGTTATAAAGGTTAGTAGTGTGTTCAGGGGTGCAAATTACATTACAGATTGAGTATTTCAGCAGACAAATACACTAAAACACCTTAAAATGGACCCAGGTTATGAGTATTCAAAGGGAGAGGGTTTTGTTCTCCCACATGCCAGTCAGCAGGAGCTATTTCAGAGCCCTGTGGTAATCCTAGGCTTTTAGATGACATCACTCAGAGGGGTCAGATAGAGCTGTGAAAGCTTCAGACTCACACTCACCTCCGCCTTAAACACACTGTAATACCCAGGGGTTTGGTTTCAAAGAGGGTGGGCTGCAGACTAATGTGTGTTCTGCCAGCAATATTAGAAATAAAATGACATGCCTCTATTCATGGAAACAGAAACAAGAGTCTACCAAGGTAGTTAAGATATGACACTTGGATAACCTCAGAAAAGTCATTTTTCTTAATTGACAAACATGGCAGCTTTCCCCTTTCACAGAGTCCAAACATTCTGGGCAGGAAAAGCACGCAAAGCAATGTAATGGGATCTGGTCACCTTTCAAGGTTAAAGGGGTATCAAAATACTGAAGACTTTCCATTGCAAGGTTAATCTAAAATGGCCTTTTTTGGAAGAAAAGATCCATTTCACAGAGTTTCCTAATGGCGGCTTTGTGCTTAAACAAAGAGCGTCATCAGAAACCGTCCAAACTACAACTGATTGCCATCCCTGCAGTCCAATACTACACTTTTGCCTTGTGTGCTTCTTGCATTATAACCAATTCTGGAGATTAAATGACAGGCCAGCTAACAATTTGCATTCTTGTCTGATTTTAAGCTACTTTGAGGTTCAGAATATCACCAATATTATCTTTAAGGGGTTTTCTTGCTACCACAGCAAAGTGTGGCTATATATCACATGCTAATTCAGGTGATGTAATTATCCATACCTTCACGACTTCTCAACAGTTCAGCACACAAAACTGCAGGCAGAGCCCCAGCCTAATGGGTTTTAATGCCTCGAGCGTGCGGACGTATGCTTAGCAATGGGAATCCTGAGATGTAAAATAAATATGGGAGCTTATAAAGCACACATTAGCCCCCAGAATGCAGAAAAAGTGCAATAGAATCCACATTTATCAGTCTACAACTTATTTCATATCCAATCGATGCTGTATTCCTACAGCAGTCAGCACTTTCTGCTGTTCACATAAAAGGTTTTTGTGTTTTACATGGTTGTGAACATTTATTGCCAAAGAGACAAAAACATTATGATAATGAAGGGAAACATTTTAAAAATACAATAAAAAACAAATAACGTGCCACATATTCTCCGAATAGTATTTTGCATCAGCATTTTCTAAACCACAAGATATTTCATATTAACTATGTTAAATACCAGACAAAATCATGACTGGAGTTTATTCTGCACTGGCTTCTTTGAAAGAAGGTAACATGATCCAACTCTGTCCCAGTATGGGAATTGTTATTGTGAAGCGAGCCATAAGATTAGAGTAATTCTTTGTTAAAAACAGCCAACTCAAAGCTGTATTGGCATTGGCGCACAGATGATAAAAAGGGCGCTATATAAAATACAAATCGATTGAATTTTCAAAGACAATATCTCCCACCCCAATCAAAGATCACAAATGGTTGCTTGTTGGAAATGGCGCAGATCTGAATGAAAACACAGAAAGGCTCCAAGTAAGAGTGATCTAATATCGGGATCAATAATGACAACAGAGGAAATACTCTGGTGTGGATAGTGTTTCCCTGGCGAGTACAGACAGGCAGGCTCAGAAGAGAAAGGGTGTTGGGGGCTGCAAGAATAGTTGCTCTTTACAACCTAGGCGAGGTGTGACCGTAACTGCAAATTACAAATCACCTGGGCACAGGAGGACCCTGTACACAAACAGCCTTGCAACCACCCGACAACTTTATTAGACTTAATTACAAGGAAAAGACAGACTTCAAGGAGTGGCAGGGTCTCGTTTCCTCGCTCCTGAAAAGAAATGCAAAAGAAAGCAGTCGACCATGCTTAAACAAGATTGTTTTGACTACAGCAAACGTGCAAAAATGAGCCACTTCTTTATTTCTCTGACTTCAGACACAGCTTGGCCATGGGAAAATCAATTACTGTGGACTCTGTACGTCCGCGGCTGATGTTCGGAGAGAAAAGGAGTCCATGCAAAGGGTTAATCCCCTCTGATATTCGGCGATTGCAGCATTTGTTGTTTAGTGTTACATTGGACTCCAGGGGGCAGGAAATTATTTGTATTACATAAACAGTATGTATTACATTATCTAAATCAGCCACAACCGGAACACTGAACTTTATTCAAAAAAGGTCATTTTTCCCCCCTCAAAAACATTTAAAACAGTAATGTGTATCAGACTTAACTTAGCGGAATAGTTTAAGACGAAAACCTAATTTATAAAACAAGGCTACAATTAAACTTGCAAAGTATACATTACAGAGACAGCAGTTTTCAATTTTTATATGTTGTTGCTATGGCAAAATCCGAGGTGGAAACCCTTAAGATGAATCTTATGTTTGCAATATGAAGATGGGAAATGTTTCTACTCAAATAAAGTGTACCATAATACACACATACTTCAACAAAACTACTGAGTGACTATAATTAGGAGAGGATCGGTGCTAGATAGAGCCAGTTCCAAGAATCATTATGCTATTCATTAGCCCGGGGGGAAAGGCAGAAACTTCGCAGTAACAATATTAACACTAAGTGGCTTTTTAAGATTCAGAGTTCTTTAATGTATGTCACCTAGAAGTAATAGGCCCAACACACACTATTTGTCAACTGCAAAAACGGAAGCCCTTCAGACGAATCTGTGTCACACAACACGGGCAAAACTCCATAAGAAAGGTGACTTCATCCAAAACCGTCCACTGAAGAACAGAATCATCTGACCCCAGAGCTCGATTCTGGCTACTGTCAGGTCTGCGATACTGAAGAGATATGGACAACCGAGAACTCCCCCAGACTGAAAGCTGGGAATGAGTCTTGACAAAGAGGTCAGAACATTTTCATCCTTTTACCTTTTAGAAATCTAAGACAGTTCTCTGCAGAAAATCAAGGCAGGAGAACAAATGGAAAATAAAAATAAACACAAAGTGAGGTGAGGAAAGAGTTCTTGACCCACACTAACCCTAATGGACATTTCATTTGCACAGAGGCTACGAAGCACTGAAAAAACAGTAATCTACCATTCATTTATTCCACTGAAGTAAAGGTGATTTTAAGGTCGTGGATTGAGGATGCACAACGCAGGTATAGACACCAGCACTGCAGGATTAAGGTTAATGGTCGTAAACCGAAGTCATAGCTGGAGGAGGAAGTCTGTTTCCTTGGCGGGGGCAGGTCATCCTCGCTCTTTGGCTGCTATTTGAGAGAGGCTTCATTCCAGCACTCTCAGTGGTTAAATAAGCATTTGAATGGCCTGCCCTTGGTTCAGCTGACCCTAACCCACTTCCATGAATGTTTCATAAGGTGCAGAGGCAGCCAGTTGCCCTGAATCAATACGGATTCTGTCATATCACTGCCATAAATAACTGCTGACTCCTCTCCCGTTTCCTTTAATGAATACAGGGGGTGAAGCGGTGATACTGCAGTGTTTATAGCACACACAAATGCCTCTGCGACACAATGGGAGAGCCTTGTCTATTGAAACCCACAGACTGGCTAGGAAGTGCAGTTAATCTAAAACAGCCCAGAGACAATAAACATGAAAAAATAAAACTGCACCCTGGACATAAACTGCATGCCTTCAGACCATCTTTGATGTAACAGTTCTGCTGTTCAGCGCTTCTAAAATGATTCATACCCATTGCAGTTATACCCAAGTGTTATTCCCTGTGTAGCAATGAGGCTATATTAGGGAATAAAAATGTCCATGTTTTTATTTATTTAGTTGCCAGCAAGGTCTGTGTGAATGGGTCATTGCCGGCAAATTCAGCATCAAGTCCTTTTGTAGTAGTAAAACAGAGGATATTTACATTTTACATGATAAATGCATATATGAACTGTACTGTTATTTTGTACTTAAATAAATAACAAAAAAATAATGACGGCAATAAAGTTACTACGTGTAGTCTAACACATTTTACTACTTCCGATACAAATCAAATACATAGGTGCATTACGTTGTGCAGAATGTGCTCAGATCTGACCAGCAAAGAAATTAATTTTCATAATCGTATGACAGTCTGAATAGTGACCGCATCCAAATGTCTATTTAAACACACTGTATGCAGTTATACAGAACACAATAGGCTACTATATTTGTGAATATTATAATCAGCGTTATGCTGCTGAATGGTGATTGTTTAGCCTATATAAAAATATACAATAACAATAGTGCGACATCTCCTAAATATCCATCTCGCAGTATTTTACTGCTTCTCCCACATCTTTAAATGGGGAAATGATTGCACTTGCACAAACACGTCCAGAGTGTCGGTCTCTGGATCCACGGGCTTCTGTAACATCTCGTTCCCATGGTCACAACGCTCTTGCCAGCAATCTCTGTTCTCTGTGTGAATGGGTCCTCAAACCCAGTGTGAACGGGGGGAAACAGGGAAAAAGCAGGCAAACGTTGCCATCAATTTGTCTGCAATTTGGCGGCATTTCAGTGTTAATGGGGCTTAATTTTAAATCAAGACCACAGGCATAATCGATTCCAACAGTAGCAAGGCCTCACCATCTCAAACCTCCACAAGGGTCACAGTAAATGATGACCGCTGCTCTAGATTAACCCCAAGGCATCAATAAACTCCAGCCAAGACGTTATATAAGTCGGTGCAAGGAGAGGACTGCTACATAAACTACACTGTGTACATTTAAACAAGGGAGAGGAAAAAATGGAACAAAGCCCAGGCCTATTCTGTAGAAAGCGAAAATATAGGATTATTATTTAATCGTGTATAACAGACAGGATAACTATACATCTGGGAGACGTTTGATGCCAGAACTGCTTCCAATTAAGTCGCAGCTTCCGGAAAGTTTCCAAAACGAGCCCAGAGGTTAGAGTTTCAGTGAAATTCAAATGACGTTCATCGTGTGAGATAGGAGACATTTCTTCATTGGTCAGTCACCTGCCTGATTGAATGTTTAATCTGAAATTAGTGGAGAAGGGGTAGCAGCCTGAAAGCTAGAACTAAAATTATTCCCTTATATTTCATATACTAAAAACCCTATTCTGCTTGATTTAACCGAGTCTATTTTGGCAAGCGCATCGCTGAAATGAGTTAAAGAAAAAAAAAAAAAATCTAATGAAAAGCATATGGGCTGTATTTTAATTGCAGTCTCGTTCTGATCTCATTACTAACAAGAACCACTTGTTCGGAGCTCTAGCCCCTTGGAGGAGAGTTCTGAAGCCCACCACACAGCTTAATGCAATTTCAAAACCCTGCCACAAAAACCAGGGTCTAAAGGGACCCTTTTCTTGCTGTCTTTAAAGAAAGCAGCATCTAGAATCCACAAAAACTTAAACAGCGATATCGAAGAGTTAAATGCCTTGAAGGTCAGAGTTGTGTAAAACTTTAAAATCTGCAGGGATATCTACCATACCCACAAAACTCCAGCTCTCCTGACACTGTGGGAGGTTATTTAACCTAAAGAGCTATTTGCGTACATACACAGCTTTCAGACTGTGTTGCTGTAGGTCTGTGCCCTGCAAACAGCATTCAATATATTGCCAACAAAGCTTAATACTTCACAAATGACAGACTTAGCTACTGTGCCTAAACCAGAAAAGGCTTAAATCCTATTTAGAAATCAGAATGACAGTCTACCATAAACCCCTATCAATTCAGGCTTTATCTCAGATATATTACTGCATAAATCCAATGTATGAAAATAAACACAAAAAAGCCCATATGAGGATGCATTACAGGGGTTGTAAGTATTGTACTGATTTTTTTTTTCTATTTGAAAGTGCTTACAGATTCAGTTCCTCATTTTATACATGTAATGTTAAGTACATTGATTTCCACAATGCTCGGTGCATTATAATTGGATTATGGGTACTGTCAATTCAGGTATATTACTAGATCAGAATCATTTGTATTTATTTCATGGCATATCTGAAGAGATACTGAATGTGTTGAGAAATGAGAATCCAATGATACAGCGCCGTCTCCAAAGAAAAGTTACGTTAACCCCCTCCAACTAAACACCTTTATCCCTCAACATGACAATGAAATGAATCAGCCATCAATTGACATGACAAAACACGAGAATGGACACTTCACACAGCTAGAACCAGACTACTGTCAGCACACCCGCGCTTTCCTCGGCCCAGTGCAGTCCTGCAGCAGGTATGTCACACTCGCTCCATACACTCTCCTGTGAGGTTTTCCTTGGATTAACACCAAATAAAACCGCTTTCCTGTGAAACTAAAGCAGAGCCACTGTTCCTCTTGGCTGGGGTAGTTTTGGACAGGCGTCTGCGTTCTTCTGAGCTTAGACTGTGGCAGGAGGCCCCCGGAGTCTATGGCTTTGTGAAAGGGACGTTCTGTTCAAGGAGTGAGAGCATGGGATATTCGGTGGGGAAGGCCACAGTAGAATGCAGCGTGGAGTTCTGGGGGGACTGGGGTAATATTGAGCTTCAAAGGTGGAGTAGGGCAGACGTTTAGTGGAGCCACATCACTCCCCACTTGTTTAGCTGGGGCACTTAGTCAAGACTTGGATACTTTTTCTTCAAAGGATTTGTTGTAATATTTTCTCCCAATATTGTAAACCTCTGTACTTCCTACAAAACAGAGTCCTTCCGTCTGACTACAGAGGCACTTCCATCTGTGTCTTTTCATTCAAAACTCAAATGTTTCAATTCCTGTTTTTCACCACACATTTTGGACCATGTTTCACAGTGCTTACCCTCAACTATGAGCAGTAGTGTTGCACTCTATAAGGTTTGTTTTTATAGGCTGAGAAGTACCATGAAAAATGCTACAGGGAGACATTCTTTAGACTTCATTAGCACATCTTTAACCTGTATCCGATCTAACAAAAATCTGGTCTCTTGTTCTTTAAACAGTATGAACGGATGTCTTAATACTGCCAAGAACTGTATTTCTGTCAAAAAGCAGAAGCGTGAGAGACAAGAATTAGGACAGAGACCAATGGGATATGCATCTCAAGTTCAAGTTTTAAGCAGCCAGGTAAGGGGCAAAGGCTTTACAATTACATGTGTGATTTGGCCTGGGGAGTTAAATTTGTACAGAAATGTTCAAGAGTGAAGAACAAACAAAACCTCAATAGAACTGCAGAAAAATTAAAACACGGAAATCCGGAAATGAAAAACAGAAAGCCAAGCCAAATCTTCCCAAGCGTACTGACCCAGCTCTGGAAAATGGGAACCGAATGAAAGAGAAGAGGAAAAAAAAAAAAAAAAAAAAACGTACAGTATAGCTCACACTTTGTTATGACAAGGACCCAATTTAAAACCTTCAACACCTTCCTCATTCCATTAATCAACACTGACAAATTTTAACAATGGCAATCAGAGGGAAATGAAAACTAAAAACAGTAATTGCTGTGAAAAGAATAGCCAATTAGCACAATATGCAGAGTTGACATAATGAAGAGTAATTCGCCGGGTTTATGCATAATGCGGACACAATGTTAGTCCCCTGATGAACCGACACTTTAAAAGATTATTACTGATGTCTGGCTTCACTGAGCAATAATATCTTGACCCATGTGACTTCTTTGGCACTTGTTTGAAGACGATGTCTAGCATTTGGTAGCATTTTCCCTACGAATCAACCACTGGAAACAACATGTCAAATTTCTGAAGAGTGAGGACTGACTTTGAAGTCACAAAAAAAAGTATTTTACTTTCTAAGCATGTTCAGTTGTCAGTCCCATAGGGCAAAGGGTGAATTACTTTTTATTAGAGAGAAAAGATTATATTTAAACATTAAAAAAAGTTGACAAATCTGATATATTGTATTATAGGTGAAATATAATAGAGTGGTTTCCAAATACAAGTTAGGAGTAGAACTTTACAAAGAATTACAAAGAAAATATGATTTGACAACCGTAAAAGGACTGAATTTGTTAGTGATTAAAACAGATTCAGAAAATTAAAAGATGGAAAAAATAGACTGAGGAAAAACAAAGATGAGCAGAACATATAGCAAAAAGCCAGATTATATGCAACTGAAGAGAAGAAAACAACAAAACAGACTATTAAAAAGTGGGTCATCATAACCCAGGCTGGTGTACTACTGTGAAAATAGCTTTAGGGTCTACCTAGTCAGTCCTAGTTGTTTTTTTTGGATGTTAACAGCCCATGACTGGGTTGTCCACCAAACACTCCATCTCAAACAGTGAATGGCACAGGGAGGATCCGGAAGGCAAAAGTACAGTTTCTCAATTCTTCACAACTCTGGGCCAACAGGGCACCACACTGGCATCTGTATACACTTGAAAAGGCTTGGCGAGATCTGAACAACCTAGGTCAGGAGGAGACTGGAAAGTGTTTTAAGTTTTATCCACATCCGCTGACCAATCTGAAGGCACATTCCTTTGAAGTTTTCAGTGGGGCCGCAATGTCTGCAAAACGAGATATTAATGTTTTTTTTTTTTGTATACCAACTAGACAAGCCCATGAAACACTGCACTTTGTTCAGATGGGTCAGTACCAGGGAGCTTAATTTAAGTCAATGTACAGTAATAATATATATATATATATATATATTAATTGAGATTCAAACAACCCAAAAGGACTAGACAAAGAAGTTATTTTTGCTGGCAAGATGCATCGAGTTTAAGGATAAAAGACTCTTCAGATTTAATATGGGGAGTCCCCTAAGTAGAAACAGACGTACCACAAGACCAAAATAGAGAGCTGCAGTAGAAACAGTGACAATTATCAAGAGACTCTTAGAATAGTATATTCTCCAATACTGTCTGCATAGAAAGTGTGCCAGACTGCAGCGATGCAATGTGTCTTTGCATTTTTAAATCGAAGACAAAATCAAATCTTATAAACGAGGATAAGAGTTTAATTTTTTCTTGTCTTTTCCTCATTAGCATTCAGTGATGTAACATTTATTTACTAGAATTAATTTATACTTTAAAATTAGGTCCTCATCGATTAGATTTTCTCCTGGTTCTTACCAGGATCTCTTCATTAGTTAGCAAAACAGTAAAACCCACTGGATTGTGTGCTGGACTAAAAAGAGGATTCCACTTTGCAGAGATCGCTCTAAATGGACTTTACATTTTTGTTATTCAGTTACATATTGGCATGAATCAATGTTATCAATTTGAATTGCAATGGTTTTTCTTGTAACCCTGCTCAACAGGCCAGTCAGTAATGTACCTCCTTGATGCTTTAGTAGAGTTTCTTACAAGATTCCACATTTATTACAGGTCTGGCTTGTCAGGAGCCATTTGTTGGAAATATGACCAGCTTTTGAGACTGGAGTCTGAGGCTCCCACAGGACAGATCTCTCCACCCCTTCTCTCCATCCTCTGTAATCCCTTTTTCCTCAATTACAATAAGTTCACCCAAAGTTCCTGGAATACTGGTTAGCCACAGAGATGGTAGACAGAGACACTGCCATTCAGCATCCAAACCCCATCGTGAATGCTAGCCAGGCCACTGTGAGGGACTCCAAGTCTGGCTGTACAGTTACGGTCATTGTTATTGTGAGGGCGACAATTAAACACATGCTCCAGGCATGATCAAATCCCCCATTTTAGTGCAGCCCACGACTGACTTGGTTGACTGACGCTTAAACAGCTGCAAGAGTTTGTGTTGACCAGTTGGCACAGTGGGAAGAAACGACAAAGCAATTCTTCCGATTGGCAAAATTCTGTGCGCAGCCATAGGGAACTTGGGTGTGGTGATCAAGAAACTGTTCTCAATTGAAATGGTACATTTTCATGCAACTGTATACTTGGAATAACCAGACTGCAAATACATAAGGAAAATCAACGCTCTCACTCACTCGCTGAAGTCCAGGCCCAAACCTTACTTAATTACTTCATTTTCGGTTCATTACGTGCCAAAAATCGTAGCTGGTCTTGTATCGGTCTCCAGGGTTTTATGAGACTGAACCTGGCGGTAAGCTGAGTTTCCAGTGCGGTCTTAGGTTGTTTTGTTTTTTTGAGCTGCAATAAGGGTATAGATTAAAACTAATGGAAAATCTGCTACTTGAATTATTTCTTTGGACGTGTACAGCTCTAGCCTCATACAACTCTGTACATCACATCAGATGCCTCAGTGGGAATGAACAAACCAGCCGGACAACAGTAAGATTAAATAAGTCTTCTCTACAGCTCTAACACTAACACAGGGGTGGATTCAATAAAGTGAGGGAAGTCATTCAAGTGGTTTCCACAATTTGATTCCTATAGACAGCACTAATTTCCAACAGAAATCCAACAGTTTGCAGCTGAATGCTTCATATAGTCTAATTTTATTTGTTGTTTCTCATTCTGATTTCTGATCCCAGGCAATAATTTGTCAACTGCTATGAAGTCTATATAATAAAACTGAACTTAAGTGAAGCCCAAGGCATAAATGAGAAAATAAATCAAAGGCTGAAAATCATGTACATTAATATTAGCAAAAGTAAATATATACAAAAGGCTATTCTGGTTGTAAATCATATTATTTACCTAATCTTTGATTTACACATTTATAACCGTGTGTTGCTGAAGCCTTGATGTGTTTATACGTGTAGCACAGTAACCATTAAGTGGCAGTCTAGTTTGTTTCATTGTTGTTTAAAGCCTGGAAAGGTCTGGAGTAATTATAAATAGGTGGTACTGTTGAATGGAGACAAGATTAATTACAACAGATCAAAGTAAGTCACGAGCATGTGTACAGCAAGACAAGTATCTATGGTTACCGCCAGTCAGAAGTTTTATTTCCATAGTGGCAAAACACATGGGTTTCGAATGTCTGACAAAGCGCAGTACTCCTAATCTGTGAGCAATATGGTGTGTGTCTGCAATGTTGGTTTAATTACACATGAAACTAAGTTATTCTGAGGTATTGTGGTAATTACAGTGATCTGATACAGCCACTAAATAGGAATGACAAGGACTAGAAACCTACAGAAGGAAAAGTGACACAAATGTATATTTGTGTGAACTTGTGTTGTCGTTCAGTTTCTGCACATTTAATGTTGAACAAACCAATAAAAAACAGTTCAGTTAATTTATACAACATAGGGATCTCATATAACCATACGTTCTTTATAGGGACAGTCACAGGTTTCAAACCCAATCTGTTTGCATTACAGAATTCTCTAGTACAAAGGAAATATTTTAAGAAAATCAATTGCTTCAGTTTTTCTGTCTTGCCTCATATGTTGCTATGCCAACTTATTTTTTTATTTATTTACCTTTTTGGGAACTCTTTTGAACTTTTCCACATCTATATTCTGCATCAAAACTGCTAAATAGTATGGATTACAAGAGTTTATCCTCTGGTGGAATCCTCTTCTGCAGAAATTTCAACAGCTACTCACTTAGACACATATTGTATTTTAATAATAGCCTAATGTACCATCAACCTTTTGTTTTTCAATATAGCAATAAACACTTTATCGTGGCTTTATTTACAAGTGTAATACTTAACCCAGCTGTGGTTTCAGCATGTCTACTTTTTCACCTTTATGCCCTGTAATGCAATTTTCCACACCCCGGAGAAAATGTTTCTGCTTATAATTGCATTACACTGACCATGTATTTAAACACACTCATGCTTTCTATATCCCCATTTGTGATGCATGTTTTATAGTGTAATAAATACCAGAAATGGTAGGTTGTTCTATTTAATAGGGTCTAGAAGCACCTGCCACATTCACAACTGAGTTGAAAAAGACCACAGTATTGTATAAATAGATCACCAGATGTGGGAACAGCCATAGCTTTTTTCAATGATTATGAATCAACTGCTGTTCTAAACCGAGTTAATGAACCAGTAATATACATTCCCTTTTCACCCGCTTGTTTCATCATCGCCAAACATTCAGATACAACGGTCTTATAGTGAACCAAGAGTAAGTAAACTAAACTTGACCAAAGCGTTGACCTATTCAGACTGCCCATCTTGTCCATCCAACCAATCTCTGCTTTGCAACCCATAAAACATCCCAAGGAGGACAGAACTGCATACCAGGGTTTATGTTTGCCGGTATCATGTGTAGTTGTCCGGCAGATGAAAATATCGACGGCCAAAACGTCCGGTGGAAAATATGCCAAATAAATAAATTGATTAATAGCATATTAAATAGCCTAATATTGTGTGACCTATAAGATATGTTGCCTGAGTGTTTGGTCATGTGACTATATCTATCCCAACCGGGCAAAGCTGGGAAAGATTGACAGCACAATTGTTGTGTCCAGTGTGCCTGCAGTGCGTGGATTCTCACTCCAGAACAGTATATTAAAAAAAAAAAAAACAGCCCCGAGAAACCACGTCACTGAAGAAAAGGTGACAAGGTTGATGAGAGTTGCAAGTTGTGCCAAGGGGTTGGATTTCTTCAACTTTGCACAAGCAGCGGTTCACTCCTATTCAATGAAGTTGTGCCACAAACAAACGGGAATTTGACAAATGTGGAATTTGGACAGAACAGCCTATTTTATGTTTTAGACCTAACTGCTTCATTTAACTTATTTTCAAGTTATTTAATTTGACGGGCTTAGAATGCAAAGAGACATACATTTAATGTAGGCTAATGGCTTTATTTAATTAACAATAGCAAGGCGATTTGTTTTATTTTATTTTTGTAGCCTATCAGTTCACAAAGTTTGTGAAGTTATATAAAGTAGTCAGCAGAATGAAAATACATTTGTTGGATCATAGCGTTTGTGTTTTATTGCTGTTTAAATGTAGGCTATTATATGGCTATTTAAAACATATGTCCAGTAGTTCTATATGGCTGGAATTCTGGAATATTAACGGCCACATTGGCTGTCAAAAAAAAAAAAGTCTAGCGCAAACTCTGCTGCACACTGCCAATAATGGAAGATAAGTTCACAAGACTCTTTTGGCCCATGATTGCTATTCCAGAATATTTGATACTTTCTTCTTCTGCTGCTGTAGCTTTAAATAGATTTTGCTTTACTATAACTTGTCACTTGAATTAGGCTAGTGGTTTTCAGCCCTGGTTCTGGAATATGCCTACCACTGCAGTTCCTAGCTGAACTCTAAATTGGATACTTGTATGTAGCAATAATTGCTTAATTGGTCCTTTTTCAGTAGCAGCTGCTGGAGATGGTTAATATAAGGATTTGAGGGTTCATGGTTGCAACAAAAAGAAGACACAGTGGTGCTCCAGGACCAGAGTTAATAGCACTGCATTAGGTCAGTCATAAGTTTGCATTTGCATACAAATTACAAGAAAAGGCCGTTTAATTTGCAGTTGAAAAACAACACAACGATGAGAAAAGTAACACATTGGAGCTAAAATCAGGTAAAGCGTGAGAACAGAGTGGCATTTAAAATAGCATCGTGATGGGGGGGTGTTGGGGGGGGTGGTTTGGGGGAGAGAAGTGATTCATGCGACTGCTTTACGTTTATTTGAATGACAGGCTCAAATGTGAAATGAGCAGCTAAAGGGAGAGGAAGGATCAAATGTTTGGTGACTAAACTTTCTTGTATTAAGAAAGGGAATTTGGTTCAAAGCACTTTAAAAAAGGGACAAAAATAAAGGCTGAAAACTGAAATCCCTGAAATATAATTGCTTATAAAGCAATTGTGCTTTTACATCTGAATAAAGGCCAATAAAATAACAGCAAGCAGAGATGCTTCAGACCCATACAGTGAAGGCTGCCAGGGCCTATATTTCTTCTACGCATCTTTGACTCCGCTTGACATCAAGTTACAAAATAAAGATTCTGGATCTGAGGCCCCATGAAGATCAAAGCTCCCAGGGTGTTAGTAAGCTAGGGTATACAATTTCAGTCTCTGTCTTTGTTAAAACAGTTATAAAAGGGAAAAAAAACAAGGTCTGGAAACCATTCACACCATTGTAACAGTGTTCCAGTGAACTCATTTCTTAAGCACGCAGAAGCGATGTGGGGGGGGGGTTATTGTTACGGTAGTGCTAAAATATCCATTAATTTAAAAAAAGGGGTAAAAGTTGTATTTTGAACACTTCTAAGACCCTGTATATTGAGTACAGGAGTACTAGCCACCAACAAGCGATATTTATGAGATATTGTAGGCTTAAAGAATGAATACTAAGGTGATCTAGTCAATTATATCCAATTTCTATGTGGAGCCACCACAGCATTCTCATCACCTTAAACCTCTGCTGCCGTCCTGCTGTCCACAAAGACAGCTGCATTGGCTTAGCGACATTTTAATTGCTAGTGAATGCATGAACCCTTTCTTGTAGAAATTCATCAAATCGGCAGAGCCTTGTGGATTCTGCGACCTAAACCAGGTCCAATTAGCAGCCCCATGTGCAGGCAGGAACACGGCCACAAGAGAGGCAGGGAGAGGTTTGAAAGCAGACCCAGAAAAATAACGTAGCGTTCTCCTCTAGAGCATCTCTTCCTCAATGATTCTGCCTAATAACACATTGCAGCACATGCCCCAGTGTCATCTCCCACTCACCCGTGCACTGCAAGCTTGGCAAGGTAGCGTGGGACCTCAAAAAAAAAAAGTGTTTAAATCACTTTGTGTAGGAGGGAAGCCAATTTAAATAACTGTCAACTGATTCTTCAAAGTTTAGTTTTTCAAATTAACCATTGCTATCTATATTTTTATAGTGGTACTTAGTCATCTTTGTTAAGATCTTGAAAGCCATCAAAGCTGTAATAAACCATCATTAGACCATCGATGTTCCCTATCCAACGTCAATAATTAGTATGCCTAGGTTACAGCATTTCTGAAATGTGGACATTTACTAATAAAAACACACTAATAAAGGAAACTTAACCAGATGGTGTGGAAAAACCTGGACAAGGCTTTTACTTTAAGTGGGCACAATAAACCTTTTAACACCTGAATTTGATTTATTTAGATTAAGTAAAAATCCTCATTCAGCTTAGAGGAACCACAGCAGGTTGAATATTGAAAGATAGGTACACAACCCCATCCCAAAAAAAAAAGAGACTTTAATAAAACAGTAGGCCTAAATATTCATAGCTTGATCAAGTTGGTCTGTTTAAAGATCTTGTATAAGCCAGCCCTTTGTGGTTGGTTTGCTGGAGAGGGTGAATGGGGTTTTATTGCATACATCTGCATGAAGTCAAACATGAGAGGTGCCATGAAAACACACAGTGCTAAGGTCAGGGCTTTTCCTCTCCTGCTTCAAGCAAAATAAAATAAAATAAAAAAACCTGCAGGGCTTATCAGAGATCAGGTACAAAAAGGCCTGTTTTCAAAACGGAGCAGGACAGCAGCTGTGAATTTCCAATTAGTCACCGACACCTTCCAACACATACCAGGCAGATGTAATTAAGTGTGTGTGTTGGGGGCATCAGTTTATCTGACTGCACAGGAACTACATTGCACAGTGGAAATGTCCAACAGGCCTTAATCTGTCAAGGTAGCAGCTTAGGAAGTCTTTTTCCCGTTTGGCTATGCTTTGAAAGGCAGAATGAAAGAAAAATGAAAGCTTTTGTGTTTTTTGTTTTCTGAATGGCCCTATAAATAAAACGACAGTTCAAAAGACTCCAGCTTCCAACGTGTACATTCATCAGTGGGGTTGCAAACAAGCAGGAAGCAACTGGTGGCCTAGCCTTGATCAATGTTCCCTGATCACAGAGCAATATCTACCTGCAGCTGCAAGGAAATGCCTATTGTTTCCCTAACAATCCTAAGCGCGAGGCAGACGGCGATTTTCCTGTTGGCCTGAGGGAGCCATCGTTTCCACTGCAGGAATGAGGCTGATGAAGCAAGACTGTGCTGCCCGGGTTTAATAGCAACAGGAAGCATTTTTAATACCAGATGGACGTGGCTAACCTTTCAGCCCAATGTTGCAAACTTCAGAGCAGCGCGTTTTTTTCACACAGCTAAAAGAATGCACGTCTCACTACCGCCAGCGTGAATGTGTTTAAGGGGGCAGGGCTCAATTGTATTGGATCCTTAGCAGACTGGTTTGAAGTTGTACCCACTGTGATAGAGAAACATGAAGCTATCAGAAAGGTTAATAATGTGAAAGAATCGTTGATCGTGCAGCAAGGATGCAGTGATGGACATATTTTAAATTCACAACACTGCTGAGGCAAATAAAACTAGCATGTATCATATTAAAGAACGGTCTGTGTTTGTCTTCAATTCTGCAGAGTTCCCGCCATGAAGGGAACTTTATGAAAATGAATACAGTATTGGTATCTTGGGTTAGCTTCTCTTAGCTTTTCATGTGTGGTTTGCTTTAATGTGTAACTGTGCTTTACTGAAAAGAGCACAATGACAGTGCTGCAATTAAAAACTGAAATGTAATAAAAATTATTCCAAGATCTTGTTATTAAGCCAAAGGGACTTGAGGTGAGCAAGGAAGCACAAGTACAGTAATAAACGAGGAGCCCACAATATATTGTTTCATGGGCAGAACATTTAATCATGGAAAAATACTGCTGTCAATGCTCCCAGTACAGCACAAGCATAAGGAGGACAACTTCTCAGCAACAGCACAGAATAATTTCACATTCTTAATTTGCAGAGCTGACACGGGACTTGCTGCATTTTATCCGACAAAAATAAATCGGTGTTGTTTCCTTGACGTAATGCCTAGCCAGAAGTTAGGCAATGTGCATGTTTTAATAATCAGCCATGGATTACTGCAGACATGCCTTGGCAGAGCGGTGTGGGTAATCTGTCTTTCCAAAACGCACTGAACAAACAAAAATAATGATGATTTGAGTGATTATATAGGAGGGTTTTTTGAGTATTGTTTTCATCAGCTAGGTCTGCCATGTAAGCAGATAAATGTTTGTTTTATCAATTCACAACTCACAATTCACAAATACTTGGTTGCCTTCACAATCTGCTTTCAATTTTAAGGATTTTCACTTAAAACAAGCACAAAAAGTAAACGTAATTTTCCAGCAGGAAAGTATATTGTTTTATTCTAATTGGTCACAATTATAAAAACAGTTATAAGGTTAATTTATAAACTAAGATAAGGGCTCATTATTATTATAAACTCAAATATATAAACATTTAAATACTGTTGGATGGAAATAGTCACAATCTAATGCAGTCATTACCTGAAGGAGGAATTGTACAACCAGGCAACATGAGCATAAAACTTGAACAAAAAAGGTACTATAGCACCATATTCTACTGTGGACTGACTGGGCTAGTATATATAGTTAGTGCACTGCCTACAGATACAAATCAGAGATAATGATCCACAATCCAAACCATAAAAGTCTGGGGCAAACAGATTTCATTAATAATAAAGGAAAAACAACAATTACAAAAAAGTAAGCAGAACACTGGCGACAGGGTTGCTGCAAACATTGATAATCATGGCAGTTAGGATTTTATATCTGCTAGTTTCCTTCTCTTTGGGTTTTGTTTTCTCAGGGAAAAAAAACAAATGATTAGCACCAAGCTCAGTGGTAATTGCAACTACTCTGCCCGTAATTATAATTTTTTTTAAAGCCTGGCCTACAGCCGCAACATATGTCAAACTAGTATGGTTATCATTAGAAAAAGAATTTGCTTGCTAGAAGCAGGCAGCGTGGGGAGAAAGAAAAAATGCCCCAAAAAAAGAACAAAGCAAGGTAATTACAGACCATATGAGACAACATTCTGGCTGGTGGCTGCTAGCCAGTATCATAATTCAGACATTGTTGAATATAACAGGCAGAAAAGAAAGCGAGGGAGTGAGAAACATTGACATGCTCTCAGTTTCCCAGTGAGGTAGCGCGTGCTGGCCAGTGGCCAGCTCACATGCCTGGGAATAAAAGTCGCCAGGGCATCAAACATGCCACCCAGAGTGACAAGGTTGCTTGTTTATTGATTGGCGTTATGGGCAAGGCCGAGAGAGGAGTGAGCCTCCCACTCCCAGACTCAGGCGCTCGCTGTGCTTTGATCAGGCCCAGGCAGGGGGCCGGACCCTTCACGCCAAAATCAGTTGTGTGGATCTTATTCTTAAAGACATCTCTGAGGAATTCATCTGCCACGTTGCATTAGACTACCGTCCCTGCATTATTTTTTTTGTGTATATCCCCCCCCTCCTAACGTGGAGCTGCATTACACACCCGTAACAGGAGCACTCAAGATTCCCCACTTGATTTATTAGGTCAGCGAGTCCTGGTATGTTGAAATACCGTGAAGCTTAACACTCCACGGCCTAACCACAAAACATACATACATACAACATGGGACGGGCTAACTCATACGTGAACGGGGTCATAGATTTAGGCCGGCCCTGGGCTGGGTCAAAACTAGTCCCGCTTTTCGACCCGGCCGGCCTAAATGTATATGTGAACGTGCCGGACCCTGGGCCGGGCGGAAAGCGTCAGCATGTGACGTAACTCAAGACCTGCCCCCAGGGACTGCGTGTCTGAGAGACGCGGAATAAACACAGAATAAACACGGGCACCAAGACAGCTCACACCACTGCAGGACACACAGTATTGTCTCTGTATTGTTTGAATGTCATATCGATCTATAGCCTTAAATGTACTGTTACATTTCGCTAGCGCACATCTTTATATATATTAAAAAAAGTCTAGGCTAAGTAATGAGTTATAATGTAAACAGTTCAAACTACTCGGTCGATTAAAATGAAAGTGTGTAGCTGGTAAACTTGCTATTGTTTTTTCTTGTACTAAGTATGATTGAAGTCTGAAATTTAAGAGTATGATCATAGATCAGAAGTAACAGAAAGCTAAAATACATTTGAACAGGACTCCCTCTACATGGCAACTCAAGACTTGTCTAGTTTAAGAGTTACACACCAGCAACAGGCATTCAAGATTTAAAGTGCGTCAGTCAAATTGCACCGGCAGATGAAGAGCTAAAATACGATTTGAAAAATCAATGCTTTTCTGCATTATCACAAAGACTGCAAATTAATCCAACCTCTACGGAATAGCCATCTTAAATCCATCCATCCCTACATTGTCCTTGATGCTACTCCAAACACAGCATCTGCTCTGGACTGGACCTGTATGCTACAATGTCTATAGCAGAATATATTGCCTCGGACCAAAATAATGCCGAAGCCCATTACAGTGAGTAGATGTAGGAGGAAAAGACGTATGAAATGCAACTCTTTTGAAAAATAACCTTCTCCCGCACAAGTACACTCCTGTGCTGCTGATCTACTGGTCTGCTTGCGTGCCGCAGTGTGTCAATTAAACACACAAGCCCTTCTGTATACTAAGGCCACAACCAAAACAAGAACCCTACGCTCTCCGCACCTCCGTACCACCACCTGCTTCCTGCTCGGCTGCAGTGGAGAGAGACCATGGCACCAGAGCAGGAATTTCAGGATAATAGGTTAAGGAGTGGATTGCCATTAAAACACAGTTGTGCCTCATGTGAATTGAAGCAAACAGATTTTCCACTTCCACCATCATTCTCAATGCTTTGTTGCTGCTCTTGAAACGCCTCTCTGATCTCATGCTTTAATCCCACCCCCCAGTACTGTCCGTTCTCTTGGAGGTGGTTCATCCAGGGATTCCCATGCATGCACAATCAATGAGTCGACAGGGAACTGAAAGAAAGCAGCCCAGTTTCAAGTACCACGTGCAGCTCTGGCAGAATGCACTCGCAGCTTGAGCCGAATGATTCCAGCTCCACGACACTAATGCGTGCCCCGCTGTGCTCTCGTGCTCGAGGTGTTAGGCCTTTTTACCTGTTTCAGTGAATAAATGGAAAAACACTTCTGCATTAAAAATAAAGGGGGGTGGTAAAATGAATTTGGTGAAGCAGTTTGTGCTAGATGAATATTGCATCTATAGCGAACAGAATTCCCAGGGTCCTGTGTAGGAACTTGGCAATGGAAACCCACCACACCTTGACGAGGGGTCTGCATGCTTCCACGTATGAGCAGGAAGCGCATGAACTCAGCAAGGTCACGCAGAGATGGAACTGGAGTGGAAACATTGCTACATTTCTCTTGCCTCCTTGTTACAGAAGAAAAATTCAAATCTCTCATGTAAAACTGTACAGAATAACTTAACAGGGTAGTAATAAAACATACACAAACACACAGTCGTAATTGAGAGGGTTCACATGCTTCATTTGGAACCATTTTTCGGAAGTTGATTTAGAACAAGAAAGTGTTTATTAATTTAGTGATTAGAGTTCGTTGAACACAGATTCAGCGAAGAGAGACAACTCTATGAGCCATCTTAAATATGTTCACTCATCTTTACAGTTTTCTCTAGGCTGAATCACTGAACAAACTTCAAAACGATATAGCTGATAAATACATGGAGTTCCTAGAATTTAAAATTAAATGCATCACCAAATAACTACCAAACAAAAGACAAACCTCATCAACTCTAGTACACTTTCACTTATTAATGTGAAGGCCTAAACTACCAACTTACAAATGAATACATAAGTGGATACTATTGATGTAGCTTTCCAAGCAGTTAGCGCGAACTTTACCAACACCGATAGGTCACTGCATTATACAGCTCTTGAATCGATAGCTCTCCAATTGAAATACAGGTTGTGTCCTTAAAGCCATACTTTGCCAAATCCAATCTTGGCGACATGGCAGATCTACTAAAGAAAGAGTTGGAGCATAGAGATTCCCTTAGACGGTGTCAAGCAATTGGCGCAGCTCGAGACGTCAGCCAGGGTTTCCTTGGTTAACCAGGCGACAGGGATCCCCATGACCTACCAGGCCTCCACGAGTCTGCGGTGATCTGGGCGAGAGCCGCATCAGTCTGTCCTATAGTGCTTTTCTTATGCTGTTGTGGTCTCAGTGTGAAGAGAAGCAAAAGACCAGACTGCAAACCTTTCAGAGGGCACATTGCTCCCTCTACATCTGGCCTGTGAAAGTGTGGTCAGATCAGGGGGTGTAGGTAAGTAAAGTCTGATACCACACAGGGATTAAATGTATATAATAGTAAATCCATATTTAACCAGGACCGAGTTTCACTGCGACTAGAACTTAAAGAAGATAAACAGCTGCTACGCTTACATATTTTCAGAATGAGATCATAACAGATGGCAGTCTCATCATTCATTTAGCTTACTCTCAATACTATCAAAACCCTATAGAAAATCCTCCCACCAGAGACCATATAATATTACAAACTGTAAAGCGCTCTGTGGCTACCCTGCGAAGGGCGCTATACAAATAAAAACTGAATGATTAATATACCAGGATATTTTCAGCCAACAACCATACTATATAGGTAGCCTAAATGCCATACATACCTCTGCACAACACTATAAAGACAGATGCTGTAACACCTGCCCCCTCTACACTGTGGAGATTACATAGCTTGCTTCCTTATCGGCAGATACATGAAAACCAAACTCCCCGGAATACATTTCCACCTATTATTCATAAAGCAACCGTAAAACACCAGGTGTTGACAGGAAATGGGAAGCTGCATCGAAGGCACCTATACCTTCACCCAGTGATTTACAACCGATTGATTTATGGCTGAACTGGCTTCAGACAAAGAGGAGGGGGCAGTCATCTCACAAGCATGGAAAATGGCTTTGATCTCTGGGGGTCAGTCTTCTTTATCTTCTGCGATAGATCATACAAATTTAAGATCTCGTAGGAAACTCAGATTTTGCCCTCTACATTTCTTTTTATTTGAAAGACTTAAATTTCATTCATATATTTAATCTTTCAACCAACATAAATAATTTTTAGGTGTAAATCGATAAAGCTGGGGTTTTCCGCTCACCTCTGGTACTGACTCTCAGTGAGCACTCTTGTTGATCCCTTTATTTGAACCAGTTACTTTCCTTTTGGCTTTTAACCATTTTAAGACCTAAATACACTGGGTTACAAATGATGAATTACTCTGTGCCAAAGCACTTCAGGGTTTTAATGTTACGTTGGTTGAGGTGTATGGTTTCAAATTAGCCAGGGTTCTGGAATGTAAACTATATCAATGAGAGCGTAAATTCCCACCTGTGCCTGGACATCAAAATTGTATGACCTCTATGGTGAAGCCACGATGTAGTACACAAAACCCTAACATAAAATTACGTGGTTATAAAAACCCTAACAGTATTTTAAGAAACAAGTGCAGAAAATGGGCATCTATCACTAATTATGAAAAATCTTCAAAATGTTTATAAGGAGTTCTACTGGGAAGACAATGCGAAAACATGATGGACTCGGAGGACCAGAACTGAAAAGCCCTGCAGTACAGTACCAACTCATCTCTTGATAAAAAGTCACTTTTTGTGTGATAAGTTCAGGGTAGAGCATTCTGCTCAAGGACTTTTTACACAATAATCACAAGTCAATTGTGAATAAGATGCATCACAATAGAAAGATTAGCAACTTACAGCTAAATCCACATGGTGAATGGTAAATGCTTTTGCTTCTGAACCTGAATCGCTACAATTTAGGCATTAAGTAATCAGTTTATTGGACACCAGCCATCTTCCTTCCAGCACCGGAATTGGGCTGCTATCTTCATCTATGCGGGGTTATGGTGTAGCCATAAGAATCTTAATAAAGGTTACAGCTGAAGACAAAGGCAATTTCCGGCATTCAGTGGATCCAGACTGTTTGCCTCTTTGACAAATAAGGATAGGTTAGATGGTAGTATCCTCCCAGAGCTGATATCTAGTTGAACAAATCAATGCATCTGGCAGTGCAGTCTATCCCAGTGCAGTGATGAATGAACCTCTTTTGGAAGTTCCAGAGGTAAATAGGAAACCATCCGAATGAAGCTTGGTAGGTGTACACAGACCACTGCACATTGAAGTTGATGTCTGAAAGCTGTTACTATAGGCAAATTTTACAAACAAGGCTATTTTCAGTTTGTAGCTCTGTATATTTAGTTCAGGTTATGACAACGCACTTTTTAGCGACCCGGAAGTTGGCTGTCATTAGTGTGAAAGCACGGACCAAGAGAGATGCACCCGGGGAGGCGGGTCTGCCAGCACTTACCCGGGCACAGCGAGCCACCCTGCAGACTTCTCTCTGTGAGCCGAGATTGAACTCATTTATTGAAAGTGTAGTCTGAAAGCTCATGCCTGACTTTCTTGATATCGTATCTGAACCTGGGTAGGGTCGACCCAGGTAAGGCTGCTAGTGTGAAAGGGCTGGAAGCGAGTTCTCCAGTCACAAAAGGGACAGTGGGGATGGGGGGTGCCGGTGTGCTTGCAGACACAGACACTTGTGTATGGGAAGTTCTAGCCGCCTCACAGTGGGGTCTCGGAATAGTCAGTCAGTTCCAAGAAGAGAGAGGGCTGTTCCGCATTATTCAATAAGAGCTCTAATCACAACTGCCGGTTGCTTTTATTAGACCTTCTTTAGAGAAGTTTGAAAATGTGGTTCTAATGAAACAGTTTACAGCAGAATTCAGTCAAATTTCCTCTTTGCCCCGAAACAGATAAAAATCAAGCTTTCCTGAAGAAACGGATCATTTGAACAAATTTCAACAATTGCTCATGGAAAAAAATATATATATAGTGAGTGAAACAAGTATTTGATCCCCTTCTGATTTTGTATGTTTGCCCACTGACAAAGAAATGATCAGTCTATAATTTTAATGGTAGGTGTATTTTAACAGTGAGAGACAGAATAACAACAAAAAAATCCAGAAAAACGCATTTCAAAAAAGTTATAAATTGATTTGCATGTTAATGAGGGAAATAAGTATTTGATCCCCTATCAATCAGCAAGATTTCTGGCTCTCAGGTGTCTTTCATACAGGTAACGAGCTGAGATTAGGAGCACTCTCTTAAAGGGAGTGCTCCTAATCTCAGCTCGTTACCTGTATAAAATACACCTGTCCACAGAAGCAATCAATCAATCAGATTCCAAACTCTCCACCATGGCCAAGACCAAAGAGCTGTCCAAGGATGTCAGGGACAAGATTGTAGACCTACACAAGGCTGGAATGGGCTACAAGACCATTGCCAAGCAGCTTGGTGAGAAGGTGACAACAGTTGGTGCTATTATTCGCAAATGGAGAAACACAAAATAACTGTCAGTCTCCCTCGGTCTGGGGCTCCATGCAAGATCTCACCTCGTGGAGATTCAATGATCATGAGAACGGTGAAAAATCAGCCGAGAACTACACGGGAGGATCTTGTTAATGATCTCAAGGCAGCTGGGACCATAGTGACCAAGAAAACAATTGGTAACACACTATGCCGTGAAGGACTGAAATCCTGCAGCGCCCGCAAGGTCCCCCTGCTCAAGAAAGCACATGTACAGGCCCGTCTGAAGTTTGCCAATGAACATCTGAATGATTCAGAGGAGAACTGGGTGAAAGTGTTGTGGTCAGATGAGACCAAAATCGAGCTCTTTGGCATCAACTCAACTCGCCATGTTTGGAGGAGGAGGAATGACCCCAAGAACACCATCCCCCCCGTCAAACATGGAGGTGGAAACATTATGCTTTGGGGGTGTTTTTCTGCTAAGGGAACAGGACAATTGCACCGCATCAAAGGGACGATGGACGGGGCCATATACTGTCAAATCTTGGGTGAGAACCTCCTTCCCTCAGCCAGGGCATTGAAAATGGGTCGTGGGTGGGTATTCCAGTATGACAATGACCCAAAACACACATCCAAGGCAACAAAGGAGTGGCTCATGAAGAAGCACATTAAGCTCCTGGAGTGGCCTAGCCAGTCTCCAGACCTTAATCCCATAGAAAATCTGTGGAGGGAGCTGAAGGTTCGAGTTGCCAAACGTCAGCCTCGAAACCTTAATGACTTGGAGAGGATCTGCAAAGAGGAGTGGGACAAAATCCCTCCTGAGATGTGTGCAAACCTGGTGGCCAACTACAAGAAACGTCGGACCTCTGTGATTGCCAACAAGGGTTTTGCCACCAAGTACTAAGTCGAAGGGGTCAAATACTTATTTCCCTCATTAACATGCAAATAAATGTATAACTTTTTTGAAATGCATTTTTCTGGATTTTTTTTGTTGTTATTCTGTCTCTCACTGTTAAAATACACCAACCATTAAAATTATAGACTGATCATTTCGTTGTCAGTGGGCAAACGTACAAAATCAGCAGGGGATCAAATACTTTTTTCCCACACTGTATATGCCCTAATGCACTACATGCTTTTGTTTTGCCTTTCTTCACCAAATTAGGGAGCGAATTACAATATCACACCAGCGTGCATTCCTTAAAAACATCTAAGAATGTAGATAATAAATAACACAAACATGATCATTTCTCAGGGTCTCTCTATTCATCTCACTAATATGGAGTATGCACACACAGCAATCTGCATGAACAGTTAAAAAAAATCTAATTACTTTCCAGATGTGAAGACGTCAAATACATCAATAGACCAATTCACAAATTGAGACATTGCCATTCATGTCCTGGAATCCAAGAAGAATCCCTGGCCATCTTATCAAGACAATAGACTGGCTTACAATTGGTTATGACTTGATGTGATGAAACCCACTAGTTCCTGACATTCCATCTAACCATCCAAGAGCGATATTATTATCAGACTTAACAACCTACAACTGCACCAATAAATATTTAAAATCTTCGTCAGTACCCAGCTCAACAAGGCAATAAAAGAGAAGGATTGGTTTGGTTCCTGTTGCGCTGCGTTACCTCCAGGTAAACAATTCAGATGGGCCTTCAACTTGGCTTTCTGAAGTATTTGTAATGCAGCAGTGTTTTATAGAGCGGCTGAAGTCGTTAGTCTTTGGACAAAAGGAGACGTTTAACATCTCAACCCAAACAATACTAACCACACACGCAGGACCCGCTGAATTCATTTTACAGGAGAAAAAACAAACAAAATGTAAATCTGTCCCAAACACAGTCAAAGTCACGGCCTGTAGAAAATAGTACGGTGCTTCTGTAAGTCTTCAGCCTCCAGTGAGTAGGTGAGAGTTCATCAAACTTACAATGCCGCATTTTTATTCGTCTGCTTTCTAACAGTGCCTGTACTCGACTCTTAAGACTCCCAGGAAGTAAATGTATATAATCTGTATTTCTTAAATAACTGGATCAAGTACTTTTCCAAGTACAATCTAAAGTACCCCCCACCAACCAATCACTAATGATTACAATGACAAAGGGAGAAGGTATTTCACCAACCACTGAAGTGTGTAGACTGAGCATCTGTTAAGTGTCCCTCAGACTTGGCCCTTTTATCTTTTTGTCTCCTTGTAAATGAGCTGCAATTTCCTTCCTAGACCCTGCGGCTATCCTCGTTGAGTAGGCACTACTTCTCAAACTTCCCTGGGCACAAACAAATACAAATCTGAGGAGAACAGGAGTCTCATAGTGTTCATTAAACAAGGGAGGATAGGGGGGTAGATCTCTTCATAACTTAGGTAAAATCTAAAACACTCTTGGAGGGATAACACGGTTAGACCTTATTTTGTTCAGTGGACAAGTTGTCTTGTGGATTCCTAACATCACCAAGCACCACGACCAGAGAACAGGCTTGAAGGAGCACAGCTTAGGGCGAGACGGTTAGGAAAGCAAAACCACATCCTAAGCAAAGACATCCGAAACCTGGCTTTCTGCATTACTAAACCCTGTGCTCCCCACTAACAGCTCTAATTGTGTCCTAACTCGGAGCTGCCTGCTTCATTGTGTGGGTGTTGGTTCAACTGGGAGCTGGAGGGATCGGCAGGCACGGGCAGTGAAGTGTGGACTTCTTCTGCATGGGTTAGCACCATGATAATCAAAGAGAAAGTGGCTGAATTGCATCTTTGTCATGTTTTAAGAAACTCACAAAACCTTTATTTTTTAAAAAAAGCAAAGATAACAGTCCTTTAGATCATGTACTAGCTTAGGGGAACGAACATCCAACTTTGTTTAAAAAAGCTCAAGGCTCAGAGCTCACTAACGTCGGATTGCTTTACCATTTCCAACCCGATCTGGTCATGGGACAAACCAAACTCCCTTGCAACCCACCATCGCCGTAAAACCATCCCAAAGAGACTCCTCACAGTGTGACGGATGGACCACCAATTTCTTACTAATCCAGGAGAACAAGAAAAAAATATTTATAAAGTCGTAAACTGTAAACAGTGTAAAGTTTACAGTGTGTAAAGTACGCAACTTCCAAATAACGTTATATACTATTAAGGGCAGTAACTAGCCTTTTTCATCAGCAGATTTCTAATCAAGTACCCAATTAAGCATTTCTAATTAAACCTACACTCATGTCAGTTACCCCCCAAGTTCAGGTACAGCTCTGACCCAGTACACATACGTGCATAGTAACGCTGTTTTATCTGGCCTACGCTTTTAACTTGCACCTTTACTATAAAACTTCCCAAAAGCCACCGTTACAAGTAGTAGTACACGATGGCTATAACAATCCACTCAAATACAGATTAATTTGCAGTTTTACAGTCCCAAAACACGGGGGTTTGGGTTTAAGGCACTAATTAGCTGCATGAACTATTCTGCAAACTTTCTTACGTTTCTGCGCGACAACAAACAAAAAACACCAAATCCAAATCACGCTGCAGAGCAAAATATAATTGTAAACGACGCAAGAATAATAAACTTCCTCCGAGAGCAATGTTAACAAAGCTGCTCAGACTTGAACAAAACAAAGCCTCAATAATTCAGAACCGAAGCATTTGCATCGCCTCCCCGGTCCTTTCGGTGGGACTGTCCTCCGCAACCCGTACAAAGCACCGTACTTGCCCGGCTTTAACGCGTTTTGCACCCACACGGAGGGGACTCACCTTGCGCGCACAGTAGGCTGAGGGCCAGCGCGGTGGCCGCCCGGGGGGACCGCAGCTCCCGGCGCTTGCGGGTGTCTGGGGCCGGGGGGTGGTAGTCCCGCCGCGGACTCCGCTCCTCCGCCGATAGCTCCATGATAGCTTGAGTGCTTCGACCACCCAAACCCAAGCGAACGAACACTCAGAGGAGACTGGAAGAAAGGCGAGTGGCGGCGGGGACGGGGCTGTCCGCAAACAGGGGCGCACGAAACCAGTTCCTGCGAAAATGTTATCTTATGCCAATGTAGCAACCCTGGCGCAGGAAAAAGAAGGGCTCCCACTTCTAGCGCTGGCGTCCGGGTCGCACGGAGAGTTGGCTTTCTCTGGGGAAAGAGTTTATTCCATCTTGACACAGAGCTTTTTATTGCTTCCTCTCTTTCCAGACGAAGGAGAAGAAGATTGCAAAGCAAGTCCTGACGGGCTCCCTCCGGCTTGAGACCCGTTTCCCAACAAGCCCCGGCTGCCGCCCGCTTCAGTCCCACAAACCACCGCACACGCTCCGCACGCCGCTCCGCTGCGCTCCGAGGAAAGGAAAGTCTCTCTCTCTCTCTCTCTCTCTCTCTCCCCCTCTCCCCTGTGTTAGAGCCGCTTCCGGTTTCCAGGAGCAGGTTTCAATGGGAAGAGTGAAAAGGGGATCAGTGCTGCTACCTCCTGGGCGATGAAGAGAGAGGAGAAGAAAGGGAAGGAGAATCGTTCGCGGTCGGGCTGCGCAGCTGTGCGCGGATCCGCCAATGTGACCGGTGCGATGCCGCAAATGTGCGCAGGACTGCGGAGAACTGCGCTGCGTGTACGCCTTGAATGGGATACAACTGAGATGTTGGACCTTGCAACCGAAAGGGACTGGTGTTATTTAATAACATTAATTACATTATTATAATTGTTGTCTGTGTTATTACTGCTACAAAACCAAATAATAATATGCCATTCATGTATCCATCTATGTATATGTTTCCATTGGCACTTGAAACTATCCAGAGTAAGTAAATTAATAATTACAAACTTACTGAAAAGAAGCTTAGTTGATATTCACCTAAAAGTTTCCCTTCATTAAAACCAGCCAATAAATCTTAAACAAATATATTTATAAAAGTTAGTTTGCCCCCTGCCTAACCCGCACTCATGCCCTGTCCTGTAGGAAAATAACAAGACAAATCTTAGTAGATTATTATCATTATTAATAATAATAATAATAATAATAATAATAATAATAATAATAATAATAATAATAATAACAATAATGATACTAAACAGACTTGAGTAAGGATAAGAGAGTTACAGTGATTCTTATATATTACATTTCCATCTGAGTAGCATGGGAAGAACTATTTTTAGTTATAAACATATAATAAACACTGTTATTACACGCTTTAAACGAGTGTCGTCATGTGAAAGGCTATAGTGACTGGTAAAGGAAGGGACAGGACTTGGTGCATTGCCTACACAGACTTCAAACGGGCGGCACTGTGTTTCCCAGTCAGGCTCCGAGACAGAGGGATAAGGAGCTGCAGGGCCAGACAGGCTGTGAACTCCCGGGCGCTGGATTTAATCTGTCCCGGCTAAAGTGAGACCCCCCAGCACCCACAGACTGCTGTGCAAACAGGCGCTGAATCCTATGGGAGTCTTTATCAGCGCTGTATGCGTGTTTTTATTTGCACTCTAAAAATAACCGCAACCCATGATTCAATGACATAGGCGTGACTCACACACCTTCAAGGTAATGTCTTTCCAAAAAAGGTGATAGGGAAGGATAGTTTGTTTCCAGTTGTTCTACCAGTGTTTAGAGCAGTGCTTCTCACTCCTGGTCGTGGAGTACCACCTACCCTGCTGGTCTTTGTTCCAACCGAGCTCTCGATTACTTAATTGAACCCTTAATTGAAGTAATTTGACTCAATTTGATTCCATTCCATTCAAAGTTGGTGCCATAATTAGATAATTTAATTATACAGTTTTATACTTCACATAAAACCCCATCTGTTAAAAATAATGAAAAGACTGATTTAGGAAATTATTAGTTCAATTAAGGGTTCGAATAAGTAACTGAGAACAAAATCCAGCAGGGTACGGTGTCCTCCAGGACAGGATTGAGCACCGCTGCTTTAAAAGTTAAGTGCAGGGCCTCATTTGTTGGCCCCCTATGCTTTGTGGAGGGAAATATAGTGCACCACATGTTTTGGGTCCCCTTTACAGTCTCAGTGCACATGCCTCTGAGTACAATTAACCAAATGATTTAATTTTAAACCACAATTGTGTTGTAATAAATGAGTGTTGTGTCTATAACAACTGGCCAACAGATGACAGCATTGAGTCAATACAGCACGGGCGCATTCCCTACGGTGGCCCTGAAGTGCAACTGCTGAAAAAATAAAACAGCTGCTGAAAAAATAAAGCAGGGGCTGCGAGATTTGCATCGGGTGCGAGATTTAGAAGTGCTGAAAAAATAAAGAAGCTGCTGCAGCATTTTCTGAGGCAATTACGGAAAGGGAGGGTGCATTGTGAAATATATTTGACTGATGCCATTGGACAGCAAGCAAGTCACGTCGGCCGAGCTGCTTCTCCAGAAGAGTCAACAGAATCTGAGAAACGGGCGCCAACTGCGCAGAGCGCGAAGTATCATATTAATATTGCTGTGATCTGCTCTCTATCCACTTTGTGGTGATATATTAAGAGTTATAGGGCTGTCCTAAAATGTATTCGAAATTAATGAAAGCTTAGGTAGGAGACAGAATGGGGTTAAAAGTAGCTAGATTTACTAAATTAACAACTGTACTTCATTATTACAAGGCAGTGTGACAGTGCTTTATTATTCTTAAGCGCTAACAGAAAACATCCGTTAACAATTCCATCAGAAGGAGCAGTTTACTGATCTAATACACAAGAGCATGAGCTAATTTGGGAAATGCAAAATCAGAGAGACGGCTTTAACAAATATGAATCTCCAAAACACTAAGAAACAATAATAAACAACACATTAATATAAGATAGTATTTTTATTTTAGGGGCGGCACGGTGGCGCTGGGTTCGGGTCTCGGCTCGGTGTCTGTCTGCGCAGTTTCCCCGGGTCTCCGGCTTCTTCCCACCCCAGGTTGATCGGCAAAGCTAAACTGCCCAGCAATGGGCTGCGTCCCGTCCTGGCTGTATTCCTGCCGATCCGCCTTGCCTGCCGGAATCGGCTCCGGCTTCCCCGCCACCCTGACCAGGATAAGCGGCTTCGAAAATGGATGGATTTTTATTTTATTAAGGACTTTTGCATTGTCTCTCTAACTTATCTTACTTCTACATGCGTTTTATACTGAATGTACTTTTCTGCTTTAAAACCACGACCTGTCTGTAGTGTTCTGTACAAAACCTGTTGGGAACCTTAACCTTTGTTGTATTGTTTACTTCAAATAAACAATTTACAAATGTGCCTGCACAATATATATTATAAAGCAAACATATATATATATATATATATATACACACACATTAACCCATTTACACAGAAAAGTATATTTAATTGCTATAAACATCAACATCTTTTATTATTATTATTATTATTATTATTATTAATGAGTGTTATTCTATCTTTTGGAATTGCTATCGAATTAGCCTGCACCACTTATGCGTGACCAGACATTGTAATTTACATCGGATCAGGACTACTTTACTTTTTAAACGTAAAATGTTTCAAATACAGTGAACAGAAAATAAAGCTTCTACAGTAAATTAATAACTGTAACAGAAAAACACCAACCGAGTACATACTCACTCTAAAACTTTAAGATTCTTCAGCGGTTCTATCGAACCTTAAAGTTAAAGGGATCGTTTAAGAAGCGTGAGCTCCGTGGTAAACACAAGGGAGCATTTAAGAGCCCTTTTCATCATGATCGCGATTGATTTAACATACATTCAACGTGCTTCAATGATCCTGGTTTGCAGGGAACCTTGGTAAAGGGTTCTAATAAGAACCTTAAGGATCCTCCACAGTATCAACCCTGGGAATCCAAAAAGGTTCTTATTAGAACCTTCACTTCTTAGAGTTTACATATAGGCTGAGTACTGTAATTGTATATGGACATATACATGTTTAGTTAAATTAGTGATTCCATAAGCTTTCATTAATTTCAAATACATTTTAGGACAGCCCTATAACTCTTAAAATATCACCACAAAGTGGATAGAGAGCAGATCACAGCAATATTAATATGATACTTCGTGCTCTGCGCAGTTGGCGCCCGTTTCTCAGATTCTGTTGGCTCTTCTGGAGAAGCAACTCGGCCAACGTGACTTGCTTGCTGTCCAATGGCATCAGTCAAATATATTTCACAATGCACCCTCCCTTTCCGTAATTGCTTCTGAAAATGCTGCAGCAGCTTCTTTATTTTTTTAGCACTTCCAAATCTCACAGCCACTGCAAATCTCGCAGCCCCTGATTTATTTTTTCAGCACTTCCAAATCTCACAGCCACTGCAAATCTCGCAGCCCCTGCTTTATTTTTTCAGCAGTTGCACTTCAGGGCAACCGTACATTCCTGTTAATAGAGCAGAAAGATAAAAGTGACATAAGAGGGTGAAAACTTCCTGTTCAGTGCGAGAATAAAAATAAAAAAGCGACCTCAGACATCCATAATATTCGGCTTCCATTTGACATAGGCAGTCTTTCAGTTTCATAACATTCATTTTCAGTTCCAAAATAAAGGTGCTGTCGGCGCCTAACTGGTCTAAAAATTTCTACATTGGGGTTATCCAGGTAATTCATTTCATCATGGTGGTCCCAGAAGGAAGGTAGGTTCCACTCTTTAATTGCATCGCCACACCCTGATCTTGTTATTGTCTCACATTTGATATTTATAGATTTGTCAGAAACTAATTAAATGACTCTGACACCAGCAGGATCACATTGCCAGCTACGGAGTCACATAGGTTGCGAGTTTATGGTTACATTGCCGGTTCTTCCAGACTATGTTTAAATTGATTTAATCTTGGCTCAGTAGTATTAAAACGTCAAGTAGTGCATCACTAAAGCATAACAGTATAAAACTGCCATTTATATGCATTTAAATGTGAGTAAATAAATACAGTACACAGCAGGGTAGACTGACTGAAATACACTTTATTAACACAGGACACGTCTCTCTTATGACAATACACCTCGTACAAACCCCCATCTCAATGTATGCTGCATTTTGTCATGATGCAAACAAAACAACCCCAGATTCCACAAACCGAGTGTCTCAAACAACAGCGCAGCAGGCTACTCTGCACAGCAGCATGCAATAAAAACAGACGAGAACTTCCACTTCCTGGAACGTGGTCTTCAAACACTGTCTTGCGCATGCCGTATACATGTACGTATAGATAGACAGATAGATAGATAGGAGATCCACATAGGGGACAAGGGTTTATTCGCCTTCAAAGTGAGAACACATACAAAAGCATTCAAAGCAATTTCACAAAAGCACCGTACCTCACAGAACTGAAACCAGAAAAAAAAAACTACACATAATCCACACGGTACAAAAAGCTGAAAAGAAGACTGAAGAAAAATAAAGCGTCAGACTAAAACATCTAGAGTTACGCCAAAGCAGTGTTCAAATCCAGAGCTTCGGGGCCTCACACGGGTACGGTGAGAGGTGCCTGGAAAACACTTTCGGAGAGCGTTTGATTGGTTCAGTGAGTAACCGTGACCTCTTCAAAGGGCCCGAGCTGAATGAAGTGCGAATCAGAAGCAAGCAGGACCTCGAGGCCTGGCTCTGAAGAACACTGCTCCAAATACGTGCCATCTCTTCGATTGTTGCTGAGGTCAGAAAAATGATTATCTTTCGGTTCACCTCGTCCAAGTTAAACTAGCTTACTAAACGGAGCTAAAAATAACCTGCTCCCTGCCTCTCCTCCATTACATACATAGTTTGTTTGTGTGTGTTTCACATTATATATATATATATATATATATATATATATATATATATATATATACACACACACATACATAAATATTAAAATGATTTAAAAGTTAATAATAGTATCCCTTTCAAAGAGCTATAGGTTTATTTAAAAAAATAATCACCTTACCACGCAGTTAGTATTAAAATTGAATACACTGGCTACTCGAAGGTGCTAAGCTGAAGAACAGTAATGATGAGAATTCAAAGCACCAATGTATCTCTTTAACGCTCTCAGTACAGTGTACATATACTATCAAAGATCAATTTCTCAGCTTTTGTAACAGAATGTGTTTATGCATTCCTAGCCATTTATATTTGGAGGTAATTTAGTACATGATAAATCTAGTTGAATTACTCAAACATATAGTGTTCCTCAGTCATAATCCATTGAACAATAAAAAGCATGGTCTAAATACTGTCCTGTTGTGCCCTCAGGATTGTATTCTTCATCATAAAAATAGCTTATGTCTAAGACAAGTGCTGATGCTAGTTGCCTGATAGTGGCATGTCAGTTTCACCATTGGTTTTAATATATAAAAAATAAACATGTAAACATTTGAATTAAATAACAAATGTCCTTGGTTAGAGAGACCGCATTGACAATAAAACACCTAGATAGGATAAAACTGTTAACAATTGCTGGATTCCAGATTCTATCATGATAAAAACAAATAATAATAATAATTAAGAAAAAATCTCAAAAAGCACTAGATATCTATACTACATTTTCTTCCAAATGGAAAAAAATCTTAATTCAAATTGTAACAGATGTAAAACCTAATATACATTGAAGAATAATGCCCCCAGAGAAAAAAATCTATAAACGTTTTAATGCCAGCCCTGATTATTGCTGTGCATCTCCTGGCTGAGACTGGTTAAAGTAGCTCCAAAACATGAAAATCAATCTACAGACTGAGAGGACTGACTTTTTCATAAAGCATAAAAACAACCAACAGTTAACAATAATAGTAAATGGCAGGCAGTGAATAGTTCCAAAACAAACTAACGGCACCCAGAATGTGTTCAAAACAAACCTTTTAAATCCTCCCCCACCATTAGACAGGCAGACAAACCATAATAGGAGCTCAGACACCCAAACTATGCCATGCCCTCCCCCGCCTTCCGAGTAATGAGTTCAAGCCTATAGATTTGCAGACACAAAACACTTGGACCCAGTCAGCACCGGAGTAAAACGCTGCGTCTAAATACATCGGCTGGGGGGGCGAGTCCCGAGGTCAGACCCTCAAAAGGGAAGGCTGAGAGGCACACGCACCGTCCTGACAGCTATGCCTACATATATGAGTTTTTTTGTAATGCACCAAAGATTAGGAGGATTTTGTGAAGTATTAATAGGCCATCCCTGATATTTCACTAACCATTCAATTCCTACTGTGGCCACAGTGAAAGCCTTATTTTGTTTCCCACTATAAGCTTTGTGGTGGAGATGTCAAGAATAGAAAAGGATCGGATATTAAAACAGAAGGAATTGCTTAGTACATTCCCAATTCTCAAAAGTCTATCTCAGTCTGTGTGTGTGTGTGTGTGTGTGTGTATGTGTGTGTGTGTGTGTGTGTGTGTGTCTCTCTCTCTCTCTCTCTCTCTCTCTCTCTCCCCCCATTGTCAGGGAAAAGCATCTCCAAGCTACCAGATCTCTACATTCTAATGACAATTTAGGCACACAAAGGAAACCAGGTATGGGGAACTCTTGGATTTTTGTTTTTATGTCTATACAGGCAATAAATCTGTGTTAGGGTAGACATAGTGCAAGGGAACCCAGGGCCCAGTTTGTTTCAGGTGCAATCTGGGGCCCTGTCTGGCCTCTATGGGTCGCGGCGGATAAACCAGATCTCGTTTCTCCGGCAGGGCACACCGGGGTTCTGGTACACTGCCACCATGTAGACGTCCCTGTGGAAGTCGTCCGTGGACCCCAGCAGCTCCCACAGCAAGCTGATCTGCCTGGAAATGGTCTCCTCGGTGGTCGTCCCGTAGAACACCCTGCCGATTCAAAGACAAGCAACGCGGCATCTGAGTGAAGGCCTGGTTCTGTTTCCATAGTTGCTTTTGATTTCGAGAGTAAATTCAAACAGGTGCCCGTTACACAACAAGTTCCCGTAGAACAGAAGCAGAAGAAAGTCGATGAACGCAAGTCATTGGGCTGGAGGAGTGAGCGACAATGAAACAATGAACGAAAGAGTTGAAACAGGACACGCGTCTAGTCAGGATGGAAGTGCAGGCCCAGTTTGACTTAGAAACCTGGTCTGGCTCCTTGTGAAAGAGCACAGCTCACCAGCACTAGAGAAAAGCACATGTGCCCACTTGATCTCATTAACTCCATAAAGCCCTCATTAAAGGCATAGCTTGGAGAGAAGCAAACAGCACAGTGCATGCAGATCAGTGGTTTAGCAGGCTACAGCAGTCACAGTGAGAAAATCTTATCTGAACCAAGACCCAGACCAAGATACATACATACTCATACCATTACCATAATACAGTAATATTATGACAACCATGTTATTAATTACTAAGGTATAAATGTCATACCGCCCCTGTCCTGTCCATCTGTGACCCTGCTGACAAGAACCGGACGTGAATGCTTTAAATCTAGCATATTGTTTTTCTTAAAATGAATAAATGATTCTATGCGTAGTTTGCTTTATTCAAATAATCTGGCATACATCCCCTTTGCAAAATATCCCTGGATGATTCAAACTAGTTGCTAAGCACTCAGAAACATCTTCCTACCCCCAATGTGTATTCGCAAATACCCAGCAGTTGATTAAGGATGAAAAGACTATTGTCCAAAGGATTTCTTCAGTCCCTCAGTACATGTTCACGTCTCAGGGGTGGCTGGTAGTGAAATCTATGTGCTAAATGTAGGGGTTTTTTTTTTGTGGGGGGGTTAGTGGTTTGTATTTATATTTTAGGTTTAGATTTTTATATGTATTAGTGCAAAGTCAGGCCCTCACTGGCTCACCTGCTGAGGACTCGGATAGACTCTCTCTGCACAATGGCGATCTCAGAGTCTGTGGGCACCGGGGGGTCGTCCTGGAACTCTGCCGGAAGGTAATACGCGGTCAAGATATCTTTCATGAAGCCCTTCCCATCCTGCAACATCTGGATCTCATTCATGACAGGAATGGTCATTCCCAAGTAGCGCCCTGGAAAACAGGACCATAGTGGGAACTGGTTATTGGGAGGATTTATTTAACTTAAGAAATAATCATAAAAAGAGATCCGGATCTCATTGGGAGAGGCGTACAGTCCCAGCACACACAGACTACTCATATGCTACTAAGAGTAACTGAAAGAGTGTGCTTCATACACTGGAATCATACACTTAATGATTCTTTAGCATTAAACATTGCGGTTGAGAACTCCATAATTCCATCAAACCACATCATAACATAGGAAATAAAGTAGGTGTCAATATTTTTCTTTAGACCTGTAAATGTTATACAGCCTTGGATTTATTGGAGCACAAAGGGTGACTCGATTAAAATACATAGTCCTAAACAATGAAATGCCCCGTGCATGTTTGCTGGGTCATACCTGCAGAATTCTCCTTGCAAATGTAGCGCATGAGTTTCATGAAGCCCATAGAAATGCTCTGCTCATACATGTCCTCTCCCTTGGTGATACAGGCCCACTTTCCAGCTGGATACACCCTCTCCTCATACTGCACTTCCTCCAGCTGAAACACCACAGCAACAAACACCTTTCAGTGCTGCCCCCGCAGAGCCCGGCTTTATAAACACGGTCAGACAGAGAAAGAGAGGTTTAATCATGAACAGGACCTATTATTAAGGTTTTATTTTTTTCTGCTTTTTCTAAATCACTGTTTGACAAAATCCGGTATTTTCAGCTTTCAAACATAAATGGCTTTTACAGGGGGTGAAGTGAGCATGTAATCCATTAACTACTTCTCCAACATCTCTTAAACTTCTTCCTGCCCAAAACAGTTAAAGATTATTTTGTGATCAAAGTTCATTTTAGCATGTAGATTGCAGATTCAAAACTTTTCCACGCAGCCGTGCTATAGACGGAATTGCCCATTTGAGCAATTTTCCATATCGGCCATTATTCGGTGCCATTAGTCACAAATTCTCGAGTAACGTCCTCCTCTTCATCGCGTTGTCTTTCATGTTTGTTGTGGTTTCCGTCAGTGACATATCTTCCACACCAGCAGGAGGAGGCCAGAGTTTTCAATTGGATATGAAAAGCACCGCATACATCCTCCACGATCCCACAGGCCCGTTTTCTCCGAAACCACAGAAATGACTGTAGTATTTATGGACAAAGTCTGTGTTTCCTTTAATTCTTTCTTCAGTGAAATCTTCACTTTGTCTCCTAATCATGAATACTTTTCCTTTTACGCCGCATTCCCGTATTTCTACATTGCTCATCACTAACCAGCATATTCTATGACATGGATCTAAAGACAAATGCGATTGGTCAGTAGTGTTTGGCCTCTCTGTATCATTAAATCATTGTTGTATAGTGTTTGCATGCTTTACATTATTAAAATATCTTGCCAATCTGGTGTTTTAACAGTGTAAAAAAATTTAAACAATTTTCTATGTAGGTTTTCGTGGAGTGTAATTTGTGGTTATCAGTTAAAACACCAGGCAGTATTCATAAAGAAGCTGTCACTGCTTGAACAAAGCCACCCACTGCTCATCGACAGACACACACACTTTACCACGGTTAAAGATAGCTCCCTTTCAAACTCACTTTGTAGGTTTCTACAACCTTCCAGGTCTCGATAAGCATTTTATTGTGGTAAGGGAGTTCTAGAACAAAGATTACAAGTTCTTTACTCCCCTGACAAGAAAAAAATAAACACACACTACAAAACCCAAGTGTAAGAATCCAGCCTACCTTTTCATGCCGAGATACCGGCACATAAGGAACTTGCTCTTGCTCTTGTGCTTGGTTTTGTCTTGTCATCTGCTGAATCGGACCAGACATCTCTGGATAAAAAAAAAAAAAGCAGAAGTAAATACACACATGCACTGATAAGCACATTATGTTTACTCAAGCCTGACCACAAACTCCCACAGATATCTGCAGTATCTGCCCTCCTGAATTAAAACCAAGATCAAGTTAATTTCCAACTTCTCCAGCTGCCATTTTCAGACACTGTAGCCCCACAGTACCATGCAGTTTGGGTACTGGGCACCAATATGCAGCCTGGGATTTGTGTGTACAGAGCAACATCAACAGTGCATTACATATGAAGGTTAACACATCTGGAGCCGAGAATGAAAAAACAACACGCTTTCCTTTTATAGTAACTGTAACTGGACGTCCAATGACCACAGGCTTAAGCTGACTCAACAGGGCTGTCACAGGAACAAGGGCAACTCCAATCCTGCCCGATTATCATCTGGCAACTGCACTGGTGGGAGAGTCGCAAGCTGTCAAAACCGCTGTGTTCCAGCTGTACTGTGCTGTACTGCACCGTACAGCACTGTAGCAAAGCCTCCGCCATCTCGCCCACTGACAGCAGGAGTAACCTGGGCAGCACGTGGGCTTGACCAAGTCAGGCTTTGATATTTTCTCTCACACGGTCACAGATTAATTTGGTTAAGTGCACTGGAAGGGCTCTCTCTATAGACAGGGGTTGAATTCCCAAAATACACTTACACCTCAAACTATGCATTTCATTGCATTCCTAAATGGCATTTTTAAACACAACATGATTAAAAGGTTACAACTTTAAAACGGTCTTAAGCACCTAGTAATTAATCACAGTTCATTGTTCCACCTACATTTATTGACAGACGATACTGAACAAATTATATATTAATGTCTTTTTTGTAAGGCAGGACATTGTTTTGGAATATGATATTTTGCAAACTGCTCCATTTCCAAAACAAAGAACAAAAATAAATATTACCACCTTAAGTTAGTAAATAATCAAAGAGAAATGTCAAGTATTCACAGATACAAAACATATCCTGAAGGGATGCCACGCTGCTACTTCCAATTCTCCTTTCAGCTCGAGTCCCAGTCGAAATCCGTTAATCTCATTATTTTCTGAATAGGCTTTTTCCAAGGTCTTTTACAGTTCAGGGCTTAAAAGTTGCCATTGATTTAAGGTACATTACATCAGGAATCTTGAAAATCCCCCTGAGAATTTAATTACAGCAAGTTAATGCAGTAATTATACTACATTCATTACAGAGAGCTGGTCAGGACAAAAGCCACACAACACTTAGACCCTCATTAGAAAACTCTGCAACCCTGTGTGAAATCATTTTAAACAATTATTTATGTTGCTCTTTGAAACCTTATATATAGGTCTCTGCTTATTTCACAAGTATAAAATCTATGAGTCACAAACTTGTCAAGTCTTTGCGCTAGATCAGAGGTTTGGTGCACATTAAACTGTGCTTTCATTTTGGCAATCAAAACCCAATCCTCCATCTTGCACAGCTAGCTTGGATCAGCCTGCCAATACCAACACACTCAGGGGTGCGGAGGCAGCTGCATCTGAATACAGACATATGGTGATGCATAGCATTTCAGTACACAGTTTATTTTTTCAGACTCTTATTTGACTCGAAAGTTATAGAACTATGTGAATACAGGCCCTTGTCTGTACCTTGTGGGAGGGATACTTGGTGTGTGCTGGCCACAGCCTGCCAATGAGCAAACAGTCTCTCCTGCTCCTCCTCGGCCATTGGCTCAGGATTGTTCTGCGCGACATCATCATCATCCAGCTGTTCGTCGTCCAACGCGGCGAGGTCCTCGAATGTGATGCGTGCCATTCCCGGGGATCTGCAGGACACCTTCGACACAGACACGGATAAGAGTTTGGACATCTTACAATTGTGTAGCCTAAATGGGGAAAGGAGATTGGATTTGGAAGACAATCAAATAACAGCTGGACCTATACATGGTAACACATACACTACATGGCCAAAAGTATGTGGACACCCCTTCTAATTAGTGAATTCGGCAATTTCAGCTACACCCATTGCAGGTGTATAAAAATCAAGCACACAGCCATGCAAGCTCCATAGACAAATATTGGCAGCAGAATGGGCCGTACTGAAGAGTTCAGTGACTTTCAACGTGTCAAGATGCCACCTTTCCATTAAGTCAGTTAGTCAAATTTCTGCCCTGCTAGCGCTGCTAGCACTGTAAGTGCTGTTATTGTGAAGTGGAAACATCTAGGAGCGACAACTGCTCAGCCGCAAAGTGAAAGGCCACGCAAGCTCACAGAACAGGATCGCCGAGTGCTGAAGCATGTAGTGCATGAAGTATGTAGTAGTAGTTGCAACAATCACTGCCAAGTTCCAAACTGCCTTTGGAAGCAACATCAGCACAAGAACAAGTTTGTCAGGAGCTTCATGAAACGGGTTTCCATGGCCAAGCAGCCGGACACAAGTCCAAGATCACCATGCACAATGCCAAGTGTTGGCCGGAGTGGTGTAAAGCTCACCGCCAGTGGATTCTGGAGCAGTGGAAACACGTTCTCTGGAGAGAACTCGCACTTTACCAGCTGGCAGTCCGACGGACAAATCTGGGTTTGGCAGCTGCCAGGAGAACGCTACCTGCCAGAATGCATAGTGCCAACTGTAAAGTTTGGTGGAGTTTGAATAATGGTGTGGGTCTGTTTTACATGGTTCAGGCTCAGCCCCTTAGTTCCACTAAAGGGAAATCTAAACACTACAGCATACAATGACATTCTAAACGATTTTGCACTTCCAACTTTGTGGCAACAGTTTGGGGGAAGGCCCTTTCCTGTTTCAGCATGACAATGCCCCTGTGCACAAAGCGAGGCCCATACAGAAATGGTTTGTCAAGATCAGTGTGGAAGAACTTGACTGGTCTGCACAGAGCCCTGACCTCAACCCCATTGAACACCTTTGAGATTATTTGGAATGCCGACTGCGAGCCAGGCCTGATCACACAACATCAGTGCCCGACCTCACTAATGCTCTTCTGGCTGCCTGAATGAAAGCAAATCCCTGCAGCAATGTTCCAAAATCTAGTGGAAAGCCTTCCTAGAAGAGTGGAGGCTGTTATAGCAGCAAATGGGGGAACCAAATCCATTTTAATGCCCATGATTTTGGAACAAGATGTTCCACATATTTTTGGCCTTGAAGTGTATGTACAGTTGTGGTTCCTGCCTGGAGGAAAGCACAGCAGTCATCTGTACAGCACAGTTTAAAACCCAAACTCTTAAAAATCTCAGATCTTAACAGCCGTGACAATGGGAGAACTTGGATAGCAACACATTCCCTGAAAAATACAGTAAGCCCATGGGGACAAAAATGATAACTGCTTGTTAATGTAACACCGCTGTTGTAATTCAGCCTTACACCTTTATATTTGTAAACGCACATGTAAACGCAGCCTACATTTTACGTTTTGACAGGCGAGTGAAAATTGGTTCTACATGTATTCTGACAGGGTTGCGATCAGACTGGGGATAAAACACTTTTGCAGCATTCTTCAAATGCTCTCAGGACTGCGGTTACCCCTGTTCCTCCAGACGAGACCTCATTAATCCCAGCTCTCCTAGCTCACTCCGATCAAACTCCCCTGCTCCCAAAGTTCTCCATCGCCAAAGGGGGCAGAGATCCTATACAGGTGTATTGCATTTAAGGGAGGATGAATTGCTAGAGGAGTGATAGGAACACATTTGACCTCAAGTCTGGTTATGGTAAGGTCTGCTAGCTACTGTTGTTTTGGGTTGTGAGCTGTGTAATTGTATTGTTTTCGGTATTTAGCAGATAACTTAATCCAAGGCGACAGATATAGTTTAACAAGCACTAGCATTCAATATTCGATACATAATAAGCATTCATATACAACATTACAAGACTAAACAACATCACGGTTGAAAAAGAAATCTAGAGATTACAGTGATTATCATTAAGATTAGAGAAAATCAGAAGGGTCTACGTTGGTTGGTGGGGGAGTGTCGTCTGCAGTGGGGATAATCCTCTCAGGCCAGCCATGGCACCTCGACACTGAAACAAGGGAGCATATGGGCCATGAGCAGACAGCTTCAACTGAGACACGATCAGCAATGATCTGTATTGCTGGCCTGGCACCTGTGTGCGAGACAATCACAGGAAGAGCCCGGACGGCCGCAGCCCCTCAGCCCTTGAGCACAATCTCCCCAATCCCATGGCAACCGTCCGCACAAAAACACAGACCTTGATACTGCGCTCAGAAACGCGTGGGTGGCTCGGCGCGTGGGTGAGGGTGTGTGGATAATCAGGTGACAACAAACGACAGCAAGACTGCTTTCCAGACAGGGTCAGCTGGATCTGAACCACCTCAGATTATATTGGCAAAACAAAAAAACAAAACAGAACAACTATTCACATCCTCCTTTTCTAAACTTCAAGCCAACATATATGAAATATTTCTGGACTTCCAAATGAACAATACTACAAAAATAGTAAATATATAAATATATATTAATCTGCTAAGCACCTAGTCTTAAATGTCATTCAAGTTTTAAAAGGTATAATTTTGATGAGCCTAGAACAAGATCATAAGAGAAGTGGAAAAAGCCTATACATTTTTGCTGCAGCATATCCCTCTAATATATATTCAGTTCCATAGTCCACAAGGATTCAGATTAGACCAACAAATCCTTTTTAAAGTAGGGTAGGTTTTTAAATGATGATTTACTTGTTTTTGTCACACGGTAAACTTTTGCATTCTTACTTAATACAAATGTCACCTGCGAGTCGATATGGTTTCTCTGATTGTATACGTGTGGTTTTGTTTGGATTTTAAGCATGACCTTGATTTTGAAGTGCAGCTTCTAAACTGTCCGTACACGTGATTAGAAATAACACTGAATCACATGCGAAACATGGGTGTAATGCAAAAGATTGGTACTGAAAACACAAAAGCGGACAACTGAAACAATCAGTTCGATGAGGCTACACCACTTTAATAGTTGGAACCGGTGTAAAGTCTGCCGAATTCAGGTGTGTTCGATAATGTATAATATGCTTTTAAAGATTTTCATTGTGTTCACACAGAACGAAAATGGTACACAGAGAAAGCCAATTGGGGGTGGCAGGTACAGTGTAGCTAAAATAGAAACAATCTGCACATATATCATACCAGGCAGTCAAATCATTTGATCACTAACTAAAGTGACACTTTTTTTTTTTTTATGGAGCAACATTTAAAATTATACAGTTAACAACATTATAATAAAAAAATAGGCAATTTCTTATTTTACAGAAATCACACACATTTTACAGGACATTGTCAGCAGTTTTGAAATGAACTAAATGGTTAATGTTTTTTGTTTTTCCCTTATGCATGATAATATGGATACCAACTCACACTATTCACAACAGTGCAGTTTTCATAACACAGTAAAATAAGATCTATAAAACATGGTAAACATCCTAACAGGATATATACATGCATAACAAGATGTCTACACTATTGGGGAGGCCTTCATCAAGCAGTGGATTGATATAAGCTACTCCTGCTGCTGATACATCATATAAAACAAAAAACAAACATTTGACTTTGCATGCAATTTACTCAGTGGTAACATTACAAGCTGAGCAAAATCTCTACAGAATAGCCGAACTTCAGTAACTCGTACATCTAAGTCATACTTTGCGCACACATAAAACACACATCATGAGAAAGGCAAGGTTGAAAACCAGAGAGAGACAGATGAATGCATGCATGTGCACGGAGTGAGAACAGGAGTGAGAACAGGAGACAGAAGTATAAAGCGGCACCCCTGGTCGTGCTACAGTGTATAGCTATTTGATCCAAGTGAGCTCAAAAACAGGACCCGCAAGGCAAACAAAATAAAAAGCATTTGGTCCATGCTTTAGGATGATTAAAGTGCATTCCCAAGCCATGCCAAGTAGACCCAGTCAACCCGGACATGCACAAACTGGGACTGTGTTCAGCGTGTGTGCATAGTGTCAATACTGGCACGTCCAATGCGCTGACAGGACATGACGGCATCCTACAAATCAATTACTACAACAGCTGATCTGAAAGCTATCACCAGTCTTCAAAGCATACACTGGCTAACGGGATTGCCCTCTCGGACCCCTCAGCCGATTAAGATCAGATGTGTCCCCGCTGGGCTCTCCCATTTGGAGACCGGAGCCGCAGTCGGGGAAAACACGGCGGACGGGGGAGGAAAGTAGGTCAGTGCGCTCCCATCCAAGCGGGGCGGTCACGCAACTGCAAACACGACAGCCCTCGCACCGCAAAATAACGTTTAGAGAGAAAAAAACACCTCAAGATTAGGCAACAATTACAATGACACACATACACACAAAAACACGCCTGCAGTAAAAGGCATTGCAGTCCGCAGAAGAGTGACCAGTGACAAGTGTGTGTTTCAAACGTCAGGCAAGAGCCCCCTCCACCTGCCCGCCCTCGCCAGTTCAGATAGGAAGAAAACGTTACAATGGTGCTAAACGACGTCTTACCTGTGCAGCTGAGGTGAGTTCGCCGTGTTTTTGGCGGGCTTAGGCGAATAATAGCGCAGTGTAGTACACGCTCCGCCACTACACACCACTGCGCTCCTCCACTGCTCACCCCGCAGGTTTTGTTGACAGCCAGCGCACTCTAGTCACATGACGAGTAGCGGCTTCCAGCAGGATCATGTGACTAGAATGCGCTGGCCGGCAACAACAAAAATGCAGGCGAGCCGCTGAGGGAACAATGGCATCGCCTGGCGCAAAAGTCTCTTTTAACTGCATCAATCAATTACAATCCCTCCCCAAGATTACTTTTGCTTATTCAATTATAGAAATATTCATGTACAAAATATAAGACCTCGAAACCCGTCGACGGCCGGTTAGCTCAGTTGGTTAGAGCGTGGTGCTAATAACGCCAAGGTCGCGGGTTCGATCCCCGTACTGGCCATAATTTTTGCACACACGTTGGACTGATTATCCTTTTTAACTTTTAACAGATTGTTTGAATATAAACTATTTTATTTGTTGCTGTAAATATTTAACATAGTCAGGGCTCCCTTTAACTGCTTTATACCTTCTTATGCGCTTTGTAACCACTAGTGCCCAGAGACTACTGTCCTAGGTGCTAATTCTCCCCTCATTTTTGCGGTACGTCGTGTGCATGTCTATACACCATAAAGCCACATAAATACCATACCAAACCTCCATAAAGTCCCATAAAACCCGTATCAGACCTCCATATTCACCCAGAAACAGCCGGGCGCAGTGGCGTGCGCCTGTAATCCAAGCCACCGGGAGGCTGAGGCTGGCGGACCGCTTGAGCGCCGGGGCTCTGGGCTGCAGCGGGCTATGCCGAGCGGGCGTCCGCACCGAGCCCGGCATCGACATGGCGCCCCTGGGGGAGCCCGGGGGTCACCAGGTCGCCTAAGGAGGGGTGAACCGGCCCAGGCCGGCAACGGAGCAGGTCAAAGCCCCCGTGCCGGGCAGGGGTGGGGTCGCGCCTGTGAATAGGCTCTGAGGTTCAGCCGGCGCGGGAGAGTGGGACCCAGTCTTTTTGGCAATTACATACATATTATATTGTTTGATTGAATATATTCTGTGTATGTATTTTTATTGGGATAGACAGACCCCCATGCAGTCCGGCAGCAGCATCCGACCTGTTGAGCGCAGGTGCTATTGCACTGAAGCATCTGCAGGGGCTGGGATATCGCCAGAGCTGTTATAAAGAAATAGCAACCGCTCTGCACACTTTGATAGCAATATGCCCGTTAGTGTTTGTTGCTGTATGACATCCTGTATTTGTTGCACTTGAACGAAACACTCTTTGCTAGTGTCATAATTTGGCTAGCTCTTGATCTAATCCCCTATTGTAATTGGTGTCCTTAATACAGAAAGGGAAATTAATAACAAAAAAACATGTGCATGTCACTCTGGGTTCAAATGAAATCATGCGCTGCAATTTTAGTCCAGAAGACACTAGATGGCGCTTCAACACCTCTTTATTGCACAAAAAGCTGAGTGCTACTCAGTTACAATCATGAGTATCTCAGAACCTATTAGAGTAGATCCAAGTATTTTTTGGGAAGCAACTACATTCTATACCAGTGTAAAGTTAAATATCCAGACGTCTGCTTCCTATTTTCCATTATTATCTGGTTAATGGACATGCACAAACAGAACACTTGTGAACGGTTGATTTTAGATGTATGAAATACGAGACTGAAGTGCAGCATACACCAGAATCGTTTTTTGAAAAAAAAAAAAAAAAAAAATGAATTGGTTAGCATATAGAAGCATATTAAGAGAAATAGAAACAGTCTCCATGAGATGATTATGTTTATATACCTTTGAAAGGAGAAATCAAAGATATATGTACAGTTAGGTCCATAAATATTTGGACAGTGACACAATTGTCATCATTTTGGCTCTGTACACCACCAGAATGGATTTGAAAGGAAACAATCAAGATGTGCTTTAAGTGTAGACTTTCATCTTTGAGGGTAGTTACATCCAAGTTGGAGGTGTAGGAATTACACCCATTTGTATATGTGGTCCCCCCAATTTCATGAATTAAGTTGTGAGTTTCAATACTTGGTTACAAATCATTTGCAGTCAATGACTGCCTGAAGTCTGGAACCCATAGACATCACCAGATGCTTTGTTTCTTCCCTGGCGATGCTCTGCCAGGCCTGTACTGCAGCTGTCTTTAGTTCCTGCTTGTTCTTCGTGCGTTTTTCCTTCAGCAAGTGAAATGCATGCTCAATTGGATTCAGGTCAGGTGATTGACTTGGCCATTGCAGAATATTCAATTTCTTCACCTTAAAAAAAGTCTTGGGTTGCTTTCGCAGTATGCTCTGGGTCATTGTCCATCTGCACTGTGAAGTGCCGTGCAATGAGTTTTGAAGCATTTGGCTGAATCTGAGCAGATAATATAGCCCTAAACACTTCAGAATTAATCCTGCTGCTTTTGTCAGCAGTCACATCATCAATAAATACAAGGGAACCAGTTCATGCCCATGCCATAACATGCTTCACAGATGAGGTGGTGTGCTTCAGATCATGAGTAGTTCCTTCCCTTCTCCATACTCTTCTCTTCCCATCATCCTGGTTGATCTTGATCTTTGTCTCATCTGTCCATAGGATGTTGTTCCAGAACTGTACAGGGTTCTTTAGATGTTTTTTGGCAAACTGTAATTTGGTCTTCCTGTTTCCTGTTTATATCTTGTGGTAAACCCTCTGTATTTACTGGTGAAGTCTTCTCTTAATTGTTTGACACAGACACAGATACACCTACCTTCTGGACGATGTTCTTGATCTGGCCAACTGTTGTGAAGGGGTTTTTCTTCACCATGGAAATAATTATTCTGTCATCCACCACAGTTGTTTTCTGTGGTCTTCCGGGCCTTTTGGTGATCCTGAGCTCACCATTGCAGTCCTTTTTTTTGAAGAAGGTACCAAATAGTTGATTTGGCCACACCTAATGCTTTTGCTATCTCTCTGATTGGTTTGATTGGTTAGTTTTGAAGGCAAAACACCCAAAGAACAAGTCAGAACTAAAGACAGCTGCAGTACAGTGGTGATGTCTATGGGTTCCAGACCCTAAAATTGGGGGAACACATAAAAATGGGTGTAATTCCTACACCGTTCACCCAATTTGGATGTAACTACCCTCAAATTAAAGATGAAAAGATCTAAAAGATGTTTCCTTTCAAAATCCATTGTGGTGGCATACAGAGGCAATATTATGACAATTGTGTCACTGTCCAAAATATTTATGGACCTAATTGTATGTGTATGTATGTGTGTGTGTGTGTGCACGCACACACGTGTGAGCTGTGCAAGGTGTATATCAAGAAAATCTGAAAAGGAGAATTAAAAAAAAAAAAAAACTTATTAGCCCGGAAATTAGGTATTGTCCCTTTAATGATACAAACAAATTAAAACCGTGACAGTGCATGTAGTGAACGAGAGAGAAAAAGAAAAGCACAGAGGTTGCAGGATCGCTGAAGAACACATCTACCAGGGTTGGGCTCAATTCCAATTCCCTCTTTTGGACCCTATTCCAAATTCCAAGTCCAATTATTTTTGCCACTGACATAACAGACTGTAATTGAATTGCAGCTGAATTGAAAAAGGAATGACAAACAGGACTGGAACAAAAGGACTGGACCCCTACCCTACCCAGATAACTACCCCAGAGGAGATCTGCAGGCCATTGCCAATTAATTGATTGCCCGAGCAATGAGTTGAGGCAGAACCACACTGGCACCCCAGCCAATCAGTTCGTAAAACAGCTCCAGTAAGATCACTCTCCAACAATTAAGTTACTAAGATGGGGAAGTCAGATCTCCCGTCATCATATATTTTTATTTCAACATCACATTTGCTTCTCACCATGAAAACGCAGTATTTCTCAAAACTGTGGTAGACGATAGATTTGGGCCCGTTATTGATTCCATGTGAAAGATTCTTAGTTGGCGTCGCAACATCGATATAGATCCTAATCTTGGCATTTTGTTCAGCATAGATTCGTTTTTGATTATACAGTAGTTGATTAAGGCACACAAAAGACTGCACAACACTTTTTCAAAATTATTATTAATTTGTAATGTTTCTTGTGCACTGATAAAGTGTGTAACTGGATGACCAATCCTTGCTGCAAACAGAAGAAAAGATCAGCCTACACTGGCAATCGCAGAATACAGTCGGCTGTCCGTGTTGCTGTTCTCCTACAGTCCTCTAACGGTGCTGGTTTTAGGCAGTGAAGAACCTGAAGCTGGTTTTGTGGTGATACTTCTCTCCGGGCCTCAGCAGGGCATCTGGGAAATGGGCCTATTACACACACAGGTGGGAAGAGAAAACAGAAGACACATCCTGCTTAGGGCTCGGTGAAACACTCCTTTTTGATTGGTCATCTGTGCTACTGTTTCTCAGACCAGCTACTGACTGAAATGGACAGAAATGGTGACAAGGAGATGGTAAACATAAAAGATGAGAGGGGAAGATATTTGTATTAATGCGTTCTTGATATTTATTTATTTATTAATTCGCATGCTGTGGAAAGACTTTTTGTTTTATCTTCCAAATTCTGCATTCGCTTCCCACTCTCGTCCTGACACCGCTTCTGCATTAAGAGATACGAATATGAAAAGGCTGTCTTTTGAGTTAGGATATGGTTTCCCAAGCCTGTTCCTGGGAGACCGCCGTGTCTTCCGGTGTTAGGCTGACCAAACCCCTTTATTACATATTTTCCGTGAGACCTTTTTGTTTTAAAGCAACTCCTTCTCTCAATGAGATGAGCTGGTATGACATAATAGCATTAACCACTCTTTTTAATTTAACTCTTCCAAGTGCTGGGTTTCTGAAGTAATTGGTGTCTGTTAATGTAAACAGCTAGGGTTCAAAACACATGCCAAATGATCTTATTGCAGTGTTTGCAGCTCTTTACACAGGTTTAAGAGAACGACAGTTCATTAAACACGTGGAGGATTTGGTGTTACATCTAAAATGGTATGTAATTCAATCCAACTGCCAAGAGCAGATAAAGCCCCCTTACAAAAGTAAATTAAGAATAAAGTTAAATTAAGGGCTCAGCATTATAAAGCAATTAAGAATATTTTTTTGTTTTGTTTCCAAAAGACACAGGTGTGCCCTCTTGAACAGGATTGAGAGTTAGAATTAGAGTACTAACTGAAGAGCACTGGGCCTTTTCATGCGCTTTCTGGTAATTATTTCTCTTTTTAACTTGCGTCACTGTTCTTAATTAGCTACTCGGGTGCACTTGCTCAGAATATACTGCACAGAGATCGGTGCAGAACCGTTTCTATTTGGAAAGGCTATGATTATTACAGAGGACACATAATAGCAGTGTGGACTGCAGCAAAGAGAACAACATACACCACAGAGTAAGAAAGGAAACTGAAATAACACCTGTATCAGTTTCCTGTCATTTTATTTGTGTCGGCACGTTTACATGTTGGTCGTTGCCCTGTCCTCGGCCTCTTGGAGATAAAAGCAGAGATGAAAATTCAGCTTGCACCCGTGACGGAGCATCTAAGAGGGCACTCTCCCTACAGTGGCGCAGGCACCGGTACCGTACTCATGCTAATTGAAGTATTTTTTTTTTTTTCTGTCCTGTCATTTGCTCGGCGCGCTTTGTTCTCCAGCTGAATCTAGTGCGGGCTGCAATCAAGCTCACACAGGCATGGGCTCCTGCGATTACAGATGTCGCCCACGTAATTCGGGCTCGGAAGAAACACAAAGGGTATCATTATAGAGCTGCAGATTGCCAGCCATTACGGTGGCAGTAGCAGGAACAGCATATTATTAAGTTGCCAGGACTTGGGAGAGTGAAGACATTAGAACAGGAGGATGGCACTGAGAGATTGCAGTTCCCTTAGCAAGAAAACCTCCAGACTGCTTCAGACTGGTGCCAAACGAACATGATATTGTTCTAGTGAATCTGACGTACCATGAGTACAATAATTAAGTACAACTGAATTTGTAATCAAAGGAAATGACTCAACTAAGTGAATTGTAGAATCCACTGCAAAACAAAAACTGGACAAAAGATGCTCATCATGACCTACTACTTTACATTCAAAATGCATTTTCACAGCCAGTGCACACAGAGGCTTGGACAAAGCTCTGTAAAACTGCTGAATTAAAAAGGGGGAAAAATTTCAGTTACAAGCCAGAAATAACTGCTGGGATTTGTTCCACATTTCTAGAAATCTTGAGATGCACTGAATACGATATCTACTGTGTCAAGCCTGCTTTTGGGACCCTCTTGTTACTGTACATGCCTGTTAGAAACTGCTTTTGCTTGCATTGTATTCCTGCAGTACGGTAAGAGTGCACTTTACTGCCATAAGGTGTTCTTGGTGATGGCATTTTAATGTATATCCAGTAGTCCACAATAAAAACAAGTTGACTGCTTTTATTACCAACTTCATAACAGCCATTTTCAGTTGGTGGGGAAAGGGCTTATTTATTTAATTGAGATCAAATGCAAAGCAGAAAATCCGTGCAACACATTTCTTATTTTATAATTAATGACAGAATTCATGTTTTTTCTTGGAAGAGAGAGGAGAGCCATTTTGAAAACAAGATTGCTTCAACTCTGAAAGGTCTAGCTCCATTTTATTTACAAAGACTGGCATCTGAAACACAGTCCTTTGTACAACTGCCAGTCTACAGAAGTGTTTACCCCCCCACCACACACACAAAGCCTCTTTCACCATTGGACTAGCAGCTCTAGTCCCAGAACGTCACCAGTATAAGAATCTTTTTCACTCCCAGGAATGCAACAACAACATGGTAAGGTATTGTCGGCACGTATGATGGAAATACATTTAGGTTAGTTTCTCCACATTGTGAACATGATCGCGATCAATACACACAGAGGGTCACAGCTCCGAATGTGCTGCCATGAGACCTCTCCTCTCTTTACTAGCGCTCCTCCCCCATAACAGCTCACTCCCACGCATACTTAAACCCATACAAGTGCTTTCAGGGCACCTAGTGTGGGGGACTTAATAAAGCGCAGGGCCTGAACACATTACAGCTGTTTCACACTCAACTATGTCTCCATAGGTACATGGCAACAACAATAAAAAAAAAACTTCACTGTGTTCCAGGAAAGGCACTTTATGTAATTACCAGCTTTGTTTTCTTGAAAGGGAAAGTGAAAGATGGATCAAAAAAATGTGTAAACAAAATAGCTATTGCTTCTTTTCTTTATGAGGATTAAGATCATGTTCCATTTGTTTGGCAAGCAAGATACTGTACCTAGATTGCTCCAGTAAAAACCCAGCTATATAAATGGGTAACTGGATGTAAAAAAATATAACAAATGTAAGTTGCCCTGGTGTGTGCTAAAAAAATAAATAAAAATGGATTAAGATCATATTCCATTTGTTTGTTTGTTATTTAGAGGCATCAACGCTCCCCCCAGGGTACTCATGTGACGGCCCCAATGATTTGGATTTAAACAACCCCCCGGGAAAAAAAGCTGTGAGTTTACGGGTTCCTAGGAAACAGTGGTGCAAATTCACACACTCAATCACAGCTCTGTGGAGAGACTGCACGCAGGTCTGCAAACCTGATTTCCAGCTGACACTGAGTCCGACGGTTCTGGGAGGGCAAAAAATGGGTTTCAGGATGCATAGTTTGTAACATAGTACAGGTTTAATAGTCATAATGAGTATTAGCCTACTATATATTTATTAATGGTCTTGACAAGTACATCACACATGTCTTGTATAACTTTGCATAACCAGATATGGGGGGGTTAAAAAGGAGTGCTTCCAGAGAGTGACATCACCAAGTCATTCTCCAAGCACGGCGCCCGTTCTTGTAAACAACATTAACACATTAAAACAAACACTGGAAAACCACCAACTGCTGAAGTGTCTATTTGCCAAACCAGACCAGATTAAATGGTTAAAATGGTTTTGAGCTAATGGTATCTTCAGGAAACACCCTCTTCCTCTCTCTGGAAGCAGCCGCAGTGCGTGTCGTTTCCAAATGCAGGGTTAGGCCTTTGAGGAGATAAATGACCAGTAATTCATGAACCAAAACAGACAGGGCACCACAGACCAGTGCATTCCGGGGTCACGTTCTGGCGCACAATGTATTTAACAAACACCTCTTCACTGACTCTCACCTCTTCATTTCAGAGTCTCCGGGGATCACAAAAACTCTTCTGAAAACTCTTCTTTTACTGAATCTGATCTGCTTATGTAAGATAGAATCACATCTCAGACATCATTTAGAGATTAATAACTTCATTAATAATGTGTTTTTCCCATAGCCGTAGACACAGCAACACTTCACGCTGTCTATGGAAACTATAACCGCTATCAAGGCGTAAGAATATGCACTAAGAAACAGTAAGACTTAGTTGACTTGATGATAATCGAGTCAAGTTGCCATGGGGAAGACAAATCTGGTGATTTTGTCGTTTGTCTGGTGGCCAGGAAGTTATGACACAGCACATCCTGTAAACCCGAAGGACCACACATGCTTGTTTTTCACATCCACCACTATTTGGTAAGTATGATAGAATCAATCTGGACGAGTGGTATACATCTGAATTATACATTATAGCAACAACATAAACATGCATTAAACCATAGAACCGTGCCTATTTCCCTTTAATAACTTCAATATTAAATCAAGTAAGCAGAAACTGAACTTCAGTTGTTTGTTGCAAACTGGGTGCACATCCTTAGACCATTTCCCCCTTAACACCTGGAGGACAAGAGAAATGGCTTTGACGAAGTGAAACAACGGTTTCATTGTGAGCTCAGGCTGAATGCTAACCAGAGTGAGTTTCCAGAAACAGGGCTGAGAAAGAGTCTCACAATGAAAACATTTGTGCCTTGATCTCATCTAGGAGGCTGGTCCTGGGAGCCAAAACCAATTCCCAAAGATCGGTAACCCACCAAAAATAAAGAAGAAACAAAACCAAAAGCACCAACCAGCAATTGACAGGAAAGTGTGGAGAGCCCCTTTCAACACTGCGTTCAGCCAGCAGCAAAATTGTGCACCGCTTTCCCATGAGTCAGCGAGAGCCAGCGAAACTTAGCACAGTGTGCACTTCACCAGCCTGCGGGCGGCTTCTCCTCCCGGCCCGCACTGAGTGGTTTAAGCAGAGTAAGGAGACTGATTTTCATGTGCCCACTCAGTGCCCCCAAAGATCACCTCTCAGCAGAAATCCAGCTCTTTGCTCAGCTGAAGAACATCTGAGTGCTACATTTGCACCTTCCTCCCCCAGTATCAGGATAGCAGAGGCCTATAGTCTCAGTTTCAGTTAACGCCCCCACCCCAGAAAAGAGATGCTTCACTAAGCCCTTGGAGGTAAATGGGAGGCTAAAACATCAAGAAAATGCTTATGCTTTCAACAGTTTGAGTTATTTGCATTCTATGAAAATATGCCGTCACATTATAAAGTTCATATTATTTGAAAACATTGGAATATCAAATTAAATATACAAATTATAGCTTCAATAAATAAAACTGTTAGGTAGAAAAGTGACTGAAAGCTAACAATGTTGACTAACATGTTCTTCCACATTACACTTCAGCCTGTAAAATACAATTTGTCAGAGTCACATGACTGCAAGTAAATGCAAACATCTAAGTGGGTTTTGGTCAGTTGGGGGTGTGTTGCTCTATGTCAGGCAAGGAGTGGTATTTTTGACATTTGCTCCACTTCAATTCAGGGGAACAACCCAACTGTGCGCTTACCTGGTTCACAGCATTGGGCCAGTTCTGCGTTTCCAGGCAGAAGGCCCCGTGTTTGGGGTATGCCACCCCTGCCTTGCCCTTCACTGACCCATCCAGGAAGTTGGCAGTGTAGAACTGCATTCCGGGCATGGTGGTGCTCACTGCTAGGCCCCGGCCACTCCCAGGGTGATACACTCTAAAAAGACAGACACACGTTATTATTATTATTATTATTATTTTTTTTTTTTCATTTAGCTGACGCTCTTATCCAGGGCAACTTACATTTGTACCCATTTATACAGCTGGGCATTTTACTGGAGCAATCTAAGTGAAGTACCTTGCTCAAGGGTACAACAGCACTGCCCCACCCACAACCTTCCAGTCATGAGTCCAGAGCCCTAATTACTACTCCACAGTGCTGCCTATGGACATCAGACTGTGCTCAGTGGTGACGCACATACAACTCCTTTACTCTATTTCAGGTCACATATACAGCTGGGAACCCCAATTTCATGTGCTCTACAGACACACTCAATCCTTTGCCTCCAGTCAAGTCAGCTCACCCTAGTAAATTTTCAACATCCTATTACTTTCACTTGCCACTGCTAATCTGACACCACAGTTCAGCAAGTGCATATTCTGAGCAGTAAACCTATATCACCAATAATGGTGATTTTAAAGCAAACAAACCTAATACAAACAACATCAGTGCAAATTCTAAGCATTGTAGCTGAGGGAGGGAGTGAAAACTTTTTCCTGCTGGTGTGCAGAAACCAGACATAAATTGACATCATTACCTAAAAATACCTTTTTCACTACCTTTTGCATTTGCAGACACAAGCAGCGACCAAGACAGTGTTTGTATCAGTGCAGTGGCGGGCTGGCAGGGAGACAGGCCCAGTGTTGAGATCATTTTCATCGCACTGCGCCTGCAGCTAAACCCAGGCCATAAAGAATTCCTCGCAGAGGCCGTGCCAACTGGGGAGAACAACAGGAAGCACTGGGCTTTAGATCACTCTCATAATATAGCTTAATATAGGAAATCCTGCCAAGCCTCAAAGGGAACTTGTGCAGTACATGTGCTGCCAATCACAGAACAAGGATCCCATTCAGCCGAATTAGGGAGGGATTCGGTGCCTGCGTTTCTTCAGAAAGGGTTGCTCGATAGGCTGTATCCAAATCTGCTTCTTGGAATAGAATGTTTTACTGCTGGAAATCTGAAAAAAACAGTTCTTAAAGTCAGCCCCAACCCAGGCCAGAGCTTGTATAAACTACTGCTGAATCAGGAAGGAAATAATAACTAGGAGTAGTGCATTAACAGGGAGATTGAGTGCACAAGGGCCTGGTTAAACAGGTTCTTGGCAAAGGCCGCTTTCTCGCCGGATGAATCAGTGCCTCCGTGGGCCATTTCACACAGACCAACCTTGGAATTAATAGCAGTTTGTGTCAGGCTGCAAGTCAGAGAAATAGAAGATACTACGTGACTTGGTTTTTGAAAGCCACTTGTTTGAAAGTTTGTTTCAATTTGAGCGACATTGAAACAAAACAGCAGCAGCAGCAGCAGCAACAACAGTGTATTGAATTCTGCTAGAAGGATGTACCTGTCAAACGACTTGGGGGGAATAAAACAGTTTTGAGCCACGGGCAGCTAGGGGAAGCTAATATGGAATGACAAGCCTCCAATGAAAACGAATAGGATTTTGGGTAGGTTTTCGGGAAGATAAACGGAGGAGAGTCTCGGGACTTAGACACATAACAGCCTGGGCTTCCAAAGCACTGAAACAGGCAGCTATGACACAGCCACACCAGACAGAGGGAGAATGATCTCAGAGGTTGTGTGAAGTTTCTAAAGTCTGTAATGAAGGCAGTGTATGTAGGACGCCTTCTAGCAATAATACAAAAATAAATTAGCATTATTGGTTGAAAAAATATCTAGGTTGAAATGTATACATTATTCCCACAGTAGTTTCTAGTGCAGCAAGAATAGCTGATTTGTTACTTCAAGTACATCCCAGAGGTGCTCTGTGGAACTGAGGCAAGGACCCAAAAAAGGTGAGAACCAATGCTGTCCAAAAAAACACCTTATAAGGCACGCTCTCTCTCATAACCCAACTACGGGAGTCTTTTTACGGTGCCTTCAGTAATATAATCTGTACTTGTCTCGTATACAGAGTGCTAGAATACTATAATTGTCTGGCTGCATGCCGAGACTGGCATGCGACAACACCGAGCACAAACATATCAGTATAGGCCTATCTGGTAGCTTAGCCATTTAGCATCTTGCAGAAGGTTCACATTTACACTTCAAATATTGAACATTTATGCAAAGTGGCACAGTGCCAGTAGGGGCGAACAATGGCCCCTCAATTAAGCGAGTTAAACAGCATCAGCCCTTTCTAAATGCTGGTTAACATGTGGACGTGACTGTACATTTTCAGTACTTGCTATGGCTGCTGTGGACAGTACGGCCCTGAAGACAATTGCTTACATGCTTGAGATTACAGCACTGACACTTTCTGCAAAATGCATTGTGGTGCTTAGTTTGCTCGTGGCATTCCTGCAGTGTACGTGCAGTTACGTGGGGACTGTCACCACAGTGGTGAACATTGTTGTTATCCTCATGTGACACGTTACAGAAATGACTGACTGATCTATAATTACTTGGTTGAGTTTGAGTCCCCCTTTGAACAATTTTTATGACCTTAAAAAATGTCCAGCTTGGCACAACTCCTACCTTAAAGTCTGTCTCTGAATAACATTGATTTCCTTTATTACGGGATGCACAGGTTCAGGTAAAAAATTACGTCAGGTGGCTGTTCAACTACAGTCACGTCCACATTGTAACAGGGGATTGTCAGCGTTTAGACAAAGCAGACCCTGTTTAAGACACTTAATTGTTTTTTAACAAGCTGGTTTGATCCCTGGTGTCCAATGATTGTCTAATGTGGCCTGCAGTTACATTTGGGTAGGCCTGCAGAAAGGTATGACCTAAATAACCTATGAATAAAACACATTTTGAACATCAGTCCTTTAATGATTAATTTGGAAATCATATTACAAAAATTGTTCTCTTAAATTCTGATTATAAAAGTTGGTGATACAGATATTTGAAATATTTGCATAAAAGTGTGAACAGACTGCCTAATAGGAGAGTGTTGTCAATTGGGAGTGAGGGACACTCTTCTGTGTGGATTCAAAATGGACTGTGGGGCAAGAAAAAAAAAGTGGAGCACAGATAAGAGATGTTGATATTTTAATTTTTTTATGAAGTTAAAGAAAAAGCTGATTGCTTATATGACTAGAATCCTCCATGATGAAGGACTACAATGTCAAAAGATATGAAACAAAACACACCAGTTACCCTGTGTTAGCTCAGTGAGCTGTAAATGTATTTCTGATGCATGGCTGTAGTTTAGCTCCTCTGTATCAGGTGAATGTAACAGCAAAAGGCATCAATTAGTCATCCATTAGTCATTTTCAGAAGAAAAACATCAGCTAGCCTTTTCACTGAACTATGAGATACATTTCCAGAATTTGAGAATCCATCAAAGTTCATGATGGAAGGGAAAATGCGACCCCCCCAAAAACATCTTGACCCTTTACATCTCTGGGATCTTTAAACCGTTGAGAAATTAAAATGTTTTTAATACCACAGAATCAAATAGCCCATACAATAGCAGATATACACTCACCTAAAGGATTATTAGGAACACCTGTTCAATTCTCATTAATGCAATTATCTAACCAACCAATCACATGGCAGTTGCTTCAATGCATTTAGGGGTGTGGTCCTGGTCAAGACAATCTCCTGAACTCCAAACTGAATGTCTGAATGGGAAAGAAAGGTGATTTAAGCAATTTTGAGCGTGGCATGGTTGTTGGTGCCAGACGGGCCGCTCTGAGTATTTCACAATCTGCTCAGTTACTGGGATTTTCACGCACAACCATTTCTAGGGTTTACAAAGAATGGTGTGAAAAGGGAAAAACATCCAGTATGCGGCAGTCCTGTGGGGGCGAAAATGCCTTGTTGATGCTAGAGGTCAGAGGAGAATGGGCCGACTGATTCAAGCTGATAGAAGAGCAACTTTGACTGAAATAACCACTCGTTACAACCGAGGTATGCAGCAAAGCATTTGTGAAGCCACAACACGTACAACCTTGAGGCGGATGGGCTACAACAGCAGAAGACCCCACCGGGTACCACTCATCTCCACTACAAATAGGAAAAAGAGGCTACAATTTGCACAAGCTCACCAAAATTGGACAGTTGAAGACTGTAAAAATGTTGCCTGGTCTGATGAGTCTCGATTTCTGTTGAGACATTCAGATGGTAGAGTCAGAATTTGGCGTAAACAGAATGAGAACATGGATCCATCATGCCTTGTTACCACTGTGCAGGCTGGTGGTGGTGGTGTAATGGTGTGGGGGATGTTTTCTTGGCACACTTTAGGCCCCTTAGTGCCAATTGGGCATCATTTAAATGCCACGGCCTACCTGAGCATTGTTTCTGACCATGTCCATCCCTTTATGACCACCATGTACCCATCCTCTGATGGCTACTTCCAGCAGGATAATGCACCATGTCACAAAGGTCGAATCATTTCAAATTGGTTTCTTGAACATGACAATGAGTTCACTGTACTAAACTGGCCCCCACAGTCACCAGATCTCAACCCAATAGAGCATCTTTGGGATGTGGTGGAACGGGAGCTTCGTGCCCTGGATGTGCATCCCACAAATCTCCATCAACTGCAAGATGCTATCCTATCAATATGGGCCAACATTTCTAAAGAATGCTTTCAGCACCTTGTTGAATCAATGCCACGTAGAATTAAGGCAGTTCTGAAGGCGAAAGGGGGTCAAACACAGTATTAGTATGGTGTTCCTAATAATCCTTTAGGTGAGTGTATTTCAAGCCTGTAATGTCTGGAGTTATTTTTAATTGTGATTTTGTTACCACTGTGCTGTTGTATGTATGCAAAATGTTGGATGTTAACTGTTGCCCTGCATACAAGCTCCCTTTAAATGAATTCACATCTAAATCTCCTGCTGGTATCTTTTCAACAGAAGTACATGTTTACTTAATTACAAGATAAGAGACACTTAACCTCTTGGGATCCATTCGATAAGCTTTGTGTGTCCGTCTTTGGTCTGTTCGTCTTGCAATGCGTCTGGCCCATTGCCAATTGAACATTTTCTCTCTTTCAAGGTTGTCACCAATGCAATAGACCAGCGGACCCATTTCAATTTATTTCAACCAACAAGAAACGATTTACTATAAACAGCTTTGTTGAAGAGAAATCGGCAAGAACCATAACCTTTTTGTCAGACGTCTACAGAGAACGTTCAGGTGAGATAGATCCCCTCTGCTCAGAGTCAAACTATTTTTAATTCGGTGTGGGACGCCTGCAGCACGAGCAGCTTGTTATTTTTCTGTGCTTGTATTTTGTGCTGTCATGGGAACCTTCAAAACTGCATCACACGTCTTTTCTGCTCTAAATGACTGAACTAAAGAAAAGCACTTTTTTTGGTTGTTGCCAGGCTTTTTGTTTCCCACCCCCCGTGTGACAGTGGTCTGAAAGCAATCTGCTTGTCAGGAGCAGCAGGAGACGCTGAAGAAGAGTTGCAGCTATTTATAAATCCGAGCAGCTGGAGGCCCCGGCAACACACAACAGCCTGTACATTATCCCATAGTGCGGAGGATGGGAGGTCAACATGTAGGCAACACAGACAAACAAACTCTCAATTTGTCTCTTGGTTCCTTTTCTACATTAGCTATTTACTTTCAGTTTTGTTTAACTTCTCTTCTGGAAGGTCTATTTCCCTAAGAACCAAGCAAACAAGATCATGTAAGAGAAAAACAAGAACTAAAAAAAACATATATATATATTATATAGCACCTTACTGACACCTTAAACATTTTTCATGCACTGCTTATTGTTCACATGGGGTCTATAGCGTATCGCCCATTTACCATTTCCTGTGTTATAACCAATAGTTTTGTTCTTGCCTTGAATGTCTGAAACACTGTTCAAACAGCCCAGTTGCTGTCATTCAAATTCAGTGCTAGATAGTCTTTTGAAAAGCTGTAAATTCATTTCACTATCGCAACACAGAAACAGTCAGCATTTCTGACAAATAATGAAAATCTAAAGTAATCCAGTGTCCATCTAAAGTTCACTGCATCAATGTATGATGCAACCTATTGTGAGCACAATAAATACTCTGAAGGGGTGAGAAAGATAGCACAGTACCAGCTGTATTTCAATGTTGCCACCATTAAGTATAACATTTCCATGATTAAATGTTTGGTATGCAATCTGGCTCACGCAAAACAAACTTATTATAGGAGTGTTACAACACTAAACATCTCAAATGGTTAACCACAGAGTAGCAAGCAGTTCAGGACAACCAAGAATACTGCTCTGAGTGTTAACAAGACATAACCGATGCAACAGAGAGCAACCACAGAGACCTAATGCAGAAAATATATTACATTTCAAGTTCAATAAGCACATGGGCTAATCTGGAGTGAAAAGCAGAAGAAACGGGGGTGAGAGAAACCATCGTCCTGGAGAGCCACAGACTGACCTTGCACAAGGCCTTTCTGCCAACGGCTCCCCGGGCGACGACACACAGAAGTTATGATCGAATCCAGGGCCCGGCACGTCCTTCAAGCGCTGGCCAATCAGCACTGGGCTCCGGAGGTCAAAGGGTGAGCCCTGTACTGGTCTGACTTCACCTGGGGTAGTTGAGGAAAGCATAAAGAAGGTCAAAACCAACAGGGATGTATTATTTTGTGTAGATTCTCTCTTCATTGTATTGCTTAGATTTTTTTTCTCCAGTAGTACTCTTTGTATTGTGTAATGTGATGGATATGCTTTTGTTTATTGATGTTAGTTAACCTTTTAAGTCTGTCAAAATGTCACTTAAGTGATTAACTCAAAGCTCTGCAGCCAGGTGGCAGACAGAACATCCAAACTGTCAAAGTGATTGATAGAACTTAATATCATACCTACAACCATGTTTTGTCTTGCCTTCCACATAACATTCCCCATGTTTGATTCATCATATTGCGGTTTGTTTTATTCTAGTAGTGATTGCTTGTTTTCACTCTATGCATATTTGTTTGGCACGATTCCCAACACCTGGTCTGATGTTGCAATATAGAGGAGACGATGCGGCTGACTGGCAGACCTACAGCATCCTGTAAACCAATAAGATCAGCTCGCATAGACAATGTCATGCTCAAAGAGTAATGTCTGTGTATGTGAGAGAGCATGCAAAGTCCCCACGCAGCCTGGGAGTATTAAACCGTTGTGGTCAGTGCTTGATGGCCCATTTGCCCCAATCAAGAGTAGCTGGTCCTGAAACGGTGACATGATGCTAGCCAGAAACATCCTGTGTAGACGTGGACTAGGGACTCTGCTGTTCTCAGCCATCAGTTTCTCTATGACTTTTTCTCAATGTTAAATAAAGCCTGATGTTGTTTTCGTTGCATTGGTGTTTATATATAAGTATGGGACCCTGAATCAAACCACAACAGAAGTTCAAAGTATTGCGGAAGATCTTGTGTGTCTTAAAAGCCACTTCTGCGCAACTTGTGTTCTGGTGGGTTTTGTGTTGCAATTCAGCAGCCCATGTAAACACTACACCAAGGACTGTCAAAATACAGCAATGGAAAACTGGCTCTTGGTTGAGCTTCTAGTTCCTTACTACTCTTATAATGTAGTTTATCAAAACAAAATACTTAAAACTAGAAAATAAGTGGCTTCATAACTTCCGCACCCCAAGCACAAGCTTTGAAACAATCAACAAAAACAACTAAATCGCAGGTGTAAACAGGAGATCTCTGCCTACAGACGTACCCTTCCCTCTTTATATACCCAGCCCCCTGAATAATGAGCCACACCTATTTGTATGTTTGGGAAACTGGGAACAAATGTTATTTTGAACAGTTATTTAAATATTGCACAAATGGAACAAATTAAACTGCTGGCAATTATATAAAAGGCCAAATTAAGCATTTTCAGTTAATTTAAGTATTCAATTTCAAAATGCTGAATGTAGTTTATCAGTAAGATATCAGCCCCAGAGAGAAGTGCAATGACAAATATCCTCTTACCCCAAAGTATGGTCGTACAAAACAACGTACTGAAAGAACTGAGGGCTTGTCAGAAATTTAAATACAATAAAATACATATCAGTTCTGGATAAATATTCAAAAACATTATATATATATATATATATATATATATATATATATATATATATATATATATATATATTTATATGGATGGAATATGTAAAATATTGTGTTGTATAGTTTTGTCCCCTGCCCCTGCACAGCCACTTTTCTCTTTGGTTCCACATGCAAAACACGTGGAACAACTCTCTCCAACTACAGCCCTTTGTGCGTCCCAGAATGCTTTGTGGAGGAAACAGTGACGTCTCCCCCGCTGCTCGGCAACCCAACCCTCCAAAGGAGGAAGAGGAAGTAGAGAGGCGAGGGCTGAACCAATCCACATGCACATCCAGGATTGCTGCTGATTGGATATTATGCACCTTTTGTTAGAACTGTATCAAATGCAAAACCCGGAAGAGATCTGTAAGAAAGCTGTTTGAACAAGAGAATACCTCGCGTTCACTGTTGTTCTTCCAGGCCGGCCTGCAATAAAGACTTCCTTTCCATTTGCACCACAACTCCTGCGCTGCCATTTTCATCCTTTTAAGAGGGTTCCTTCAGTAACTATGACAAAATACACTTCTGTTGCACTGAACGTCTCTGAGGTAAAGTAAATGTATAAATAATGATCACACCAAATAATACGCGTTTCTGTCAGAGCTAGTACAAGATAAAGGCCTCCCGTTCAGCGTGGCACGAAGAGTGACTCAGTCCAGGAAGAGCCCGTGCAGACAGTTATAAATGAGCTTGTTAGGCGCACCTTGAAATGAGAGTGCTTGTTCTGAATTGACACTAACCTAATTAGGCCAGGACCACATTAATACTGTGACCTCAGCTGCCTTCACTTCATCCTCACTTCCTCACTTCATTTTGTTCGCAGGACAATCTAAAATCCTCAAAACAAATACAGCAGCTTCTATTCATAACTCTGTAACCTGGAGGGGAGGCAACCATTCGGCCTTGGACCCCCCCAGGAATTTATATTCTCCAGTGACTTTTTGGTTCTCTCCCCTCCCTGCTTATCTGCTGTACTACATGTCTACACTGACTTGTGTATCACGTGGACAATGGTCTGGCAAAGCATTCTGGGACAATTTCTTGGTGAAGGGCACTATATCAAATAAAGATTGATTTATTGACTGATTCAATCATTCCTTTACGGAATCAAGAATCTTCGGCCAAAAAAACAACAGTTTTGGAACTGGAATTTGTGTCTTGCAGGTGAGTTTCAGTTTTGATTTGAAAAGCAGTGACTAACAACATGCATACCGTAAGAGCTTTTGTTCCTTTTTCAGATGTTTCCCTTTTCTGCTTGCTGAAGTAAAAGTAAAACCAATGCAGCAGTAAAAATAGATGTGCTTATTTCAGTAGTATAGGGTACTGGTTAGGGCTCTGGACTCCTGAGTGGAGGGTTGTGGGTTCAACCCCACCTGACACTGCTGTTGTACCCGTGAGCAAAGTACTTTACCCAGATTTCGCAAGCAAAATCCAGCTGTATAAACGGGTAGTTGTATGTCAAATAATGATACAGTGAGGGAAAAAAGTATTTGATCCCCTGCTGATTTTGTACGTTTGCCCACTAACAAAGAAATGATCAGTCTATAATTTTAATGGTAGGTGTATTGTAACAGTGAGAGACAGAATAACAACAAAAAAATCAAGAAAAACGCAGTTCAAAAAAGTTATAAATTGATTTGCATGTTAATGAGGGAAATAAGTATTTGATCCCCTATCAATCAGCAAGATTTCTGGCTCCCAGGTGTCTTTTATACAGGTAACGAGCTGAGATTAGCAGCACTCTCTTAAAGGGAGTGCTCCTAATCTCAGCTCGTTACCTGTATAAAAGACACCTGTCCACAGAAGCAATCAATCAGATTACAAAATCTCCACCATGGCCAAGACCAAAGAGCTGTCCAAGGATGTCAGGGACAAGATTGTAGACCTACACAAGGCTGGAATGGGCTACAAGACCATTGCCAAGCAGCTTGGTGAGAAGGTGACAACAGTTGGTGCGATTATTCGCAAATGGAAGAAACACAAAATAACTGTCAGTCTCCCTCGGTCTGGGGCTCCATGCAAGATCTCACCTCGTGGAGTTTCAATGATCATGAGAAAGGTGAGGAATCAGCCCAGAACTACACGGGAGGATCTTGTTAATGATCTCAAGGCAGCTGGGACCATAGTCACCAAGAAAACAATTGGTAACACTACGCCGTGGAGGAATGAAATCCTGCAGCGCCCGCAAGGTCCCCCTGCCCAAGAAAGCACATGTACAGGCCTGTCTGAAATTTGCCAATGAACATCTGAATGATTCTGAGGAGAATTAGGTGAAAGTGTTGTGGTCAGATGAGACCAAAATCGAGCTCTTTGGCATCAACTCAACTCGCCGTGTTTGGAGGAGGAGGAATGCTGCCTATGACCCCAAGAACACCATCCCCACCGTCAAACATGGAGGTGGAAACATTATGCTTTGGAGGTGTTTTTCTGCTAAGGGGACAGGACAACTGCACCGCATCAAAGGGACGATGGACGGGGCCATGTAACGTCAAATCTTGGGTGAGAACCTCCTTCCCTCAGCCAGGGCATTGAAAATGGGTCATGGATGGGTATTCCAGCATGACAATGACCCAAAACACACAGCCAAGGCAACAAAGGAGTGGCTCAAGAAGAAGCACATGAAGGTCCTGGAGTGGCCTAGCCAGTCTCCAGACCTTAATCCCATAGAAAATCTGTGGAGGGAGCTGAAGGTTCGAGTTGCCAAAAGTCAGCCTCGAAACCTTAATGACTTGGAGAGGATCTGCAAAGAGGAGTGGGACAAAATCCCTCCTGAGATGTGTGCAAACCTGGTGGCCAACTACAAGAAACGTCTGACCTCTGTGCCAACAAGGGTTTTGCCACCAAGTACTAAGTCGAAGGGGTCAAATACTTATTTCACTCATTAACATGCAAATCAATTCATAACTTTTTTGAAATGCGTTTTTCTGGATTTTTTTGTTGTTATTCTGTCTCTCACTGTTAAAATACACCTACCATTAAAATTATAGACTGATCATTTCTTTGTTAGTGGGCAAACGTACAAAATCAGCAGGGGATCAAATACTTTTTTCCCCTCACTGTATATATATATATGTGTATATATGTATGTATGTATATATATATATATATATATAAATACACATATATACATTTTAATTTGCTAAAATATGGAAATGAAACCACTATATCCCTAATATAGACTAGCTAATTTCCTCATGACTTTCACCAGCAATCCAAAGCACTATATAAGGATCATGTATATATGTATATATATATACACACACATGATCCTTATATAGTGCTTTGGATTGCTGGTGAAAGTCATGAGGAAATTAGCTAGTCTATATTAGGGATATAGTGGTTTCATTTCCATATTTTAGCAAATTCCCAGTTTGTGATGCCTGAGATGAGCACACTTCCTGTTATAGAGTGGTCACTGGCAGATGTCTTTTGAGTCAACGGCAGTCTGTCACAGAGTCAAACAGATTTTGTTTTGCTGCTATAGCCACCAAGAGAGGACTTTTTCTCAGCTCCCCCAGGCTAGCGTTTGACCAGTCAATGTGCGCACCTACACTAAGATCAGACCCCCCCCTCCCCCCCAGCTACTGTTTTAACTAACCAAAGCTCTATGCCACAAATGTGACAAGCTGAATAATAGAGGAAAAAGCTCTGGGGGCCCGACAGCCGACACGTGTTCTTGACAATTTTCAGAGCAGAACAAACCACAGCTTCCTTTTCAGTGAGTGCTCAGCACTTCCGAGGTGGTAATCGCAGCAGTGTAATTGCTACTTCAGCACGGGGGCTTTAACTGACCTGTTGGAATCATGGTGTCGTCAACGGGCAGATATGCTTCTGCTGGGATGGAGACTTCATGATCATAGATGTCAGGGGCAGCCTGGGGGCAAAACAGAGGATTCCAGGATTCCATTAGGTTGCACCTAATTATTCAGAAAAGCTTGCATTCTGCACAGAGTTTGCACAATTTGATTTTAAATGACACCAATTCACTTTTCGAACTAGCGATTTCCTATTTCCTATTTATTCTTAACAGCAAGTGAGGTTTAAATGCTTTTGACCGGGACTACCGATTGACAAGTGCTTTCCTTTTTTGAGTGCATATGCTTGTAAATGCACATAATATACACGCATATTGGGATACGAACATAATAAAAAGCTAATCAACAAGGTCAGTAAGGCTTACGTGTCCAGCCAGGTTGAAATAGGAGTGGTTGGTGAGGTTGATGGGAGTGGTCCTGCTAGCCTCTGCTGTGAACTGCACTGTCAGCACCTCTCCTGCCAGTTCATAGGTCACCTGTGCCCGCAGCTCCCCAGGGTAGCCCTGATCACCATCTGGACTGGTCAGCGAGAAGCTCACTCCATTAGGAAGCGCTTGAGAAGTCCAGATGGCCTGCAAAGCAACCGGGTGTCAGTCTGCTGGGAGCCGTGTGTTTGGGAATGTCACCGGGAAAGCGACAGAAATAAAGCAATGAGCCAGAAAACGTAGGAGAGCATTACACACATGATGGAGAGAAGATAAAGATTCACAGGCATTAACACACACACACACTCACACACACAGTGATTTACTGTGCGCGAGAACGTGCAAAGTTTAGCATTATCAAAACGGCTTACATTTTCAATTCAGAAAATCAACACAGCTGCTGAGAATCACGAAGAGAGCATGATAGGATGTGAAAAGAAACAAGTAATGAATGAGATGACAGCCAAACAACAGCATTACAAACTACTATATATAAACCAGGGTGAAGAGTATAAAAATTAACTTGTGGTGTAAAAAAAAAAGACTTTAAATGAGAAGCTGACAAGATGTTATTTAAGCCTGTTTGAGCTTTCTGAACCTGATTGGGAGCTTCATGTGTTAATCCTGTTTTCACCTGACAAGGCCATATGGAACTGGGGAGTTCAATGCTGCAGCCAAAACAAAAAATCAAAAATGGTAGTCTTCCAAACACAGCAGTTCAGGATTTTAGCCCCGGTTGGAAAAGCAAACACTGATGTCGATGTTCAATACATTTTAGTTAATAATAATAATAATAATAATAATAATAATAATAATAATAATAATATTTATTTATTTATTTATTTATTTATTATTATTTATTTTTTTATTATTTCTTGGCAGACGCCCTTATCCAGGGCGACTTACACCATAAGTGCAAAACAAAGTGCAAAAATACAGTTAAGTCAATTTAACTAAAACATAGTAATTCAAAATACATTTTACAAATTCCAATTTACACAAGTACAGTAAGTGAGGTCCTACATCCTGGACGGTGAAAGCTAAGTGCTGTCAAGGTCACAGTCAAGGGCTACGGGAAAGGGAGCAAGGAGGAAAACAATCAAAAGCCCAAAAAGCATAATAAAACTGTAAAGTGCTATTTTGCAGGGATAAAAAGACTAATATTACAAGTACTGTCTGAAAAGATGTGTCTTGAGTAAGCGCCAGAATGAGGTCAAGGACTCTGCTGTTTTGACTTCGGTGGGCAGGTCGTTCCACCATTTAGGGGCCAGGGATGAGAAGGAGCGGGCTCTGGAGGAAGCAGAGTGGAGAGGAGGTAGAGTTAGTCTTCTGACACTGGAGGAGCGCAGTGGTCTGGAGGGGATGTATGGAAAGACGAGTGTCTGAAGGTAGTTTGAGGCTGTGTGGTCGAGACAGCGGTAAATGAGGGTCAGTGTCTTGAACTGAATGCGTGCCGGTATCGGGAGCCAATGGAGGGAGCAGAGCAGTGGGGTAGCGTGTGTGAATCGCGGCAGAGAGAATACCAAACGAGCCGCAGAGTTCTGGATGACCTGGAGCGGGCGGGTAGTAGATGCAGGAAGGCCAGCCAGGAGGGAGTTGCAGTAGTCCAGGCGGGAGAGGACCAGTGACTGGACGAGCAGCTGAGTCGAGTAGTCGGTGAGGAAGGGACGGATCCGGTGTATGTTGCTCAGGAAGAATCTACAGGTGCGTGTCAGCGTGGTGATGTGCTGGGTGTAGGAGAGCGAAGGATCGAGGGTGACTCCTAGATTTTTAGCAGAAGAAGAAGGAGAGAGTGTGGTGGATTCCAAGGGGATCGAGATGGGGAGGTCAGCAGAAGGTGAGGAAGAGTGAGGGAAAAACAGGAGATCCGATTTGGAGAGGTTGAGCTTGAGGTGGTGTGAGTGCATCCAGGCAGAAATGGCAGACAAGCAGGAAGAGATGCGAGAGGGTATGAGAGGGTCGGAAGAGGGAAAGAAGATCTGATCTAGAAGATGTGGGCATCATCAGCGTAGAAGTGGTAGGAGAAACCATTGGATGCGATGAGGGGGCCCAGGGAGCGAGTGTAGAGAGAGAAAAGGAGCAGGCCCAGGACAGAGACTTGGGGTACGCCTGTGAGGAGAGGTTGGGGGTGGATGAGGTGAGGAGCCTCGCCATGTCACTTGATAGGACCGGTCACTGAGGTAGGAGGAGAACCAGGTGAGAGCAGTCCCAGAGATTCCAAGGTCAGTGAGGCAGGAGAGGAGGATGGAGTGATCAACGGTGTCAAATGCTGCGGAGAGGTCAAGGAGGATGAGGACGGAGGAGAGGGAGGCCGCCCGAGCACAGCTGAGGGAGTCGGTGACTGCCAGGAGAGCCGTCTCAGTGGAGTGAGCTGTGCGGAAGCCGGATTGCAGAGGATCAAGGAGTGAGTGTTGGGACAGAAAGTCAGAGAGCTGATGGTGGACCACCTGCTTGAGAGTCTTTGAGAGGAAGGGGAGTAGGGAGACAGGGTGGTAGTTCTGAGGAGAGCTGGCGTCAAGGGTTGGTTTCTTGAGCAGTGGGATGACAGCAGCTTGTTTAAATGCAGAGGGGAAACAGCCGGAGAGGAGTGAGGAGTTGAGGACGGAGGAGATGAAGGGGAGAAGATCAGGAGCGGTTGCTTGGAAGAGGCGAGAAGGGAGAGGATCCAGGGCACATGTTGTAGGTTTATGATGTAGGAGGAGAGCAGAAACTTCAGCATCTGAGAGAGGTGAGAATGAAGAAAAGGAAGCTTGATCGGTGGGAGGTTTCAGTGTGATGGGAGATGAGGGTGGCGTATTGAAGAGCCTGCGGATGTCTGCAATCTTAAAGGAGAAGAAGGAGGCAAAATCATCAGCAGTGAGAGATGAGGGAGGAGGAGGGGGAGGGGGGCAAAGAGGGAGGAGAAGGTGGAGTAGAGTTTGCAGGGGTTGTTGACAGTGGATTTGAAGAGAGATTGGAAGTAAGACTTCTTGGCTGAGGTGAGTGAGGAGGAGAATGTGGACAGTAGCGACAGTAGTTGCCTTGAGAGACTGCTGTAGGTGAGAAACAAAACTTTCAACAGATCAAAACAAGGAACATAAAACTTGTGTTCCTTCTCTGAGTAAACCATTGTCTCCAAAGTGGCTCCGGTAGCCTAATAACTCCTACTTGCTGAGCAAATGCAGGTTGGGAGACAGAGCACTGCAGTACAATTGACACACACTGTATCAGCTCCAATGTCGACAAAAACAAGGATGCCAAATAACTCAAATCATGCCAACAGCGGGTGCTTTAAATTTTAAGACAAACATAGCATTACCCACCTAAAGACTCTGCTTTCCAAACTTCAAGAGCAAAAACAGGGCCCTGACAAACATGATATATGCTCAGTAGTGAGGAAGAATTTGAACTAGGGTGACAATCTATCACCTGTTGAAAAGGGAGCCTTAGCCTACAGCTAAAAAGATTAAATTCCTTAATTTTGTGGAGAGGCAAACCAATCGCACAGGAGTGGTTTCAACTCTATAAGAGTAAAGCACAAAACGTTGCGGTAACCAAAAACAGTATGTCTGCAGTGTAGTGAATAGCTGCACAGATCTTTTACAGGGCCCTGGAAAGGTCAATGCTTTCTGTGTAAAAGAAGCAATAAGGAAATGAATAGCATGGTTAGCTCTGCTGATTAGATAACCTCCGTTTCCTTAGGGGTGGAAACTGGCAAGAGCTCTCAAAACAAGACAGACAGGCAGAAACAGCCATCTGTTGTAAGCACACAACATTTTCTTCTTTGTATGAGGCTCTTCTTCTATAACCTAGTACAAACCTAGCCATCTGTGTATTCTGCACATTAGTATAAGTCGCTTCGATCGATAATTGTATCCTGAATATAGATCAGAGTTGTATGAAAAAACAACAAATCTATTAAATTGCTAAACAGTGTAGGCTGAACTTTTTGATTAGGAATATATAGGCCTACATGTTCTGAAGATGTTCTTTTCTATCAGGAAATATGAATCAGTCTTTTATTAGTGATACATTTCCCACCCCGATGATAATCTGCAGTGCTTTAGCAGAAAGGCCATTTCCGTATATTCAATTCTACTGCACTGTACATGATGTTCCTTGACAAACTCATTGTGTTGGTAGAGGCTGGTGTGCAAAGGTGATGGAGTGGGTGTTAGAGAACAGAGGACACTGCGAGTGTGTGGGTAGTACATTTGGACAATGAAAAAGACAGAATGAAATCCTATTGCGGTGCAGCCTAAAGCAGGCAGATCGCCTGGCAGTAACACAACAAGGGTAAAGCAAACCTTGACTACAGAATCATTATTATGAAAAAGCACCAAACACACACACATAAAAACACAAGAACCTCTACTTTTCCTTTCAACCAAAATAACTATACACTAATACCTAGGCTTGTGTGAAGTCCTTAAACAAATTAAATCATTTTTAAAAGGTTGAACAGCCAATATGACAGGATATTTTGACTTATTTAAAAAACCTACAGATACAGAACAGAGCTAATGGCAAGAGACATAGTTGCAGGTATTCAGACTCCTGAAGGTGATGGTAGAAGTCCAGCCCACAGACTACTGCAAAGTCAGCAATGGGAAGAGGACTTGAGATCACAAGTGGAAATTAAGATTTTGAATGAAAAGGCACTTAAAAGGCACATTTTTAAACAAAGATTTACAGGGCTCAGGATTGAGCTTGACAGCGATGTGACTCTCAAGCTGACTCAGGAAACGTCTGGATGAAATTGTGGGATCCATTAGCTACTAAATCTAAGCAGAATGTTCTCTTGGCCATTCTTCTCTCATTATAATTGGTACTTTTGAATTAATTCAGGAGTTAATACAGGCTTACTTGCTCCTGCCTTTCCAAGAAACATAATTCCACAAACACCATGATTTTCAACTCAAATCTAGGCAAATTATTTTCTCATACACTTTCACCAGAATCCATCCAGAGGAATCATTTAGATGATTTCAAAAATAAAATCACATTGTTTTATTTATGGAAATGGACTGCAAGCAAACATAAGAAAAGTACACTGAAGAGATTGAAATCAATAGTAGGCCTTGTTTCAGATCCAAGTTAATCATTATACTTACATCAGGGATCGAGCCTTGATCCATGCAGTTCATGGTTTAGTTAGCATTAAACTGAACTGAGCTATTTGCAGAGCCATTATGATAGTGTATTGAGCTTTTAATTGATCTAATGCAATTATAAAAGAGGACATCAAGGCCCAAGGCTGAATTCTAAAGGCATTCTATATGACAAGGTTTAAAGCTTTTCCGTTGCATCTATATAGGTCTGATTTAAAGGACGGGAATGCATTCTACAGATCCATGAAGGAATCATACATATTTTGGCCTTTGCAGAGTTAATAACAGCCTGTTTTACTACAAAGGTTTAGCACATGGTCACATCAACAGCAGAACATACAATGCCATGCAATGCTACTGCAATCACTGATTTCAGGATAATGCTATTCAAGCAAACTTAATTGTCTTAAATGTGTTCATAGTAGTTGTTTTCTGTGAATTTGTACATTTAAATCAATTAAAAGATCAAAGGGCCACGTCATACTTTCCACACAGGGCAAACGCCAGTGGCAACCATCGTTGATATGATTAATTTGTTCTGCCAACCTGGAACAATGCAACTGGCAGATATGATGTCACTGGAACAGGATCTTTTGCTTAGGAAATATCATTCCAACAGTGTTTCTTTCCCTCAGTCTGCACAGGTTTCAAACTCACCGATGCACAGATAATGCATTAACAGAGTTCCCTGCTTAATTGCCCAACACTATCTCTATTTTTCTTTCATTTGCTGTCAAATGAGGCAATGTCAGATAACCCATAATGTGTCTCAAGGGAACACCGATACAAATGACCAAAATTAGACCCACTCCACTCTAACACAGATAACAGTCTGGGCAAATACATGCGTGCATCTTTTGTTTGCAAGCCCTTGAGGGGAGAATCATTTACATGTTACTTTTGAATAATGCCGGAAGCATGACAAAGCAATCCATGCATGGCCAAACATTAAAATACAGACCAGTGCCACTTTAAAAATGGTAAACAGGAGGCGTTCTGGTAAGATTTGGATTATAAATTTCAAATCCAATCAATCAGCTGGACATAATTTAAAACTGACACCATGGGGGGTGAAGGTAGAGAAAATTTAAGCCTTCTCTAGCACAATCCACTGAATCCCTTTTGCGTGGGCCCCAGTTTGAAATCAGTTGTTCTTCGCCTGCAAAAGCACACTAGTTATTGAAGACGTGGCCCACAGCACTCAGGACTTAGGGAAGAGGCCTCTAGTGAAGAAATTGCTGGTTGGAGTATTGCAATGTCCCAGGCAACTGTGACTGGGCTTCCCCAAGGATCGCAGTGTACATTTATGGATTTTATTATTATAGTATTGGAACCAATGTTTATTTTTATAGTAATTCGAAAGCTGTGCTCATGTGTAAGCTTGGAACACAAGAGTGTTCTTCAGCGTACAAGATTAAAAGTCTAAGTACTACCAAAGCACTGTGATCTATATTAATTCAATTCAGAAGACTTCAACATGATGAATGACGTTTTGTTTTTTAAATGTTATATAATTCATACAAATTGAATCCAGTAGCTGATTATTTTAAATAAACCCTCTTTGTGATGAGCTGCTTTCTATGATTTGCCCACTGTAGGAATTGTCCAAAGCGCAGGTCCAGACCGGGTGAACTTTGGCTTGCCACACAACACATGTAACTGAGTGGGCACCTGTGAACAGGGTTGCCAGACATCTCTCAAAAGTCCCCTATTGGTGGGGGGAAAAAATCCACCTTTTTCAGCCGTTTCACAGAGCACACATTTCTCCCTTAAACTCAAAATAATTGTAGATAGCACATGAGAAAGAAATCGTGATTGTGCAACTGTTATGTGTGTGCTTTTTGAAAGCAATGAAAATGCATAATTTAATACATGCCAACAATTAATTATCCCCACACCACTGCAACACTCGCACTTTGCCTGTAAACTTGCTACTGCCTGCTTCCAAAATAGTATAGGTTCCTTCCTTTTACTCAGTTTACATTTGACTGAGAACACCACCAGCAAACTGAACTAAAACCGCATGGCCAGATCATGATATTCCCTATTGTTTTAGATTCCAGGGCATAAAACTGCAGAAACGAGCTCCCATTTTTGTTCCGCAGATTCCCGCTGATCTGCATTGAAGGAGCCGCGCAGACCCGGGCAGAACTGCGGACATCTGCATTTAAGCTGCACTGATAAGTGACATGTGTCACTGGTCTCTTCATTTACCTTGTCAAAGCCTTCCAGTCCTCCGTGCAGAGCATTAGGCCCGTTATTGATGCCAAGCTGATACTCCTTTCCATCCACACTGAACTTCCCTTTGGCGATCCTGTTGGCTACCCGTCCCACAACGGCTCCAAAATACCGCGAATTTCCAAAGCAGTATCCTGCATGAAAACAAACAAGACGAGTCGAGAAACGTCCTGCTGCAAACTAGAAACTGTAAAGGTGTAAAAACATCTCTATGACGCTGTTTAATAAACCATCATTATGTATCTATTTGTTCAATATATATATTTTTTTGACGCTAGTATATAGTAAAGTGTTATAGGTCACGTATGTCGTGGCGCAAATCTCCGCAGTTCTGCGCAGATCTGGACAATCCCGCCGATCCCATTGGTGGAGCCGCGCAGAACGGCGGTCATCTGCGCTACACGATTTCGACCAGACTATACTCCACACGGAAACAAATCGCCGTATTTGATTCTGTAGATCTAGATGTCCGATGTTCACAATTGTAGTGTAGTGTAGTGAATTAAGTGCCAATAAAATACAACCCACCCTCTAGATTATCAAAACCAAGAACGATGTCATCAAATTGGCCTCGCTTGTCTTTCGTCTTTAAAGCTGTAATTATACATCCAAGAGATATGATTTCTACCACCACATCGTCGGATTTTAATATAAATTTTTCTACGCTTCCTTTCTGTGGTATTGTACCAAATTGTTCCTTTGTTACTTGAGTCATACTGTCAGTTTAATTGTAGCTAAGCTAAAGCGTCGTCAGCAATCAATACATGCTACCAAACGATAAGTTTATGACCACTAAACTTGACGAGTTAGTGTATTTACAAACACCTAATTTCCCGGATGTTTCAGTAAAGTAAACGTATACGAACAAGAAGACGTAATTCCGCAAAATAAGTATCGGTACATAAATTATGAATTTTATTTTAAAATCCTATTCATTGATTTTAATATCGTGTTATGGTAATTATATGTCGGTAAAGTCCATGTAATTGTGAAATAGAAGGAAATTTGTAAGCTTGTGACGCGTTACATCATCAGAAAGCGACAAGTGAAGATCCAAAGTCGCGTTCATGCAGCGCAGAAGTCCGCAGGTCTGCGCGGCTCCACCAATGGGATCGCTGCGATTCTGCAGATCTGCGCAGAACTGCGGAAATCTGCGCTACAAGAATGCGACCCAAAAACTGTTTTGAGGGAATTCAGAAAATTGCCGTATTTTCATTCGTTATTACCGTTTTGACCATAGTACATGTTACTTAGACAAATGTTGTGTTATAGTGCAGTGTTTGATTAGTTTGAGAACCACCGCTATAAATTATTGTAGGTTTTATAATGAGTTTTAAAATGTGACACTTTTCAAACCAGAGGAGCTTTTCCAGATCAGCAGGGACATACGCACCCGGGGACACAAATGGAAATTGGACTTCAAGGCATTCAAAACAGAAAACAGGAGACACTTCTTCACACAGAGAGTTGTCACAATCTGTAACAAACTCCCCAGTGATGTGGTTGAAGCTGAAAATTTGGGAACATTTAAAAATAGACTGGATAGGATCCTTGGATCACTTAGTTATTAATGGACACCAAACGAGCACGATGGGTCAAATGGCCTCCTCTCATTTGTAAACTCTTTTAATATATATATCTTAATTAACTATGCAAAAAAATGTCAGGCTACACTGCTAGGCATTTCACTTTAAAGTAATGTAACAAAAAAGTAATATATATAACACTGCTTTAAAATATGATCTGATTTGCAATTTCCATAATTTCTAAAACATGTTCAGACATGTATCATTATTTTGTGTAGAGGAAGCACCCGCCTTTGAGAATGTCCATATGGTTCACAGAGTACTATAGTCTTACATTCCTTCTGACAGTCTTCCAATTAATCAATTAATATAGAGCTTTTCACAAATTGTGTTTTTAGGGTGACGTCTGAACGAGGGGGATTATCTGCTTTAAAAATAAGTCGTACAGGGTATCCTTTTATGACAAAGGCTGTTTTAGTAAATGTTTGAATGCAGCTGTGTGCTTCTGGGATCCGATCCCATGCTCTGATGATTTTTTCCATCATCTCTCTTGCCCCAGGCTTGCACTTGATCTACATTCAGCACCTCATCTTCGCCCTGATGCCCCTCAACCGTGTCGCACTGTGAGCCTTCACACAGCACTAAAAGCAGAAATACCATTAATCTCTCAAGATAATTAAAGTGGTTTCAGAAAGTGTTACATAGGCAAGAACACAACCATCCAAACAAGGTTGCGGCTTTCCAGAGATTGGTGTTAAAACTGAAGCTTACAGTTCAGCATAAGTTGCAGTTGCAATGTTTTTGTTGTTATTTTTTTTAAAGCAGAAGTATTTTATTTTAGAAAATGGGTTTGATGTGTTAATAGGTGGAAGGGAAGCCAGCTAGTATTGTAAATCACAGCTAACAGAGCAACACTACACTTAGATGTTTAATAACACTGCTTATGAAATTATATTGTCCTTATACATGTAGAATATAAGTTTAAAGAGACTGAGTCAAAATATGTTGTTACTTACTCTTTTGTTAGTGCTGGCATTTCATTCATTTCTTTATTATTATTATTATTATTATTATTATTATTATTATTATTATTATTATTATTATTTAGTTTAGAATTTGGGGGACCTTTGGCTATCCTTTACATAGATTTTAAGAAGTCATTTAAGTTTTTTAAAATCATTCCTATTTTGTAAGTACTACCCACCAACTGAGTACTAATTATCAGACAGCAATGCATAAGGCCTGGGGCTTAACAAGGATAGACAGCTGTGCTAATTTTGGGTCTTTAATGATGTGTAAAAAGGATTGCCAATATTCATTTATCTGTTTCCCCAAGAGCCCACTGGGCAAAAGTCTGATGCATCCAACCAATGCACATTTTGAGGTACGTTAGACACACCGAATACACGCACACTGCTTTCAGTTATACTAACCATTTTCTGCTGTCTCAGGCATACTGAGTTGAGTTAGGGAAATGGACTTTAACTGACAAAAATGACAAATGAAAAAAGCAAGTTCGATTTACGGTTGGAGCTAAGAAGAACAAATAATTCTTGTTTGAATTTTCTAACATCCTTCTTAGATTACACCATATTAATGAAGTGTTAGTGAGATACAGTCCTCCACTAGGTTATTCCACAACTGAGAAACATTAGCCCTTTTTCTGCATTTTCATAAACCTCTTTAATCCTCACTTACTGAAGTGAACATGAAAATGAAACCTGCACCACCAAAATACTAGATATTCGCACAAGCCCATGCACTTTAGACAACATCAACAAGGAACTGTGTTTCTAATGGACAGGGATTGAGTGAGTGACCTTTTACAGTGGAACACCTAAGTGTCTTGGTGATTTCCAAATTGTGTGCAAAATTGAACTTTTTAAACAGGACAGTTTTTCACAAACCCTGGCCAAACCTGATTTTAAAAACCCATGGGATTTTGTTTGTGATTTTATAGGAATATGTGTGCATGTGAGGGTGGGTCCACTTGTCCCTTTAGAGGGCAGGGTCACTGCAAATCATGACAAAGTTATTCTGAGTGATCACCTTTATCCTATGGTGAACCATTTCTATCCTGATGGGAGTGGTCTCTTCCAGGATGACAATGGGCACGAGGGCTCACTGAATTGTGTGATGATTATGAAAATGATGTGAATCATTTGCTATGGCCTTCGCAGTCACCAGATCTCAACCCAATTGAACACCTATGGAAGATTTTGGACCAACGTGTTATATAGCGCTCTCCACCACCATCATCAAAACACCAAATGAGGGAATATCTTTTGGAAGAATGGTGTTCATCCCTCCAGTAGAGTTCCAGAGATCACAGAGTCTATGTCAAGGCGCATTGAAGCTGTTCTAATGGCTTGTGGTGCCCAACACTTTACTGAGACACTTTATGTTGGTGTTTCCTTTAATTTGTCACCCGTCTGTATATATGTGTGTATGTGTATAAATATTATTTCTTCAGTCTGCTAGGACTGGCAATTGTAATGGCATAGATGTCAGCTGAGATTCTTACCAGGTCATTTACTTTTAATTACTTGGCGCAATTAATTAATGGTATTTGTTCTGGTACAATATGCAGATCTTACAAAGTACTGGAACAATTCTACCAAATCAGCAACTGTATCATGGCATGTGTGTGTGTTATAGATATCTGAAAATCTTTTCATTAAAATTGTCTCTTACTGTGGAGTATGTCTGTCGCTTTTCACAATGCATGCATTTACTGACTTGAAATACCAAGTACATCAATACAAGTGCCAGAAACACTGCAGGGCAAATTCAGCCATCCTGCATGATTTTAGGGGCCAATAATCACATTTAGACACATTTTTCCATTACAAGTCTGTAATTTGCAATTTAAATAATTGATCAGTTACTCCATAGGGCCCCAGACGCCTTGGTAGCTGCAATACCTTCACAAGCATTCTAATGAAACTCTTTTTCACTCAGCCTTCGACACTAATAAAGCTTGCTTATTTGTGAAGTCATCATTTATTTTGTTTAGTTTCATAAGAAAAACAGAACTCTGCTAAAATAACAATAATGTATGACATGTGAATAATGGTATAGTTTGTTTACTGACAAGAAATAATTTTATTTCTCAATTTAAGCTGTCAAAGCTGACCACCCACACAAATTAATCCATGTGGCTCTTGTGTGCTCAGCCTACGTATTCCTATTTATGCACTTTTCCTCAAGCCTCTGCCTAGTTTTGAATGATTTTCACATATGCAAATTACTCTTACCCTAAATGTCCTTTGGAAGGTGGAAATGTGGATCTGTTTAGCAGAGGGAACCTAGAGACACTGTTGTGTGGGTTGCAGGGCTCTATGCTTTATCAATAGCCTTCAGAGTACTGTGCGACACCAACTTCCTTCCCGACTTCCCTTCACAGACGTCAGTGTACTGTAAGTAGAGTAACTAGCAACCTAAACAGCTACAACAGTTGAAAGCCCATGCTGAACAGCTATAATAATATATGCAATTTAAAAATAAATACTTGAAAAAATATGCCTAAACAATATAGCATTATTCTTGCCTCCTGTTTTGCTACAGCAGCATACTTGTAATTCTTTTTTCATACTTTTCAACCACTTTCTTTTGTCACTCAAGGGTTGGAGTCTGTTTCAGTTTTTGTAAGATGTCTCTTTCAATGCAGTGTCAGTAGGCAGTGTATATCTCTCTGTGATTTGCCAATTCACCTTATATGGAAATTAAAACATAAATAAACACTTTGACATGGTGCTAGGAGGAGCACATAATGACTGACAGGTCAACACTACGTATCCCAGAAGCCCTGGGAAAATGACGCGGTGCGTGGGAGCACCTGACCCGCAGGGCTGCCAGGATTGGGGGGGTGGGGAGCAATTGGGAGCAGGGTAGTCTCAATAAGGGCTAGTCTTTTTTGTTTGTTTGTTTTCATTCACCCCAACACTGTAATAAAATCACAGTTTGCATCATATGTTGTGAGTCTGTCAGTTTCCCTCGGCCCTGGCTATTTCTGGGAGCCCAACACAGTGGCAGCAGTTAACACAAGAGTGCTTTAGAATTTTTCTTATATTAATTTTGGGGGGAGGGTTTTGTTTTTTGTTAGAAGATGTGAAAGAACTTCATTATAACCCCTATTGTAATTAATGTGTGCTATTAAAATATTTCAAAAACAGTTAACAATAGTGTCTTATTGTAATGGACAAATATGGGTTACCTACTTAATTGCATTGTATTTCATATTACAATAACACACACTCCTTAACCCATTTTGTAATGCTTAATATGGTAACGTTCTCTGAACAAAACTTTTTCTTTTCTTTTATGGAAAATATACAATTGGAAGAGCTAATGGTTTATACAGTATACAGTACAAAGGTATACTGCTATATTTTGTGCCACTTTGTCACTGGTTAGAGAAGATTGACCATAAAATGAAGACAAAAACAGACACTACACACCTTCAGATTACATCAGAATCAAAAAGGCTGTGTAGTGAGACATTACATTGTTGTGTATTTTCATGTAGACCTTCAAATTAGAAACAGTTAGTGCTTTGCCCTACATAGAAAAAAAAGTCACATTTGACCAGTTTGTTGAGCTACTGTGTGCCAGTTTTTCATATATTCTGCTCAGTGGGTACAAAGGAATCAAGTGTGAAAATTGCTATAAGGATTACGGTTTCTATAGAAACCAGTTCCAGCTTGAAGCAGAAATAATTGGCATGTAGTTACATGGAACATGCATTAAAATGATCAGGGTATGAGAAAGATGTGGTCATTTGAAAATGAGCTATGAGCTTCATTAGTAAACTATAGATATTAAGTACAGTAGATTGACCTAATTGGGCTCAATAAAAATCAAATTTTGCTCTTTTGTTACCTGATTTGTTCTCTGCTATACATTCCTAGTTGATATATGTTTGAAGTATAAAACACAGCCCTTCTTAAAATAGTTAATGAACACAGTATTACACCTTGTTCTGAATTAATGTCATTTGTAACCATAAATAATAACATGGAGATCTTAATAAAACCACCAGCAGTCAAATCAAAATGATAGTCGTTTCATTTCTTCTGCTCACAGTCTTATTCCTTTTCTCACATGTGTCATATCCTATTGCATACTTCCTCTTCAGTTGTGCTATTTCATGTCATGCTCTCTCTCATCTTATAGCCTAAAATTGCCCCTGGTTGGTGTGGTGGTTAAAGAAGACTTTCCTACAGATGAGGGAGGTGGATTGAATCCCACTTGTGCCATTTGGTGGCTTGTGCTTGGAGTTCCCAGAGGGTGGCGTACAATTGGCCCATTGGGACCAAGGGAAAAAGCCATCAGGGAATAACTGTTCCATCTGCATCATAACCTCTCACTGGTGTGGTAGATGGACTCTAAGCATTGTGGGATTGCAGTATGCAAAATACAGGATAACCTTGATGGCATGGGGATTGGAGTATGTAGGCTCTGTCTTCAGCCTCCTGAAGTGGCCCAGAGATTGTAAATGAGATTACAAATGTATCATAACCAAGTTTTTACTTCTGAATATGTAATGTACAATGGGTTTTTCTATGAGAATGGACCTTAATAACATACACTTAATAGTGTACAATTAATCACTAGTGAAGGTCACTTATTATGGGACTATATTGTAGCAAATGGGGTCTCTCTTTTCATATATATATGGACAGACACACTTTTCTATGCCAAACCAATTGGCCTTTATCGGTCTAGATGAATACAGTGTATCCCTGCCTAGGACCCTGCTGGGTGCCCTCTCCCTTATTAAAGCTGTATAAATGCAATTTGTGCACCCAGATATAACATGTTAGTCAAAGATTGGGATGAAAGCTAATAGAAACCTGCCAACTTTAACTCAGAGGTGGCTTCAGTTTTTGTCAGATGCTTCTCTCTGATGCTTAGAAATATAAACACATGAAGGTACAGATTTGTAGATTTGGAAACATTGTGTATTTAACATCAGACAAGCACATCAGACAAGAAGAAATCAATACAGGGCAGCATTCTTCCACACGAGAGCAGGGAAAGGCTGTGGAGGTTGGAAACAGGGCAGGCAGTGTTCAAAGCAGTAGGTCATGATCCTGTGATAAGATCAGAGAACCACCCTTTCCAATAGGGCCCAGTCAAGTCCCTGTGGAGAAAGGGAAGCTCATAGAATGCTTTAAAATTGCACATTGTGAACTGTTTCCTAGAGATCAACACAAAGAAAACAAGTTGCGTTTTTTACTTTTTAATGCAACTCCCATGAAAGGACCATTCATCACAATAGCTGGCAGCTTAAATATAATGGGCCAAGTACAGTCTGGTCTTGAGCTAGGGGACAGATTTCAAATTGTGTTTGTTTTATTTACAAGCAGGAGCTTGCCTTGGCTGTGGCCTTGCAAACTGTGCAAACCGAAACCACACTAATCATTGAGTGACAAAAACAACATGCTGTAATGCCTTCTAAAATAATTTTGTTTGGTGGCCTGTACCACAAAGCCATCCCAGGGTGAGCTTTACACCTATAAATACCGAGCTCTAATGATTCAGAATGTAATCAATGTTACGGTTATTACTATATCATTGATTTCTTTATTCGAAGAAAGGATGGTGATAGAAAACATATGTATCAGTAGATCAGTTGTACAGTATAGGCAACATCAGATCTGCAGAGACTATAGACCAGGAAATGAGTGGCCAATTAGACCAATTATTTTAGTAATTGGTTCAATTAAGTTTGGAAAAGCTTGAATGGATTGATAGCCATAAGCTATAATTATTATTATTATTTTTTTCCTTGTAAAGCGCTTTGAGATGCAACTTTTAAAGGCGCTATAGAAAGTAAAGTTTTATTATTATTATTATAAGACCCTTAGGCTCTCCAGTAACATGAGTAAGTTTCACAGATCTAGATATTTAACAATGGAAGAAGAACCACAGCTTTTCAATGAGGGTCAGAACAACTTGGGAGACCAATGCATGGGTTTTTATGACCTGTTGGTTGTTTGTTCTTTTTCTTTTCTTCTTTCTCCCTATCATTCTTTCTCTTTTATAGTCATTATCACATTGGACAAACAAATCCATCAATGACCCATCAATGACCTGAGATTCCTGAGGGTAACTTTAATTTAATACCTGAGGCACTTTAGCACATAAACCAACATCTTAACTCACTGGAAACTCCTAACATTGCTTCATGTGTAGGCAATAGGACACAATAGGGTGTTGCTCATGTTTGTATACATGCCCATAAGCCTAGTGGGGCATTAAATGACTGTAGGAAAACTAGCACCTCAGAATACAATTACCGACTTAGGTGTGTGGTAATCAAAACAATGAATGTCAATCAGCATAGTGCCAAACCAAAAGCACAAAGTGAATACATTGAAAGACAAATGATGAAAAGGGAAACAAAACACAGCAAAATGATACAAAACAACAATTGTGGTGGTGTAAAGGCCTTTAATTAATGAATTGATTCAGTGATCGCTTTAAGAGGTCAGAATTACCAGTTCCAGGTATTAAACTACTGATAATTGAGAGGTACATAGAAAACCTGGAGCACTGTTTTCTCAGTTTTTAAAAATGTTTGCATATTGTATCTAATGGATTGTTTGAAACTGAAGTTTGGGAGAAAGACCAGTCTGGAGCCTGACTTCTGCCTTTCCCATCGAAAGAGAAACACACTTTCCCAGCATTTGTTGCTTTGCATCCCTCTTCTACCCCAAATTACGCCTTTTGCAGCAGCCCCTTGGCTCATTCCACCTAGTGGGGGGGCTCCGATGGCCTCGTCCTCATGGCCAGGTCATTGTTCCCTTAGTCAAGTGAGTCTAGGCCAAAATAAACTCTATTTAACTTCTACATATGCCCATTGGGGTTGTCTGTACTCATGAATGTTTCAGTTGGTGCGTTTAAGGTCTCGATTCCATCTCCAACTGCCATCTCCTCTTGCTAGCCTGTCCACAGAGACGCCAGAACATTTTATTAGTAAATCCTTAAATTAAATATCAGTCTTTAACAGTAAATGTAAGTATATTATTCTTAAAGGCTGGTTTCCATTTGATTGCATTTCCCTGTGAATGGTTATTAAGTTAATTACAGCGAACTGACAATTTGTGTCTTGTATGATTGTCTCTTCTATATTCATTACATGTATCAATGTGTAAATAGTGATGTCCATTTATTTGGGGAGAGGATGCTCTGATGATTGTATATATAAATATTTTGTATTTAATGCAGAACAATAAAGAACAATATTTAAGTCCACATAAGAGCAAAGCCTTTGTTTCTGGGTCAAATCAGCCTACCTGTTAATTGCCCAGGAATTAAACAATTTACTGTGATCTTTTTCACTTTGCACGTGGTGTAATTTTAAAGACAGGTATTGTTCTGAACCCTGAAGAAACGATTCAGTTCTATTTTTAATCTAAAATGTGCCCATAAAAAACACTGTGGGCATTGTAATTCCCCTTTGTTATATTCTGCACTGCATGTATTAAACATCTAAAGGAATTTCAGCTTAATAGGTATGCTACTAGCCTAGAACCCCCCACACACACATACAAATACACACACACACATTCATACTCTTCACTGCCACCACCTTGCACTCCTGATAGGGTAATTTGTTGTTGTTCAAAGCTTTTTCTCTTCCTTACAATTATTTTCATGACTGACAGAAATAGCATTGTCTAGGCAAATTCAAGCCAGCCAGCTCCACATTTGAAATTCCGCCTTCATGTCAGACATCAGCTTATCCAAGAGGGCAGTGTGTCTTCCCCTTTCTGCAGACAAAAAGCTAAATCTGTAAACAGGAGAAAAATGTCTTCAAAAGCAACCACTAGGTACTGGGAGAGATTTCGAAAAAAAAAAATCTTGATGTGTCGACATCTGTTTAGAAACGCGTCTCACTTCCCTTTAGTAAGGAAACGTATTCACCCTCCAATACAGGACAGCGGCCTTTGCTAACCCATGACAGTGCTTGTTGTAATTGTTATGCCCTTCAAACTGACATTCTGCATTCTTCTTATTAATGCCCTGAAGTCTGTAAATGAGCATTAGAAAGCAAAAGATCGACAACATGTAGAAAGGAGTTCTTGCCTTGTTCTTAATATTATTTGTTTGGCATGTACAGCCTTCCTCGTGAATATATATATATATAAATTGCCTGGTGAGCAGGTTGTGCAATTGTCAGGTTGTGCAATTGTCAAGTCAGTCAAATTCAGTAAAACTTGCCTTTTTCTTCTCGTTCTTTTGCATATAATACATTGCCATTTAAAAACAATAAATTGACATGCAGTCTGCTTGTTCAAAGCCCAATATATCAACATGAAGTGACACATGGCCTTACAGGGATTGTACCCCTATAGGCCTCTGCAAACTTATATAAGCCAACATTATTAAAATTGTAAAACAAAAATTGAGTTAAGCTACCCTTGTCACAAATGCCTTGACCAGGATTCCACTTCCTTTGCCCTCCACTAATGCTTTTAAGGTTTCTTCAGTTGTTAATTGTGGTACTAATTGCCGTAAACTGCTCTATTTGTAGGTCAGTTTCAGATGGGGTTTCCTTTCAGCATAACTTAAGCCCACTCTGCCAAGTAATAACAATCTGATATAGGTTACGATTACCTGAACTGGAACATTTAACACTTTCAAATTGAAATACAATATGTGAGAAGTGTTAACCATGCACTCACAATATGGGTAGTTAGTCAGATGGGTCTTTCTGTAATTTCACTTCCTCCCTGCTACACACAGAAGCACCTGTAACACGCCCAACCCGAAAGCGTCCAGTCACAGCTCAGTGCACTAATGCGCTCATTATAAATTATCTTCTGCATTGGAGTATTTAAAGCACTAGAATATGAATTCATTAAGAACTAGGTCAGTTGTGTAATGTTTTCTCGCACTCTCCTGACACAGTATCTCTGAAATGATTTGCCTCTCTTTTCTTTTTTTATTCTTTACAGTGTCATACAGTACTGCGTATGCGCCACTGCACTGCATAGTGTCAAATAGTTTGCAGGAAGATGTTTGTACATGCTTGGCTTTTCCTTGACCTCTTCCTTTTGCTTGTTGTCTTTTCAAACAGAAATCTGATTCAAGCTGGCTAAACCTCGTGCAAATCATCGTGGAAAAAAAAAAGAAAACGAAGGATGTTAAATGTCACTGCCAAATGCTTTCACTTTGCAGCACCCTTCAAATGTATTCTCCCTCTATCTACCAATGAAACTGATATGGGATCAGGTCTGCTGACAGACAATAAAAGGCTATTTTGGTTACATATTCTTTGTTGACTAACTCCTCTGGTTATACAGTCTGTTCTCTATAAAGCTGCAGTAAGCAGGTCGCTTTCTTCCCAAGGACTGGAGGTTTTGGGGACAAACCTGATTACACACAGACATACAGACAGGTGACAAATTAAAGGAAAAAACTGAATAAATGGAACATTTATGAATGCAGATGCCTCCAAAGAAGTGTACTGAATGATACAATTAAGCAATTAGCATCCTATCATGCTCTGTGGCATGTATACAAATGCTGAGCAGGCCCAGTTGGCCTCAATTTTGGATCAAGATGGCAAGAGGAGAGTTCAGTGGTGCAAAAAACTGGCACTGATCTAATTCACCATATTGTCGACAATTGGGGAGTGCATGTGTGGCGACACCAAGAGAACGGTGCAGGCCTGACTGCTTGACCCCTACAGTGAGGGGGTCCGGAGGCTCTGTTATGCTGTGGGGGACATTTTCCTGGCATGGTTTGGGTCCACTTGTCCCCTTAGAAGGAAGGGTCACTGCAAATCATGACAAAGTTATTCTGAGTGATCACCTTTATCCTGTGGTGAAACATTTCTATCCTGATGGGAGTGGTCTCTTCCAGGATGACAATGCCCCCATCCACAGGGCACGAGGGCTCACTGAATGGGTTCATACTGAGTATGAAAATGATGTGAATCATATGCTATGGTCTTCACAGTAACCAGATCTAAACCCAATTGAACAACACAGGACAGTATATTCAAATGCATTCAGTACTAATTAAGCACTGTCACTTAGAATCCCTCTCCTAGAAATAGCGAGCTTAGCTACAGCAGGTCTCAACTTAAAAACAAGAAGCAATACTTCACCTGATAAGAATGATGTAATTTTTTTTCAGTACTGTATGATTCTGTTGTCTGCAAAACTGCTGGTCTTACAGAGGTTTTTATATGTATAAATGGGAAACTATTCCTATTAATCTCCCTTGCAACCTAAACTGCCATTAGCAGCACAGCACTCATTCACACTAGAGAATGATCACAGCAAAAGCACTTTCTTTTGAGCAATTTCTTCTAGTGTTCAAGCCTATTGTCATTCTTAATTTTATGTGCAGTATTGTCGCATTCGCTGCCTGTTTATAAGCTGTATCCTACATTCCTGTTAAACTGCTCCACTTAGTATTCCACCGTGTCACTTATCCGCAGTAACACCGGAGATGATAATGCTCCATTATAGGTATCGCAATTATTTTAATACCTCTAAGTCACCTTGTGTAAAGGCATCCGCCAAACGATGCAGTATAATAAAAACGAATACCCCTGAGATCTTGCATGAACTAAAAACAATAATATTAATATGAATTACATTATTATTCATAATAATAATACAAATGTCAGTCAGGTTTGCGTGTTATTAATTAAAGCAAAATAATCCGTCTAAGATTTCGTCAGCAAGAGGTAACCGGCAGTGTGAGTGTCTGAACCCGTCACACAAATACTGCTGAAAGTAGTTATCATTTTACGATCAGCACTTTGCCTTCACTTGTGAGCATGAGCAAAATGCGAAAAAACACACACACATATATATATACTGCTCGTGACATATATATGTCATATCTTGCATTTTGGAAGATAAAGAGATGTCAAACGTGAGTCATAAGCAGACACTTCTTCTTTTGAAGACTGCAGCTGAAAAACAAGCCCTGACCCCGACAGTGCAATTTCCACATTACAAAAAAGCAGGATGACATGCAAAGATTTTTTAAAGGGGTTTCAGTTCTGTCCGCAAGGCTGCACATAAGCACATGCTCGTTATTGCCTCATATGATCACCAAAGCCATTTCCATTTAACTTTATGATGTGTTGAATTACAGCCCTTCTAGAACGGGAGAATAACTGCATTGTCAAAGGGGCCTTACTTTCCCCAGAAATACATTTTGATGTTCCCAGGTTTGCTGTCATTATCTTACATCATTTTGACCGTGCACATATGAGACTCTGTCATTTTGTAATTTCCCTGACAAAGGGCCCCAGTTCCCCACAAGGCCCCAACTTAATTTGGTTCTCAGGTCTGGCTCTCTTAACCATTTCACATTTCAAATGTACAATTGTGGATAGCCTCTGTCAGTTTCTGCAGCTCAGAGACAATTATATTCAACACAGTGAGAGTGTGCCAAAACCAAAGAGTAATAAAGAGAATATATATACATCTATTGGATAAAGCACTGCTCTTATTAATTAAGATATAAATACATTACTGTTTTATAGAATCTATAATAGGAAACAGATGTATCAATTTGGCAAATGCATATGTATATTGTCTAGTCCTGTTTAATGTGCAATAGGGAAGAATCCGTGTATCAGTCAGTCACCTCCATATTGAATGAAAAATATATTGTATTGCTATGTTGTGCTGAGGAGCCTGCCTTCCTTGTTCCCACTATAATTATACATTCTTGGTTTCGTTGCCAATGTACCCCCCACCCCATCTCATGGGATGTTCAAATGTTGGAGGGGATCCTGATTTAAATAAATATTATTATAATCTTGGTCTGAAACTTGGATGACATAGCTTCAAGATAATTAATACTGTATGAAATTGTAGGCAAAAACACAATAGTAAACTATTGTTATAAACAGTTGCTATAATTTTTTTAAACAAACACTGTGTACACTAGCAAATCTACTCTTTTGTGTTTTTATTCTATATTAGAAGTTGTTCTGTAATGTACTTTATTATGAACTTGCAATAACTTACAAAATGTAGTGAAACTAGTCCACCCCCCCATAGTTCTTAAAATTACTACAGTAAAAACACTAGTAAGTGCTACTGTAAACACTTTGATAATCTATAGTATCTTTTTATATAATGAGATATATTAAAACAGTTGACCATAGTGTTTAAAACTGCAGCTACAACTGACAGTGTTTTATGTATGTGAATATTTACTATGGTGTAAATAATAAACAGTACATTTTGTAGTTAATAATTAAATTTTACTACGTAAGCTATACAGTAATATCCATGTCTTATTTCCTAATACACAGAGTGTGTTTCTTAATGATTTCTCATTGAGGAAGCCATAGTACAATAATAATAATGCAATATCATACTATCTTACACTAGTACTTTTTGAAGGATAAAAATGTTGTATTACAGTGAATAACAAAAACACTAAATTACAAACACAGTACTTGATAGTGGGTTTCCATCTGTCATATTATTTATTATTATTCGTAGTGGGAGTAGGAGTAATAATACATATTTTCATGCACTACATCTCAAGGTCTCAAGAAGTGCATGGTGAGAGACAATCTTATATTCAATACATCACACAAAACCAAAAACACAAGCAACATGATTAAGTCAGACAATAAAAACTCATATTAATCATAATCTATACCAGTGGTTTTCAAACCGGTCCTGGAGTACCACCTGCCCTGCTGTTTTTTGTTCCAATCGAGGTCTTAATTGCTTAATTGAATCCTTAATTGAACCAACAAAGCAATACACCGTTAAATTAATTAATTAAGACCTGGGTTGGAGAAAAAAAAAAAAAACAGCAGGACAGGGGGTACTCCAGGACCAGTTTGAAAACCACTGATCTATACTATTAGCAGCAACAATACCACCTAGACTTCATAAATCAAAAAACAAACTGGACTGGCCATGGTTAAGACCTGGGTGACCTCTAAAGATAAATTAGCTGCTGTAGTGGAGTAGGTGGACCAGTAGGTGTCACTCTTATGTGTGAACCCAGGCCCTGTGCATATCCTGAAGATCCAAATCCCTTAAATGATCAAAGCTATTCACCCAGTTAGCTGGTTCTGTACAAATATGTGTACTCTCCGTGCTTTTCCTAACCACTTTCTACATACCACCCTTAATTTCAGACTTAAGTGACTTTTTGGCCCATTGCCCATAACTACTGCCCGGAAATTGCCAACACTTGGATTTAAACGGCCTGAATTTTAATTGAACATATTTGCATATTATAATACAAATAATAAGCAGGACCATTTATGCTATTTTCCTAATGATTACATATGCTGCATTGAACAAGCCAATTTATTAGTAGTGAAGAAATGTCAGTTGGAGAAAGACAACTCGGACACCTTTATAACTGCGTTGGAAAAGCAGGCATCTCCCATATTTTCTACAGATACACTTATCTGCGGAATAAAGAAGAAAATAAAAAACTAAAAATGTTGGTGTGAACGGTTAAATTTATAACTAGTCAACACATCCTAGGGCAGAATAACGCGGGGGTTACTGATTAGATTCTGCGCAAATGTGTCCAAAGCGAATCATTCAGCCAGGGAAATGAAAAGTTGCTCTTTTTAAGTGAAGTCTGTCTTTATAATAGGCTCTACGCAGTTACTTTACTGTTCAATCCTTGCATTGGATGCCACACATTGCTTTAACGCCTCCGCAGTCACACACCGAGCCCCAGACGTCAGCAACAGACGAGGAGGAGAGCAGAGGCCGGCTGAATGGAGCTGCCGCGGCGGAGCCTTCAGATCACCCGCCCTGCGGAAGATGGGCAGTCGCCGCACCCAATGAGAGGACGGCATTCGCCAGGGGCTCTCCAATGGCAAGGCTGCGAGGCGGGGCTTAGCAGTCAGTACTGCAATGTGAACAAAGAGGGACGAGACAGATACGTGGAGGCTGCGGGTTCTGGGTGACATTTAGCTGGCGGTTGATGTACACGGCTGGGCGGAGAGCACTGGCTTGACGGGGTCAACGGGGCTGCAGGGGGCGATTGTCAAGCGTCTGATCGATCGCTGTTTTTTGGTTTTTCCGGCCGCCGTTAAAGAGCCCCTTGGACCAGCAATGTCTCTGATTGAGGAATACGAAGAAGGGGAATACGAGCGAGCGCCCAAGCGCCTGAAGACGGGAGAGGAGGAGGAAGAGGAGGAGGAGGAGGAGGGCGAGGATCTGGAGGAAGGGGAGGACTCGGGGTCGGCATCGCCTGGGCTGCCGGCGGACGACGAGGATGCGGCTGGCCCCGGTGCGGAGAAAAGGGCCAACTGGTCCTCCTCGAAATACGGAGCTAATAGAAGGGTAAGATCCCGAGTGCGCCAGCCACCTGATTTAACTTTAGCAACCCCGCAGAAAATCAACAGAAACGTGTCTGCGGGCTGAACTAAGTGCGCAGTGTGCGGAGTGGCGCTATATAACTTTGGTCTCTCCGGGATGTGTGCGGTGGACTCGCACCGTGTCCAGCTGATCCGGCACCAATGTCAGTGAATTGTCCGCACAGAGCTGCGTTTCCTACAGTGACTGGAAAGGTTATTGACACTGAATTGCCCTGAGAGAAAGTCGTTCGATACAACGATCCACACAATCACTGCGCAAGTACTTTCACGAAATATTGTTCAGCAGTTCTGTTGCTTATGGAAATGCATAGATAGTAGGGCATTGATCAAGTATTAAAAGCATGTTTGCTAGAGTAGGGTATGGCCGGCTGTACCTTGAGGGTCAGCTGTGAGGAGATCAGCACCCCTATATCATAATAAAGTGAGTAATTCAAAATAATCGGGGCTGCTAACCAAGTGGTTAATTCTTGACAGGCCTACGCTACTACAGTCTTTCCTACAGCAAGTTTGATTTGGTTTGCATATATACTCTAGTTGTCACGAACATCAAATCAATGTGTCAGGAAAAGTAAGCTGTGGGATTTTTTTTTTCAGTAGTGGACGCAGATGTAGATTATCTTAAGTAATCATAGCACCTATACTGGCATCCTGTGTGACACACGTCTCACTCACATGTTACATATGTAACCATACGACACAATGAAACCAGACCACGACAGCCAGAAACAATGTCTCTCCTAGTTTGGAAATGTCCTCCTCTTTTTTGGTTAGCTTGTAGTGTTTAAGAAGGGCATTTCTGCATCTAGTTTCCTCTGTCGATTGGGCTAGGCTGCTAGATTGTGCAGCATGCAGGAAGTTGTTGTAATCCACCATGCGAAAGACTACCTGCATGATTGGCAGTGCCAGGAGACCCAAAAAAAATCGCACATGCAAATACGTGTCAATGTCATTTTAGGTGGCTGCAATGAAGCACATTCATAATCTGATATACAAGAGCAGCGTGCAAACAAAACATCCCACTGCAATTGAACAAGTGCATTTGCTGCAGGGATCTGAAATGCCTTCACAGCCCTTAGCAATGATGTACCAAACAGATCAATGTATTTGTACCTCTTATTTTGAGACCAGTAACCTTATTGTTATGTTTTCTGTGCATAATTCCTATGCAATTTCTGAAACCCTAGCCTTTAAAAGTGAGCAAATGCATTTACGAACTCCCTCGACTCATTCTCATGTGATGGTTATGTGTATGTACTCCATCACTTGATAGAAAACACCTTGAGAATAAATAGAGGACATATTTGACCTTTATGATGTCACCTTTATGACCTATAATTTTCACTCATTCAAAAACCCAGATAATTGTGAAACACATCGCAAGAGCCCTTTTGCACACTTTTATGTTGATATTAAAAAAAGATTTATACTGGAGATATATCTGTCCTGATATATTCTGCCTCTTACCTTTTCAAATGCTTGCTTTCCATAATATCACAATGACATGTCCTGCCTAATGTCGCACATTATTAGTGTATGCCTTGCAAACTGCTAGATGATATTCAGAGCTTCCAGGTTGCTCTCCAGTCATTTGTAATCCTGTGTTGTCTCCCCACCATCTAACAATTAGTTTAAACCCAGATGATTGGAGAAGAAAAGCCTGTTTTCTTTGGGTATCACTCTGTGCCATCTCAGATTAATAGTAGACTGCATTTAGCGGAAAGCATTTAAAGTAGTACTTAGATTAGTAACGCAGAATGCTAGGCAGGTTACCAGCAAGGCTGTGCAAATCTGAGGAAAAGCTTTGAGTCCTCTGCCTGTGAGCCAAAAGAACCAGCTGCTTTACAGATGATACCAAATTCCCTTTTATCTCAGCAGTGCTCAGTCCGACTTTACATAAATTAAAGCTTGAGCATTATTGCCAATAGACCACTGATTACCTATCAATTTTAATTGCTCGAGGAAGGGGAAATAATAGTCAGTGATTTCATTATGTCTCGCTGTACAAAAATAGTCTGTTTCTTTACACACTGAATTACAGGATTTGTAACTCGGTTGAAATACACAGTGAGGGTGCTTTGCTGTTGCTATTGTTCCATGCTTAAGTGGTTTTGAGACATTTCTGGATAGGTTTTCTACCACACTGATCATTTTACATTTTGTTTACTAACGTTATCTGCCACATGCAAATGCAAACGTTAATTCACTTTCTGTAATATTGCTCATTTTCATCCCAAGTTATAAAACGCAGGGGGCAATGCAAATCTGCCCGTAGTAAGGACCCATGCTTGGCAGTGTACCACAGATGAATGCACGCCTCTAGTCGAGCCTCTTGCTTTAATGGGATTGCACCCGGTATGAAAAGAGAGCCAGGTTGTCCAATAAATTAGCTATTGATTTTTCTTTGTCGAATGTGATAGGTTTAAAATGGAGAAACACCAACCTTTTGCAGCTACTTGGACTTGGTGTTGGACAGGATCAGAATGGCATTGCATATTGTCACGGCTCGCTGCCCTGCTTTGCTTTTACTGATGCAATTAGCAGTTTTACTTAGTTTTGGATCTATTTGAATGACTGACATTTACATCTTGCAGTGAATGCTGTACCTACTGAAAGACATGAGTGTTGAATTGGTTTGTTCTTGATTTAACCAGGCAAATTTAGGATGGAATAGTTTGCTGTGCAAAATAAATAAATGCACCTTCAGAGCCGGAAAGACAAATTAAAAATGTCACTAGTGCTAAGAACAGTGAGAGGGTAATTATAATGGAAAATGGAAACACTTTTGGAGTTCAACGCTAAAAGAACCGTCATTTTCTTTTCACCAGAGAGAGAAACTGATAGAATGTGGTTTGGAAATGTGTTAATTGCAGGCTAACTAAATGTAATATTCACGCCAGTCACCTTACCCAAGGTACTTTCCCCATCTGTGATGAACAGCACAAACCTAAGTGTATTTTAGAACATAAAATGAATATTAGAAATGAAACGCAAAGAGCATGGAATTTATGTATTTGACTAAATGTTACTTGTGGACGTCTAATCAAAGATATTTTTTAACCGTGTGTTTTTATATTCATCTGCAGGATTACGCTTTAGTCAAATGTGACTTTCGCTACAAAAAAGAATTCCAAAGAGTACAAACCGACAGCAAATGCAGTATCTGTTAGTGACCGTTTTATTCGCACTGCGTTGAAACGCATCATTCTTGCCCGCCAGTTGTACTTAGACACGAGGAGCAGCAGGAAGAGCAAGGCCTTCGTAGCAGTCTGTAAAAATGTCTACTTAAGATAGCACTGTATAGATCAGTTGATTTAGGGTCTTGCCACTACCCCAGTCTATGAATCATTACTTAGATTTTCAAAGAAGATGGTTCTTCATTTTTGTTTGTGTTGTTTTTTCAAACAGGTGGTGTTTTGCAGCTGGTGTTGGTATGCTGATGATATCAGTTTGATCAACCTGTTTTGTAAAAGGTTGCACAGCTAGAGCACAGAGATTAAGATTCATGGCAAGTTAATGGAGGCTTCAATTGTTATTTTTCTGTTTCATATGAAGACTGCCTGCTCCAGAAATGAGTACAATACATCTGTTATATAAATTCCAGTTGATTTGTTTGTATGTTACTAGTTAGACATCCACGAAGGCTGGTTTGTGTTTATAAAACTATTTTGGACCAATGTCTTCTTAATGCCTTTTTATTTGTGCCGCTTCTGGTACTGAGAGTTATGTAAAATTTTTGATGTTCCCAGGGTTAAGACTGCATTGGGAATAAGGGCTTTTAGCAGTAGTGTACTGTGGTCTTGGAACCGTCTTCTGACAAATCGTCTGAATGGCTGGCCTACTTAGCCGAGGTTTCATTTTTGGGCTGTTGTTTGTGAAAGTGTTTGACGTCTAGAGAATGAATGGTACAGCACTTTTGCAGCAACATTATTATTATTATAATATTAATTTCATAGAGGGCTTTATCCAAGGTGACTTGAAAGGTTAATAAAAGTACAATATGATCAATCATCAATACTTTATATAGAAGGATACTGTATTACACAAGTGCTTTTCAAAGGATACAAAGAGTAACGCTGTACTTGTGAATAACAAAAATGCATTTGCCGCCGACAGGAAATTACAAGCATGGGTTTTCACCTTGTAGAAGGAAGAATCAACTGTCAAACAAGGCCCATTAGGTGTTGCAACTAGAAATGATGACTGACTGGTAATTTGATTTGAAGCAGAGATTAACTTTAGTGTGGCAGAGAATCACAAAGAGGATCTTATGTGCTCTCCATAAAAAAAAAAAAGAGAAAAAAATGGCGTATTTATATTCGTATTTTGCCTTGCTGTTTGAAGTGCTGGGAGTCTTTAGTGTTGTGTAAATACTTCAAACTGCTTTGTGCATGGTAGTCTACTATTTGAAGCCCTTGAGTAAAAATATTTCCCTTTTGCACTAATCAGCTATTTCTGTGATATGTTAGCATTTTTCAACAGCTTGTGTGCTTGATAATTAGGTGAAGATAGCATTGAAACATTACACAGCACCACACAGAGTGGACGTTGATGCATTAAATGGAAATTTTTTCAGGATTGATACTCAGAGGAAAGCATGCTATTTTCTGCAATATCTCTGATGGCTTCAACGAGTGTCAGGGGAGTCCTCCTTTGTTTATGTGTTGTTGTACTATCGGGTCCTACGGTATAGCCTTAATTCTGTAGCGTTCAGCCTTGCAGAAAAGACGACTTTCCCAGGGCAAATGTCCAGAAAATTGTGTGTTTTGATAGAAGTTATTGCACCGTTTGTACACAAAACTGTTTTCTGATCCATTTCATCCCCCGATAAAGAGAAGGGATGATTTAACCATTACATCTCGTAAAACAAATGGTTTGTTTTAGAAAGACTTCTAAATGTCACAATAGAAGTAAACATAGTTTGGATTTGGCTCAGGGAAGACCGTTAAAAAATATAATATAAGTATACTTTAAACAAGATACCTCCTAATATAAAACAAGATAAAGATAAAAACCTACAATATAAAACCTAATATACCAGTTACACACTACACACTTGGATTACTGTGTACTATTTCTAGTACTACAGGTACAATTCGTGCTAAACAGGGTAATACAGGGTAATACATTTGTTGAATGAATGGGGATTGTCTTCATAAACGCGAAAACTAACATGGACATGAGTTAAATACTAATATGTGTACAGTTAATCGGAAAATGTGTTATTTATATGTTATAAATTAACAATAATCCAAATAATAATATACTCCACATTTTTATCTGCACAAACACAGTCCCTGAGAGCCCCTAACTAACAGGTTTTATAGGAAATCTTTAATCATCAGTCTTTTAACATCTGGTACAATGTTTAATGCATCAAATACACAGGTGATTTGTTAAATGACATTATTTAGATATTTGGTATAAAGAAAATGAACTTTTCAGACCTAAGTTGCAGAATCTCAGCGTTCCAATTGGTGGAGCCGTGCAGACTCATGCAGAACTGCAGACATCTGCGCTACAAGAACGTGACTTTAGCCTGACTGCAGAGAGCATGTGCTTTGTTTGATTTTTGACTCTGGATTTAAGTCATTTAGTTGTGGGTTCAAGTCCCAGGTGGGGCAGTGCTGTTGTACCCTTGAGCAAGGTACTTCACTTAGATTGCTCCAGTAAAATGCACAGCTGTATAAATGGGTACAAATGTAAGTTGCCCTGGATAATAAAAATAATAATAAGGGTTTTTATTTTTTAATTTACATATTTTTTCATAGTGCATGACTGTGTTCAGTGTAGTGTTAAAAGGATGGCATGGTTACTGTATCTATATTTAAAGTGTTTGAGGCTGAATGGTAAACATAGGAACCACAAGGCAGCAATTATTAATCTGTACTAGATAATAGCATGTGTACCATATTGGATTAATTATAGCCAATCCTCAAAGCTTTAGTAAGGCCTGACGGTATTGAAACCAGGCTGAGGTTAACAGCACAACAATAAGTTGGTAGTTGTTGGTGTCAGTGTGCAAACTGATAAAGCTGGTCTCTAATTGCATGACAGCCTTTGACCCCTGATTGAAAGTTTGTCTTCCGTGTATGTTCTGTTTGTTGTATGTTTTTCAAGGACACTGCTATTTGCTTATGAAAACAAAGGCTAATCACAGGGTGACAAAGATGTTTTTCGCTCCGGAGCCTCTGTAACGAATCTCGCCGCGGTTGGCGTAATTAATTCTCCCTGTGCCCCTCCACACTGCTCTGCTACAAAGTCACAGAGTAATTGAATTATGCAACTTAATTTCTGAATTCCAAACAGCTGCTCTAAACATCAAATGCCCATTGCTAGAGAACGTTCCAAAAAGCTGGAGAGCATTATTAACATTTCCCAGTCAATGTCACTATTCCTCCCTCCAGTGTTTACCTTCTTCACAAAGTGCTGAAAATCAAACCGGTCTGTCCACTTTGCTTGTGAGTTTGTTTTATTTAGCAGTATCTGGCAGTTCTGGATTTTTTTGTTTGGTTTGTTTAATATAAAAGAAATAGTTTTATGTTCCTTGAACAGCTGTTTCATTTAATCTTAAATGCACAGAGATCTAAGGCCAAATAAATGTCTTTGTCTGTAAATATAGATTTTATAGATAGATAATTGTGAAAGTGAAATCCTGTGGTTGCGGCTTTTAGTGTTTAGATTTTCAAGGGCAACACCATTTAATATAATATACAAAATATACATGTACCTCAAAATGTATGCCACTTGACCTTTTTTTTTTTTTTTTTTTTTTGTGGACAGAAGGCCTAACCATGTAATAGTTTTGTTTTAAATGAAGTCATTGAATTCAACTTGAAACTATAAAAAATGCAAACCACTTCGATTAGGTGACATCATTCAAAATACATTATTTGTGTTATTGATTTTGTATTTTTAAGGTTTATTTTGGAGTTACCTGTTGTAGAGGGATATAACCCAAAGCTGTCACAATTGAGAATTAGTCTGTGAGAAAAACAATACTGTACTGCATTACAGCTCATGAGATGCTTGACTGCAGTGCACATGAATATTAAGCTGGTAAAACCTTTTAATGAAGGTCCTTGTGATCACATATTCCACATGGCGTAGTGCTGTGCTAATATGAAAACAAGACCTTAATCCCTTAAAAAATAAAAAATCAGTGCATAGTAGTTGTGGTGATAGATTGAGAGAGCCATTGTTTACCCCTTACAGAACTCATTTGATTTTTAATTAGATTTTTTCGATTTAAAACATTCTTGTGAAAGAGCTGTGAATTTGAAAAGCTTTTTTAACCCGTATTGCCATACAAAAAGGGGGGCAGGAAAAAACTGATGTCTGATGTGCTCAATGTACTGTAAAATGGATGACTAAAACATAAAGTTGATTTTTGGCACGCGTTTCTGTAAGGTAGAACCTCTTATACCTCAGAATGGCCAATCTGCTTTGCTGTTAAAAAATAAAGCGTAGTGCTGTAAAACGAGAGCCTATAATTGGCATAACCTCTCCGGCAAAGTAAGGACACCTTCATTGTCAAAGTACCCGCAGTTCCTGTGATGAGAATCGACTGCACAGTGCTGTAGTTCCAATTGCACATTACGAAAGCAGTTAATGTCTCCCACACTGTACTTCAGTGCATTGTGTGTGGATTATTCCTCTCCCTCATCAATAGAGCTTCAATAGGGGTTCAAACGCGGGCTGATTCTTTGGATCAGGCCGGAACACCACTAGAAGCCCTGTGCTTTGAAATTGGGTTCAATGTCTGTCGAGTTCAAACAGAGCTGTCTCAAAGCGCTGTATGTTTATTTATATATTCATTTTTACCTCCCTGCTGACTGTGTCTGCGCTGCCTTCCCTCAGGCCTGCCTGCCACAAGAGCATCTTTAGCAAAACAACTTCTACATGGCGTCTCTCTCAGCTGCTCGATCGCAGAGGGCCTCCTCTCTCACCAGAAAAACCTCCCCAGTCTTGCTCTGGAGAGATCTCATTGACACAGTGGTCAGTGGTCAAACATTTCTCATTCTCCGTACACTGTGTATTAAAGCACAGTGTTCAGTTTGCCTTTTTATACGATTTTTGTCTCTCTCTCTCTCTCCATGTGACTGCTTTCCACCCATTTCAGATTGCCTAATTTGGTTTGGTGTCACCGAAAGAGGGAAAGTAATAAGGAGCAGCATTTTGATGCAGCGTGGCAGTCTTTGATTGGGCGATGGGACAGACGGAGACTGCTCCCGTGTCTTTGCAGTGAAGGAATAAAGCTTGCAGTCACCCCCGAGGATTGTGTTAGGGGTGTGTCATAATTTGCACCCCTGATGAGCTCCCGGATGGCTCGGCTGCTAGAAGCCTCGGCCGGGTTGAGCCCTATAGTCCAGAGAGCACTGGTTCTAATCTGGTTTGTGTCGTGGTTGCTTTGACTGCAATCACCCAAGTGTCACCCAGATTGTTGGCAGGGCTTGAGTCAGGGATTCCACAGCTTGTTCCACCACAACCTGGGCTTATTGGGAGCCTGTGATCTCTGTAGTGCTGCAATCCTCCCCACAATGCTACAGCTTTGCAGCACATTGCACAATTGCACGGTAGCAAGGAAAGCAGATGGCTTATCAGCGCGGTTTATTCGCTTGCTGACTTCTCTCCTGCATTAGTATAGGAGGTGTAGGAGAGATCCGGATGGAACTGTCAACTCTCACCATATAAAACAAAAATAATTGGTGATTCCAAATAGATGCAATTATGGTCATCATAATAAACATGAATACAAGCCTGTACTTTAATGTAATGCAGATTTTTTCCCGGTTTTTGTTTTTGTTTTGTTTTATATTGGTGTTACTCTTGTAATGTTGTGTATGTGTAGTACATTGTATGTTAGTGTGTAAAAACCATGCCAAGTTCTTCTAAATTGCATAACAATAACAGAGCAAGAGCAGCAATAAAAACGAGAACCAGCTTCAGTGAGGTTTAGACATTTTTGTTGCATCCTTGTTCAATTAAGATGCTATAACTATAATAACATGATAAAATTGGAGATCTTCACCCTGGTCCTGCAGAGCTACAATGTCAGCTATAATGATCAGCCACTGATTGAAGCCACCTATGAAAACTGATGGATTGGGGCTTCCCAGGACCAGGCTTGGTGACCACTAATCCATAGTATCCCATTTTGCTATTCCTGGGTATAATAGCATGTAGTGCAGGGGTGGTCAACCGTGTTCCGGAGGACCAAAATCCTGCAGGCTTTATAGGTCTCTCTAAATCACCAACCACAGGATACCTGGAACGCATGAAAGTTCTGACTAATTAAGGACCCACAATTGGCTCAATTAAGCAATTAACAATCTGGATAAAACTAAAAATAGAAGGCGCTGCCGCCTTCCAGGTCTAGGGTTTTGTAACATCACTACTTTCAACCAGCATCTGTTGATTAAAACTGGGGTTTCCTAAACTAATCCTGGAGGACCCCCTGCCCTCCTGGTTTTCGTTCCAAACGAGCTCTTAATTATATAATTGAGCCTTATACTGCATTGTTAGTTCAATTAAGGAATCAATTGAGCAATTAAGAGCTCGGGTTGGAACAAAAACCAGCAGGGCAGGGGGTCCTCCATGACCGGTTTGGGAATCCCGTGGTTGAAATGGTCTTTTAATGGCAGACTGGGCTGATCAACTACTGGATTTGGGATCATGGGATGGTATCTTGTTAAAATCCTGCTCCTCAAGATGACCATGTTTTTGGACTGGACTCATTTTGGGGGCCCAGAATCTAGGGGTCGTGGGCTAAAGCTTCCCAATTCTATTTGAATGTTTTTAGGCTCAGTCTTCTACTGACTTCTACTTTTGGTAATCCTGATAGATCCAGTTCAAATTACACTTTTTGAATTTTGTTTGCGTGTCATTTCTATTGCACAAGCTAAACCTGAATTACTGTATTGTCATAAAACCTGTTCAGATACAAACACACTTACAGATAAGAAATGGCCTCTGACGTACAAAAGCACCCTTATTTATTTATTTGTTTAGTACATTTGACCTACTGGGGAGATGGCACAGTTACTGGAAAGAAGGTTAATGATTGAATTGCTTAAAGACCAATACACCTAGATAGTACTGAGCAAATACAATGCCATTTGGTGTCGTCTTTGCTCTACATGATACATAATATGATATTTTGATTTGTAAATGGTGCATGTGTGGACAGATCAGGAGAGTTAAAACAAATCTCAAATCATGAAATTGCTTCCTTAACGTTTCTATCTCTACCTTGTGCAGTTTTAATAGCCACAACAATGTAATCACACACTTGCTTTAAAGTGAATTCAGGCTGATTGTAAGAATGCTTTTTTTTTTTTTTTCTCCTTTTAAAGCTTTGATAAGTAAACTTTGCAAAACAAGACAAAAATAAAACGGATGAGGCCGAGAAGATTGCAGTGTTTCTTTTTTTTTTACAGATAACTCTCATGCATGATCTTTTTATTTGTACTGTTTTGAACATTTAGCAAAGTCAAAATGTAATTACTGCCTAGAGAATCTTGTTTTTTTTATTTTCATTTCAAGAGAGTGAGCCCCATATTTACTTAGCATTCTTGACTGTTTTACTAGTTTAAGGGACTGATTCAATGAAATAATTGCACACACTGGTGAGCAAGGCTGTTAGAAAATATTTTTCATTTCAGCCCGAACAGAAAACGAAGATTGCATCACACCTATAATTGGTATTTCTACCTTTTCAACACTCACAACGTCAACGGCAGGCAATTAAACACAGAATATTATTTTAAACCAGTATATATATATATATATATATATATATATATATATATATATATATATATATATATTTAATATTATTGAGGTAAATGGTCACCATTTTAATGCTAAATACAAAGTACAGCAGATTTTATTTTTTATTTTGAATTATGAATGAGCTTGAGAGAGAGATTGTAACCCTTCCAGGATTTTACAACTGGAAGGGTTTAGATATATCATTTAAAATTGTGCTGTGTCTACTATCAAAGCAGTTCAGCAGAACGATGATCATGGGAGAGTTTCACGCAGTTTCATTCCCAGTTGGTTCTTGATCATTATTCGTAACCCATTAAAAAGCCAGCCGCAGGGATCTGAAAGATATTAGCATACATCATAATTTTTTTCTTCAGCTCCTTCAGTAGGGCCTTTTATCGAATCTCCATAAGCTTCTGATGAGATGTACACTAGTTTTTGGGCAGGAGTGTATGTCAGTCACAGAGAAAACTGCCTTGGAGTTGGCATGTCCCCAGCATCAGTGTGAGATGCTACGAATCTTGCCGACGTCTTGAACGTAGGGGACTTAGATCCAATAACGTAAAAAAAAGTATTGACAGGGTGGCAAACACTGACCCAAAAAATAACTCTAGAGGATTCATTAACAGTTGAAGCGAACCATGGCGAGGTTTTCTTGCAATGTTTTTGTGCTGCGTGCTGCACTGGTGTATTCTTTATTTTAAAAGAATAAAAAGTGTAGTTGAGAATCATGCAAGTTTATAAAATTGGCTGTTGGGAATTTTCATTTTATAGCACGTGTCCCTGCTGAAGTATAATCAGCCTGAAATCACTTTAAAGCAAGTGTGTGATCACCTTGTTGTGGCTGTTAGGGAATATGCTTACACTGTACTTTACTGGCCTTTGTATTATGTTGTGCATGATTAGGACAGTGGAGGGAAAGTCTGTGAGCAGAATATGAGTCTAAGCATAGATGGGGAATATCACAAAGTTTTAAAAATATACAATAACGCATGCCATTGTTGCTCCATGAATATATTTATATGGATAGTGATCTACAGGACTGTGCGTAATATAGAGAGCAGTAAGAGTATCTGGGGATAGCTGACAAACTCTCATTCAACCACAACCATACTGTTATAGATTTTAAGCAAGTTGGCATGGGTGCTGAATGCTACATACCCTATTTCCAGCTGTTTTGAGCTGTTTACTGGTGTTATGTGCAAATCCACCTGCAATATAATGGCAATTGAGTTGGGAAATGGGAAATCACTCTGTAACATGCTGCTGTTGTTTGACTTTGTTGAGGCCTTTGTCTCAGATCTCTCATATTGAATTATGAAACTTGCATTAAATTAGTGTAGGACTGCAGGTCACCCTGAGTAAGGGTGTATGTCTACAATTAATGAAACTCTTCTAGGTACACACAGCTCTCCCACCGTGCACATTCCTCCTCCTGTTTATTGCCCGTGTATCACAATGCATGGTGTGGAGTTTTTTTTTACAATGTGGCCTACATTTATTCTGAGCCACTCCTTAAATGTCAGCTGCCTGCTAAAAATAACTGAGAGAAGCCTCCTTATCTTGCCTTGCACCATGCTCATGCACTTTGCCAAATACGAAACCCTATTGTTTTTTCTTTCTTTGCAAATGTTGTCTGTGTGCTTGAATTGACTCGCAACCGGTTTTTGGCATAGTGGTTTTGTGAAGCTAGAACACGACACAAAACCCGGGTAAAGGAACATTGTATGGCGGCCGATTGTGACTTGTCGGCAATCGAATTCACACCCCTTTGATGTTCACCTTGAGCTACTGTGCACATAATGCACTTTTCATTCCGCAAAGCTATTCTTGATAAAAACACGTGAATTTTTACAACCACCTTTTTTTTGTTCTGTTTTGGCGTTGTTCTGACCGCAAATGTCGGCGCCGTTATCTCCTGAGCAAAAACCTTTGCAGAGAGCAACTCCAAACCGCCGAACACAAGCGGATGTTTCTATCGGCTCCAACTGAACCAGTTCTGCTGTGCTATATCCGGCGAATCTTGAGAAACCATTTAGCATACTGAAGGCCTTAAAAAAGAAAACCAAGAAAAACCAAAACAAAATGATGTACACCACTAAAAACCTAGGCCATTGTTCTTTAAACCCTCCGGTTCAGTTTGTTTTTAAGACCCCGTTCACACTTATTAGGCCTGCCCTGGGCAGCCTCAAATTTAGGCCTAAATGAAATGCATGTCGGGAATTTAATAAATCTGCGCAAACAAACCAGTTACGGATGACATTTAGGTCTGCTTACAGGTGTATGTGATGTATTTATAATCACAACTTATATAGGCTGTTGTTCGGTTCTATATTTTCATTTAAAGTAATCTTAACCCTTTGCAGCAGAAGCTTTCTAATATAATAATAAAAAAAAAGCTGGTTAAATGGGGAATCAAATTAATATATTTCCCTTTTCAAATGTCTATCTTCAGTTTTGCAAGTCTAAAAGTGTTATGCAATTCACCCGAAAGCGAAGCACATTTAGTAGGACATCTACATTAAATCCCAAGAAATCGTATGCATTAGTTATCAATAGCCTATTGAGATTTATAATCTGAAAATGTCTATTACATACACACACACATACAGCACATATAATATATTATAGTAGTAGTATTTCAGAAGTGTCTGTGTCTTCGGTGCTGTCTGCTGCAGTTCCATATGTCCCACAAAATCCAAGCAGCTGCTCAGTATTTCTTCTGAGTTCCTCTGAAAAATTTGCAACCTTTTCTCTGGACTCCACTGCATTTGTTGTAATTTTTAAAGTCTGTGTTTTTATTTTCCTTTTAACTTGGTCGGGCGAGTGATTGATAACCATCGATTGAAGCCTTCTGTGATCGCTTCTATAGTTATATCCTCATAGACCGCAGCACTCATACACTTCCTTCAGTTTATTTTTAACTTTATCTTCCATCCACATTGTAGACAGTGCTTTAATTTCTGCATTATCCCAGTTACCTCCAAAGCCGGCATTTGTAATTGTACTGCTCGGCTCAATATAATTGCATGTCGGATTGCATAGTAAACAGTTGGTCTTGTTTTAAAATGCATTGATTGGAATGGAAACCTGCTTCGGTTAAATTTATATCATTTTAATGCAAAATTCAGATTGAATAAAGTTGAATGGTCCCGTTCACAATTTCACAATGCATTTTACACCTGTAAATTGCATACTGTTACATTTTAGACTTCAGTCATACTTAGTAGAAAAAGAAAGAAAGAAGAAAACAATAGCAAGTTTACCAGCTACACACACTTTAATTTTCATTGACCGAGTAGTTTGAACTGACCTTGAGGGCTGAGAGAGATCCAGGCGAAGTTTTCTAATGATCACCAATTTCATTATTGCAAAGGTCTACTTAATCGATTGGAAATACTTTTACAATCCGATGATTTAAGAATACTCTTTCACCATCTTCCCAAACACCCCCCTTCACTCCACACAGTGAGGCAGCACTGTGGAGTAGTGGTTAGGGCTCTGGACTCATCAGGTTGTGGGTTCAAATCCTGGGTGGGGCAGTGCTGTTGTATTCTTAAGCAAGGTACTTCACTTAGAAGCTCCATTAAAATGCCCAGCTGTATAAATGGGTACAAATGTAAGTCGCCCTGGATAAGAGCGTCAGCTAAATGACAATGACAATAATAATAATGCAGAAAGAAATCTGTTCCCATTTCCTCTCTTCCCCTGTGTGTTGTACATTGGTCAAACACATGGACTTTTAAAAGTGTGCTGTTGAATTCAGTTTCAGTCATTCAAGATCTGTTTGCTCATCTGCAAATGAATTTAAACAAAAACGAAAGGCACATCCACCTTGATTAGGTTTGAAGGTAGTTTAACCTCCATCGGTTATAGAGTGTGACTCTTGCCTTATCTTGAACCTTTTGTTTTGCTTGATCTTTTAAGCGATATTTAAGCGAGTCCTGTGGTCACTCTACTGATGCATTATGCCACTGTGCTGACCTTTGTGCTTTCCTGACGATTTGATTATCTGCGTCTGATTACTTAAAGCCTAATTTCTATTCTACTTCCTGTACCCTTAAGCCAAGTGACCTCCAATTTACATAGGCACATTTACATAGTGCCAAGAGAAGCAAGTAACGGTGCTAAAGATGGCAGGGTTTTCCGTTCACTGTATGCAAAGGAGAAAATGCTTATATCTTGACATTCCTATGTCAGCAAGTGTCACCAGATAACCCTGTCCTTGTAATATGACAGGAAGCATAACAGTCCCAGAATCAGAGCCCTATTAATATTGCCAGATATTAATGTGGATGTTCAAGCAATTCATTTGAAGGCTTTGGGAGATTGAAAATGTCACTTCACAAAATAGAGATCCTTTTTGTTTATTGTTGTGAGTTTTTGGGGCTTCCCATTTCAACCGTCATCTTTTTGATGGCACTTTTGGTTCCCCCTACTGCAGCTTTGGAGCATTGGGGAACTTGAAAACGTTTAGTTTCGATTTATTGTAGAAGCTGACATGGGTCAGCCAAAAACCGATACACTTTTTTTTTTTTAAAAAGCCAAAATATGAAAAGTTGCTGGGATATTGTTATGTTCATGACCATTTCCTGTCAATGTTTTGATGGCATTTTTGATTGCAGAGCCCCTTAGCAGCACAATTAATTAACAGCTGGATTCATTCGGCATCCTGGTGTCCAATTTGCAGTGACGTCAAAAAATTATTCCCTTTTGACCACACCTTTTTTGGCTGAAACTCAAAAGGTAGTTCTCTGTTTTTTGATTATTGATTTGTATCAGAAATTATTAGACGTTATTGTGGCTCTGTAATGTTTTTGAGAAAAAAAAAAACCTTTCAGATTAAATCAGATGTATTAAACCAGCTTTTTATTTTTTAACATATGAAAAACTTTCTTCGGCAATATGTATGCATCAGTAAGGTGCACAGAAAGTTTGTACAGTATTGTAAACTTCTTACTAGGGCTTTGTGTTCTTGCCATTTATTTTTGTATGAAAATTATCTTTATATGTGATGTAGTATGTGAATGAGACGATTCATTTTCCCATTTCTCTTGAGCACTTCATTCCACTCCACAAAAGTTAAGCAGTTGCACTAATCGCTTACATTCACGCCTCAGTTTGCTCTTTTTTCGCCGTTCTCACTCTTTGCCTGATTTAGCTTCCAAGCTGTCAGTTGTATCATTGCACATTGTTCTCGACTGCGAATTAAACATACATTTTCAGGGCAATTAGCATGCAAATACATCTGATTTAAGATCTAAAGGCAAATCGTAATGCCAAAAATCCAAGGCTCTACTCTTTCCAAATATCAAGGTTGGAATGGAGGAAGTGCTCTGGTCACGTTTCATTGCAAAGTTACTTTTGATAGGGTTGACATGATGAGTGGTGTACCAGAGGAAAACAATTTGTATTTATTGTATAAAGACATGAAGAGGCCAATTGAAGAGGTCTGTTCATTCTGGTTTTGCTGGAATTCTTCCTTTAAGCAGTAACCAAACCAGCCCAAAAACAAAATCCTGGAAAAAATGAAAATGCAGATGAGATGCATTATAGACTGTAATGGACAGTCCAACCAAAATTAATGAAAATCCTTGAATTCCCCTTCAACAAAATGAAATGGTATACATCTGCCTTGCTCTGCAGCAGTGATGTGGAGTGGGTGGAAATGTTAACATCTCCCTGCATTGAAAGCTTTTCGGTAGACTCCTTCATATTCCTTTTTTATTTTAATTCAGTATTGGCACGTCACAGATTTTTCTTCTCTGGAAAATACACAGCCCATAAGTGTCACCTACACACTCAATTGTGTAGCAAAGCCATGACCAACCACCCTTCCACACGGGCTGCCTGCCCTAACTGCACCTACACCACATGAACTGCCTCTGAAAGTGACAACTGTTTCACCTCGCTGTCAAAGGGGAACGCATGAGAGGTGAAGGAGAGGGCTTCTTGCAGAATGAAAGGGAAGTGACTACAAGGCGACGCTGGGAAGCGAGATGCCTGTAAAAGATATTGCTTTCGTAACACCACAGGCAATGAGATGAAAGAAGACTAAAGACAGTTGACATGAAAAGAGAGTAGGAGGTAGAGAGGATGTTGAGATTGAGAAACGGGGGCTAGTTTTCTGTACAGCTGTGAGACAGTGCTGTAGCTGAAGCAATATCCTTCACTTAGTTTCTCCCAAAGTACTGTAGGAATACATTTGTTCTTTCTCTCCTTCATTTCACTGGTATCATTCTTATCTCTATTTAGCATGCATGTACTGGGGAAGGATGCAAAGTACATTTATTTACCTTAGTTCTACTGGCACAAGTGTAACCAAGAAATATGAACTAGACCTGCAAATATAAATAGTTAGTGCTTCCAGATGGCAGAGATGGTAGATTGTCGATTTTAATATTTAAGTAACGCAATAAGACTCCTATTTAAGTAATTCTAATCATAACTTCAATTGCCACAACTTTATTTCAGCTGGTTTGTCTGTATAATCCAGAGATGTCAGCTACTGGTAAAATGCATTGTATTGGTCTTCTGTCCTGGAATAGACAGGTGATGGAAAGCAGCCAGATGGAAGGTCTAGCTGGAGAACGTTTTTATTCGGTCTAAAAATGAACATTTTTTGGTTCCACAGCTCTTTACTGTTGCTCGCACAGATGTAGCCTACATCCCTGAGTTCATCTGTTCTGGTTGCATTATTCTCAAATGTGTTGAGTATCTCGCCAAATTCCCTCCTGCCACTCTTGCTCTCCATCTAAACAAAACTGTGGTTAGCCTTTGTTTTTTCTTCTCCTTCCTGGAAGTGCATAAATCACATGACACTCCTCTAAAGCTCAATTGTGTTGAAGCTGTCGCACCTGTTAATGCGATATGAATATGCTTGGAGATTGATCTCGCACCACACACGATCCAGCCAGAATATGACCCCATAGTACATCTGAAAGGAGCCAGGTGGGATAAACCTTTGCATAAATGCCCAAAGAAATGCTTATATCACCTTCCTATATCAAATTAATAAAGGGTGACATTTATATTTGTAATTTGAACTAACAAAGTCTACTTTATGTTCGGCTGAAATTCACCATTAACTTCTTTTAATTTGCACCTGATTTAGCTACTAACACTTGACTGTTATTTAATTATATGTTGGATTTAATTTCATTATTTATTCTAATTTACAATGACTGATTCTTTATGTTTTTGGGAGATTTGTGTGTGTTGCGTTGAAAACAGTTTTGTTTCTGAGGAGAATTAGGCAAGTGCACATGATTTTTATTTCTGTCGAGAGTTCCACTTGCTTTGAAACCTAAGACATCAAAGCAGTTGAAATGTCCTTCATGTGCTTAGGTGGATTGCAGCAAAACACATTTTAAAACAGAATATAATCCCAGATCTCAGTGCTTTTTTTAATAGAAGGAAATGCTATTAAAAACGTACAGCCTTTAGAATAGATCACTGGAAATAAGAACAAAAGCAAATTAAAACCTGAGAGGGGGACAATTAAAAACATAATTTTACATTCCTCAATGATTTTTTTTCCCCCTCATTTCTGTGGTAAGCGCAGTTATTTATACTTCTATAAAAATCTACTACAGGACGGCATCTCTGAATAAAGAAAACAAGGTGTACATCAAATAACAGGGTGCATTTGCATGTAAAAGCAACAAGTTCTGAACTCATTAGCATGCATTTGACTGTGTTTTATGCAGTTTTACACGACCATCTGATAACAGCTGCTCTGCACACAGCCAGCTGTCCCGGTTTGACTCCTAGCGCTCCTAATCCGAGGTCTCCCTTTACAGGACAATGGGGACGATGCCCACCGGATCGCCCCGTCCCCTGTGGTCCATGTCCGGGGGCTGTGTGAGTCGGTGGTGGAGGCCGATCTGGTGGAAGCCTTGGAGAAATTCGGAACAATATGGTAAGACTTTCCCCGGTCTGCTTGTCCTCACAGCTGGGGCCTGGTCCTGATGTTCACTGTGGGGTAGCAAACGAGTACCGCTCGATTGCAGATTAAAGGGTTCGAATAAACCTTTCAATGTAATGTCAAATGCAGTTTGCTGAACCAAATGTTGCCCTGATACTCACGGTATGTAATGCTGGGTTTTGTGTTTGTTGTCTTGACATGTTGTGAAAATAATTTACTTCGCAGGCTAGTGAAGTACTCTTTCTTACGAGCTTGGTTTGCTTTATTAAATTACACAATGTGTTTTTTTTGTATGCAACGTTCGCTCTGCTTCTATATTAAACGCACAAGTCAGATGATTCACAACTAAATGTATTTGTGTCATGTGAAGTAATCCAATGGTAAGATATGCTTTCCCCTCTGTTCTTGTACCTTTTTTGAAAGGAAACCCAAAAATAACAGCGCCTGTCCTATAAAGAGCGTCCCCATCACAGCGCATTAACCCTGTAAAGACCCAATGATTGTACAACTACTGTGACTTCAACTACTGCCAAATCAAAATAATACCCTTCACATTTGTTTCATGCTAGACACAGTTTTGTTTTGTTTAAAAAGTCTTTTATGGAAACTGTTTTTCCAGATGAAGGGAATACTATAGCCCAAGGGTTATGTAATGTGTGCAAAGACTCACATACTACTCTACAACAATTCTCATTGAAACCATTCTAGTTGGTGTTGACAGTTAGTTTCCCAGCTATACCCCTCTGCTATACAGTGTGACAGACAGGTCAACAGCAACTGAGGTTAAACAAAACACACCAAAATACAAAACCTCAATAGGAATGTATTATCAGTAGTAGTAGAAGTAATTTTCAATAATCAAGAGTAATACAGTTGTCTAAACAGGGTTAATGCGCTGTAATGGGGATGCTCTTTATATTATTGTTGGCACAGTGTTGGCAATGTTTTTGTCTATGTGGTAATGGATCTGTGCTGTATGTGGCAAACACTGTTTTTGTCTATGCTGTAATAGTCAGCGCGGTGTTGGCAATTTACTGTAACTGATTCGCTGTAACATTAACACAGGATTAACATGGCAATGCTGAGCTTGTTTTGTTCTCATGAAAAGTTGATCTGTGTCACAGCCTCATATTTTGTACTTTGTTAAAGCAAGGCATCCTAAAAACAGCAGATTATTGTACAGACTGCTTTCTACTTGATATGGAAGTTAAAAATAACCCACGTCTCTGTCTGATATTGTCTAATTCATCTCGGTATTTGTTTTATTGCTTTTCCTTTCAGATCTTTTGATCAGCTCTTAATGGCTTAATCAGTTACCTAGTATTTGTTTTTAATAAGTACTCTTTGAATGTGTAGGTCAAACATTTTTTGTTTTGCTACACAGCACCATGTAGGAGGGAATATGACATATTTAGCTCTATAACATGACAAGAATAAATGTCCATGTGTTTACTTATATAATATTCAGGTAATTAGCACACAATGGCAACATTACATCCCTTTTTCTCAAGGATGAGCTAAATTTGCATGTATACCATGTATACCATTGTTCATACGATGTTTCTTTCATTTTTGGTGTTGAACAAAATACACCCTATTTGTAGCCAGACGTTTAGAACATTCTGTGGAATAGCAGAGCCATTTTTAAACTTTAATGCTTAACTTTAATGCTTTATGTATCCCTGCCTGTGTGTATTTAAAACTGAGCATGAGAACGCTAACTTCACTATATGAGAATATCAATTCCTACATAAACAATGGTCAACTTTGTGGCAAATATGAATGTTCAGTACGCCGCCACAACTTCATCCTTGTCAAAGATGAAAATATATATGGCAATTGTGTTTGTGTGCTCGTGTTTTGCAGTTACGTGATGATGATGCCCTTCAAGCGCCAGGCCCTGGTGGAGTTTGAGGGTGTGGAGAGCGCGGACAAGTGTGTGGCGTGTGGCGCCAGCGAGGCCGTCTACATCGCGGGCCAGCAGGCCTTCTTCAACTACTCCACCAGCAAGAGGATCACCCGGCCCACCAACTCCGACAACCCCAACAGCGGCAACAAAGTCCTGCTCCTGTCCATCCAGAACCCCCTGTACCCCATTACTACGGTGAGGAGGGAACACGTCCCCTTATTGAGAGAGATGAGAATGGTGTTTTGGGGGGACTGCTCCCTGTGTGTGATGTAACCTGGCAGTGAGAGGGTGGCATTTCTTGAGATGTACAGCAGTGTTTGAATTTTACATTTAATTAGTATTTTCTTCCTGGGAATGTTGATATTGCTGAAAAATAGAATAAGTAGTAAATAGTAAGTGGTGAGTTAATAAAATATTTTACTACTGGTGTGCGTGTGTACATCTGAATATGTGTGTATACAGATGTGGTCAAATTTGTTGGTACCCTTACAGCTCATTGAAATAATGCTTCATTCCTCCTGAAAAGTGATTAAATTAAAAGGTATTGCATCATGTATACTTGCATGCTTTTGGTATGTCATAGAATAAAGCAATGAATCTGTGAAAAGAGATGAATTATTGCTCATTCTACAAAGATATTGTAAAATGGCCTGGACACATTTGTTGGTACCACTTAGAAAAGATAATAAATAATTGGATTATAGTGATATTCTAAACTAATTAGTTTATTTAATTAGTATCACACATGTCCAATCTTGTAATCAGTCATTCAGCCTATTTAAATAGAGGAAAGTAGTCACTGTGCCATTTGGTATCATTGTGTGCACCACACTGAACATGGATCAGAGAAAGCAAAGGAGAGATTTGGCTGCGGAGATCAGAAAGAAAATAATAGACAAGTATGGTAAAGGTAAAGGCTACAAGACCATCTCCAAGAAGCTTGACGTTCCTTTGACAACAGTTATTGCAATTATTATTAAGAAGTTCAAGGTCCATGGAACTGTAGCCAACCTCCCTGGGCGCAGCCGCAAGAGGAAAATCGACCCCAGATTGAACAGAAGGATAGTGCGAATGGCAGAAAAAGAACCAAGGATAACTGCCAAAGAGACGCAAGATGAACCCCAAGGTTATGTTTTGGTGCTGCTTTGCTGCGTCTGGCACAGGGTGCCTTGAGTCTGTGCAGGGCACAATGAAATCTCAAGACTATCCAGGCATTCTGGAGCAAAACATACTGCCTAGTGTCAGAAAGCTCGGTCTCAGTCACAGGTCATGGGTCCTCCAACAGGATAATGACCCAAAACACACAGCTAAAAGCACCCAAGAATGGATAAGAACAATACATTGGAAGTGGCCTTCTATGAGTCCTGATCTCAATCCTATTGAACATCTATGGAAAAAGCTGAAACTTGCAGTCTGGAGAAGGCACCATCAAACCTGAAACTACCTGTTAACAGGTGCAGAAGTCTCATTGAGAGCTACAGAAAATGTTTGATTGCCTCTAAAGGTTGTACAACAAAATATTAGGTTGAGGGTCCCATCATTTTTGTCCATGCCATTTTCATTTGTTTTATTTACAATATTATGTTGAAAAACAAAATCAAAATCAAAGTCTGTTTCTAAATATGGAATAAACAATGGTGGATGCCAATTACTTTTGTCAATTTCAAGCTATTTCAGAGGAAATTGTGCATTCTTTGTTTTTTGTGGAGGGGTACCAACAACTTTGACCATATCTGTGTATTTATAGCTATTTATCTCTCTCTCACACACACACACCACTATAATATATAGTGGTGAAAAAAACAATTTTTAATGTATATAAATGTATATTAAATGTGGTTTTATCACCACTAATAAAATAATTGTGTTGACAGCAGAACGATTTTACATATTTACTGACCATTCGCAACGGGACGTTAGAAGTTCTGCAGATTCACGTGACACTGATTAAGTTAAGTATGGTGCCGAGCATTATGCCAAGGTATTATGGCATGTTATGTCTCATCCTATCACGGCTCATTAGGTGCAATTATCTAAATTGACACCCTACACTACAGAGCAGGATTAATGCAAAGCCATAGTTTACTATCAGGCAGGGAATCTATTGTGATAGTGTTTGGGTACAGTCTTGCTCTGCTGAATAAAGGTATTGCTTAAACCCTTGACCCCAGATCTTCAATTCTTGCCTTACATGCCATCGATCTTAAATGCAACAGATTTGAAACTCCAGTGACATGGAGCTATTGCTCACCTATAGAGTCCCCTTCTCTTACCTTGTAGGAGAAATTTAAAACATATTTTTGTAATTCATGAAATAAACTTTCCATGCGGAAGATTACCCTAAAACACGTGAATTAGATGATCTGATGTCATAAAGAATACATATTGGTAAAGGTGTAAGGTATATTTAAGATGATTTTATCTTAAATACATCTTATACCTTAAATAGATTTACCGTTGTGATCTGAAGTACATTTCAGATCTTGTGAGGATTCAATTTTGTGATTATCCTTATTAAAACCAGGACAGATTGCATGTTTAACACTGTGAAATTGCACTGGATTCCAGTCACTGTGGTAAATGTGGACAGTTTGTTTGACCCTCAAATTTAAATTGAACTCCTTTCCACTACTTGTAAAATTGATTTTACAGTAATTGGAATTCTTATTGATTTGTATTTATATTTATTCCCCCCCTGTTCCATTTTCCTTTCAGGATGTTTTATATACCGTGTGCAATCCCATTGGAAATGTGCTGCGCATTGTGATTTTCAAGCGGAACGGGATTCAAGCGATGGTGGAATATCCTTTTCAAATTGTGCTTCAGCCTCAGCCAGAGGAAAGCTATGCAAGGGTCTATTCCCCTAGATACAGGATGGCCTTTTAACTTTACAGATTATTTCAGATTATTCACAACTGTGGAAGAGCATCAGATATTCTGCAGACCCGCAGCATGGGGGAAGCAGATTTCATTAAATATGCATGTCACCGGGCCAGAAACTGGGTCATGTCATTCATGAAATAAACTTTCCATGCGGAAGATTACCCTAAAACACGTGAATCTGATGTCATAAAGAATACAGTAATGTGTCCTATTTTACAATAGTTTTATTAAAAAATAAGCAATATTGTTCAGATCCTGTTACTAATGCCTTCTGTTTTTGACCACATTTGATTTAGATTTTATGATCTATTATTGGATATGATTGATTGCCTTTGTTTAAGGTGATCCGCAATAAAGAATGATTTGTTAAAGTTACATATTCCTTTTGATAGAATTGACAAAGCTATGAGAAAATCTGGGGAAAATAATGATATTGTTTTCAGTCGTGTATTGGCACTTCCTGTAAGTTTCTATAAAATCAAGCTCTGCTACCTGCCAAACAACATCAAAGAAACAATCCAAACCACAGGTCAGACGATATATGGGTGTGAGGGGCAGTATAATGATTTGCCATGAAGAAAGTAAAACTTTCCACTGTGGTGAATACTATTAGCGACCCAGCGTGGCAGAACACACTTCAGTTGCATGATTGCAGGGGACCGCATGCCCAACACAGGCCTGTAAATGTGACCTTGGGTAAAGTCACTTTCTGTGTCACACCTCAGGGCAGGGGAGACATTACTGGAGAAACACAATCTGTGATGGCACTGAGATGCCACTGGTTTGGCTGTTTCTAGGTCGGTAAATGTATATGAATTGTCAGCATGGGCACTGCGAGACATGCGGCGAGTATACATGCAGTATTGGCACATTTTCTGTTCAAGATGAGGCTGACCTATTTTTATTGCATTGTTTTTTTATGGAAAAAAATATTACGGAAGAAAATACATCTTTCGTTTTTTTCTTTTCTATTTTCCCTCAGTTGTTGAGAAGTCTGAACCTTACACGCATGCCATTGATTCATTTTTCTGTCTTTCATTAATATTCCTTGCACATCACTGGAATCTGTACTTGGCGATGCCCTGTAATACTATTTGCAGACCTTTTCCTGAATAATATTGGAATCTAGTCTCCGTAAACTGTAAAATACCTTCCTTAACTTGCCTCTACATTTGAATCCGTTCAGAGCGCTCAGAAAGCTAAAGCTGCCCTCAACGGAGCCGATATTTACGCCGGCTGCTGCACCCTGAAAATCGAATACGCCCGGGTAAATATCCCCCACTTCTGCCTCCACTCATTCTTTCGATTTTCCCTGAGACCAGACATACAGTGTGCTCTTGTTTTGTTTTTCCTGTAGCCCACCCGCCTTAACGTAATCAGAAATGACAATGATAGTTGGGACTACACTAAACCGTATTTGGTTAGACGAGGTAAGATCTTTTTTTCATCACGTCTCTGACTTTGCTCTGTCCATCTGTGCTTTGGTGCCTTCTGTTTGCTTAACCAGCGAAGTAAACGCAATGATGTTAGGTAGTTTCGATCTGCCTGAGCGTGACTGTATGCGGGTGTAAGGTAAATTTTTATTGAACTGTCGCAGTCGAGTTACTCCCACATGTTTCAGTAGAAGAAACTGCCAACTGAGTGGGAGAGAATCAGGCAAAAGAAAGTTAAAAGCTTTTTCTCACATTGCTGTGAATTAGAAGATTTTAATCTCAGCAGTCGCACTGAGTGAGACATTTATTTTCTACTGTTGCCTGCATCAGTCACATTCAGGCTGAAAATGTTGAAATAAAATATATTGGTCATCTGATAAGCATTTGAAAAAAAAAAAAAATATATATATATATATATATTCTGTATGTGGTATAGAAACATGTCCTAGCATTGTTCTTTTTTGTTTATAAGGGTTAGTATTTAAAAGCGAAAACAAAAGAATGCAAACTTTTTGCTGCCTATACTGTGACTCTAGCTCCCCCTACTGTTTGGTGTAAAGGACCAAAGTCAAGGTGGAACTCAAACTTACAGACAAGGCAGCAAGCACATAAGACTCCTACCTCTCCAAGCAACACACTCACTTTCCTGAACAGCAAACCAAAAAAAAAAAAACGAAATTAGGACTGATTGACCACATAGTCCAGATTCTACCGCCCTGCACGCTGCTACAGTGAGGAGAGAGGACAGAGGGGGACAGAGAAATTGAGATGGACTCAGGAGGGACCTCAGCCAGGCTGACTCTGCACCTCATCATGCATTCATTCCCAGCCCTGAGAGAGACAGAGACAGAGAGACAGACCTCAGACTTGCCACACATCCTTGTCTGCATGCACCGCCTCAACACGCCTCGTAAGGAAGGAACCCCCCCTGTTCCAGGAGGAATTACCCCACACAGACGTGGGCCCAGCTTTAGATCCCCTGTCTTCATGCTTTTAACAGGACCTTTCAAAAATACCAGTTATAAACAATCGGGGGACCAATTGTCTTTGCTAGACACTTTTTACCTGAATGACAATCTTTTCATCAGATCAGGTTAAAAACAACAAACCAAAAAAAAAAAAAGAAATTAGTGTTGCTCTTCAGGGGCATTTGAACTTTTTAGGTTGTGTCAATCAACATCTTTCAAAGCTGCATCCTCAATTCCATAATTCCCAAAGCCTTTTTTTATCCAGTGTAATTGGCAACTTTTTTTTTTTTTTTTTACTTACTTGGAAATAAACTTAATATCGGAAAGTTAGAATTAAGTTAATTGGCCAAATGGACGATAAATGTTAAATTAAATTGACTGACCATTTCATAATATTTTTTTGTTTGTTTTTTGCTAATGGCATTTTGGAATAAAAGCCTTTGAGAATTATATAAGAATATATAAAATAACATTGGATTTACTTATTTAATTTTTAATGCAGTGCCATCAACATCAGTATGTTGCTCACTTAATCTGTTTGATAGATAATTATCATATTTAAGGCTGTTGTGTCTAATGAACAAGAACATATTTAATTGCAGTAAAAATTTGATGTCCTAATTGCAATTATAAAATGACAAACCAATTAAGTGTGTGGTCTGTTTTAAATCTGGCCTTGGTACTTCAAAGCCAAGGTACACGGAGACGTACAGTGGAAGCCAAGGGTAAAAAGTGTCTTTTGGTTTCTGCTGTATTCTGTTGGGGATCTTGTTGAGATTAGCATGGCTGTAGTCCCCCTTTTTAGAAATCTGTCAACCTTAAGAATGTTGATTTTGTAAAATACTGTTGGTTCACGATGCAAAGAGAAATTGGTAATTAAAAGTATCTTGCTATTGATCTGAAACTAATGTTAATGGGGCAACGCAGAATTGACTGAAGTTCCTGCCCTTTTACAGCTAGTAACTCAATCAAGCTCCTGTCAATCTGATTACTTGTTTTCCCTGTCAGATTGTGTTTAGTTTCTGTTTCCACCGCATACATGTGAAACCCTTCCAAACCTCCTACCCAAAACTGTCTGATTTTCAGCCTCATGCTGCCATTCGACGTCTTGTTGCAATGCCCCCGTATAATTGCCTACTACAGGCTACGAATGTCAGGGGAATTTTGTGGTTTTTAGAAACTGATTTTGTCACAGGAACCTGGAGAGCCAGATACACGTTATCAGATTTAAAACAAATATATTTCTGTCTTCTATTCAGAGCATCTTTATGTATGCGTCACAAATCGGATGAACTCCTTAAGTGCTGTCTTTAAGTAATCTCTTATCTGCCTTCATTGTTTGTATTAATTAATTAATTTTGTGAATATCTCTCTTCTCTTAAAGGCCAGTGAACTTACTAGCCAATATAACAAGATCTAGAGCAATATATGAAAGTATTTGGAACAAATCTATTCAGATAAAGCCATTCCGTGTTGAGACTGTTTCAAAGACTGTTTCCAGCTTGCCATGGAAGTAGCCCCCCATTAACTGACGTAATCTTTATTTTTCACACTGCCGCTCCCTGTAGACCGATCCAATATTAGCATATGGGCTCACCCAAGCGGTTAGAGTGACGGGGGGAGATCCACTGAAAGCGTAGGTCCTTTAGTCCATTCTGCTGCTCCACTGTGAATGTATGACACTGTTTTAAGTTGAAATTGTCTGGACTGTACTGACTGTAAAACCATGTAACACAGGTTGATGTTTTTCGCTTGTGCTGAAGTACCAGTATAAAGGAGGCCTCTTTGAAAGTGTTGCAGTTGACGCTAGTGGTATAACCCAGGTACTGTTTTTCCCCATTGTAAAGTTATTCACAAGAGATGCAAAGAAAATGTAAAACTTACGGTGTGATTTATTGTTTGTTTTTACATTTTGTTTTTTATTTAAGCTGTACAACTTTGTTTTCTTTTTCAAATGGTCTGTACTTGCCTGTATAATAGTTGCAATACAGTTTTCCTTTCCTTTGCCAACCTGTACTAGCACTTTTGCTCTCAATTCTGTAAACTTGCTTCTTAGTTACTTACTTACTCATCATGTGGGGCAAAAAAAACCTTCTAAAATAGCTAAACAATGGAGAGAAAAAGCTGCTTGTTTAGAATTTGGAAAATCAAATGTACTTTGATATGCAGTTATGCGATATGTCGACAATGTTTCATCACCTTGGTTACCATCTCCCCGAGATCCTTAAACTCTTTAAACCCGTGACCTTGAAATGGCCTTTTTGTCTTCAGCCATGTGTAAAGGGGCCAGCAAGCAAGCAAGTGTGTAGTCATTTATTTTTTATTTTTTTTAAATGTGAGGCCTGGTGTAAGATTAAAAGAAAAAAAAGAAAAAAGACAACCACTACACAATTAGCAGGTTTTGCTCTGACTGTTCCATATCTCTAAGCATGTGACTGCTAAGTAGGTGCACGTTTGTGGATTATCTCTGTTTATATGTTTTGTGTCTTTCCTTTCCATAATTGACTTTTTTTTTAACATCTACATTTTTCAGACCGAGGAAAGGGGAGGCAACGACAAGCTATTCTAGGAGAGCACCCGTCCTCCTACAGTGATAATGGATACGGTGAGCTTCGGCCTTTGATTTTTTCCTCTGAGCAAGGCACGTTCGGAGTGTGGGGTTCAGGACAGATGGCTTGGCTTGGCGTTTGTTTTGTAATCGGAGACGGAAGCCAGACATGATACACTGTATTTCAGCATCAGTAGTGAGTCGATTAATATTAAACTGACTGCAATGAGAAAAAGTTACCATTTAGGATTGAGTTCATTGGGGGGGGGGTTCTTTTAATTCTACTGTAACTGTAACTCAGTCTGCTGTAATAGTGATTTTGATTGACCCCAGGCCTGCGGTGAATTACAATCCGTGAAAAAGCATAAGTGAACAATAACAAATGCAACAGCTGCCATAACCTCAGACCTTCCCCAAGAAGACTGATTTCTGTTGGTGTGTGGGATGAATGCATTCTGCGGTTTTCCATTCCAGGGTCCCACTGCCCCCTGCTGCCGCTGCCCAGTAATAACAGGTATAAAATGAGCGCTCACGACATCCCAGAGGTGGTGGCCTACCCGCTCCCCCAGACCTCCTCCTACATGGGCCACTCCTCCAGCTCCGTGGCCATGGTGAGCGGCCTGCACCCCAGCAAGATGAACTGCACCCGTATCTTCAACCTCTTCTGTCTCTACGGCAACATCGAGAAGGTCAGGGGATGGGCCGATCAGTTGATAAGGGGCCGGGGTTGTGGTCGCCATCCTTGTAGTCTTAAAACGTGGCGGATCGTGTTCAGTGCATTTCAGATTGTGGGTGGAGATTTTGTTTGACAACTGCATGTGTGCTTCGCAGGTGAAATTCATGAAGAGTGTCCCAGGCACGGCTCTGGTGGAGATGGGCGATGAGTACGCTGTGGACCGGGCCATCACACACCTCAACAGCATCAAGGTGTTTGGGAAGAGGCTCAATGTCTGGTAAGCTTCTGCTTCTGTGACATACTGTGGAGCCTGGGATATTTCCCACGAATTGTGCATTGTTCATATCGGCCATTTTTGGGCTTTTTTTTTTTTTTTTTTTCCTGAGACGCAATTCTAGTCTGCGGTGGAGCTACACAATGTACGGCATCTCTGTCGCCAAACCACACGTCACCTGCATTTCCAAGGCATAGTGTCACACCACTGTTCAAGCCTGGCCACCAAGACCTCAACAGCATCATTCTTTACTGGCTCCCAAGAGATCAAGCGGTTTGAAATATTGAAAAGACTTTGTGGTTATTGCTTATTACACAGTGTTTTACTAGAAGAATGCCCATTTGTGCTTCCAGTCTAGTTTAGCGTGTTCAGAAATGGACCTCTGAAAAGGCATTGGACAGGATAATCCTTCTTTACAGTAAACTTGAGAATTTTGCTCAATCTTTAAAGGCTTTCTTCGTAACAGAGAGAACCACACACAGGCCCTAATCACAGGGAGTCTTTCATGCGGTATGCAGTTCATAACATACAAAACCACCTAGTCTTTCTGTTTACAGTATTCAAAGCCCTAAAAGTTACCACAGTTACTTCCCCTGTTTGCTGATTTGCTTATAATACGCCCCACTTTAATAAAAGAGCAATACTCACAATTACAATGCACAATAATGGAGCATAGAAGATCAGGACAGGGACTCAAAATGAAAATAGTTTTTCTGAGTTTAAATAAACATTTGGTGTAGTTCTGGTAGGTTTCTGGAACACTGGTGAGCTGACGTTCGGTCTCCTACACTGCTGCGCTAAATCGCCCACAACAGTCAAGCGAAGGTGTGCCACAGGCTGACTGCTGGCCTCTTTGTGTCCCGTCTCTGTGGCAGTGTGTCCAAGCAGCAGGCCGTCATCCCCAGCCAGGTGTTCGAGCTGGAAGATGGCACCAGCAGCTACAAAGACTTCGCCATGACCCGAAACAACCGCTTCACCAGTGCTGGCCAGGCCTCCAAGAACATCATCCAGCCCCCCTCCTGTGTCCTGCACTTCTACAACGTGCCACCCTGCGTCACCGAGGACGAGCTGCAGAGGGTGAGGGTGACTCGATTTCTCAGATCAGTGCGTTTATGGTGCCTGTCGGTCTAAATTGACAGGCAACTGCCAGGGAAACCCCAACTCCAGGGAGAGATAGGGAGGTTACTTTACTGCCTGAACTGTACAGCTTTTAGTTTTCCAACCTTAAAGTTTAAATAAGGCATGCCCAGGACAAAACACAGAGCAAGCTCCAAATGGTCTGCCTCTTCAAAGATTGAGTTTTAAAGTGAACTGCAGCACCATCTAGTGGTGTAGGATATAGATTTGAAAGCCTTACAGTACAGCAAGTGGCTTTACTAAATCGATGTTACTTTAAAGCACAGTAATCAGAATCTGTTGTCCCACCCAGAACTCTAACTTTGTGCTGCTGTTGTATTAACGTACCTTTTTGCTTCTCTGTTTTTGTTTGTTTGCAGTTGTGTACCGAACACGACGTGCCTGGGTTCATCAAGTTCAAAGTGTTCGATGCAAAGCGTAAGTGTGCTACAAATTAGTGACTCGAATGACTCAATTGATGTGTTACACAAAGATTTGCACACAAGGGGTAATACAAGTTTGTATCTGGACAATAGAAACTGTGCAGCTAATCATGAAAAGCAATGAGACGTGGAGGTCTGTTTCCAAACATAACCAATGTCGTCTTGATTTTGTCTTTTTTAGCCTCATCCAAAACGATCTCAGGGTTACTAGAGTTTGATACTAAGACGCATGCCGTTGAAGTCTTGACGGTCCTGAATCACTACCAGATCAGAATACCAAGTAAGTGGCAATGAATAACAGTGGATGGACAGAACTGTCTGTTCACTCCTTACTGTATTAAGTTGGAATAAGATATCTTGACTTGATCTTCAAAATCCTTTATTTTGTGGGTTTTCTGTTGCATTTCCTCCCCTGGATTGAAGAATTGTTGCGTACACACACGTGTGCACACACACGCGCACACACATAAACCGATTGGTTGGGAAACCTTACAAACCCCAGTTTGCGTGTCTTAGGTCTGGGTACTTATGTGGAAATATGAACCCTTAATTAACACATTTAAATCTCAAAGTGCGTTTCTTAATTAAACTATAGCCAACGCTCAAAGTTCCCCTTAGTGTTTTTAATAAAGCAGGATTTTGCACCGACCACCTGAATACAAGTCTCCCAGCAACACATCAGGTGGATATGAGAGAGCCGGTGAATCGGTATTGTGGAGCGATTAGACCTTCACCGCTGTTAAAACCGTCTGCCTGGATCTCCACACTGCGAAGGGCAACATTTACATATCGACTCGAACGCTGATGTAACTGTTACGCCTGCGTAGGTGGGCTGCTTCACTCTACAGCAGCAATTACACCCTACGATATGAACCAGCTCTAAATATTTCAGTGAAGGAAGTGTGGCCCTTTGTGTCAGTGTAATTGCAGCACACACACATGGATTACAGTAGGTTGCCTAACTTAGAGTGGGAACGGTCCAGATATTTGTGCTGTTGTGGCTTGCACGTTGCCTATTGTCTTTATATAATGTATGCTATTGTGTGCTTCAAACAGAAGGACCTTGTTTTGAAGCTCAAGTCCTTGAACTCCGGTTTGCAAAGATGTAAATTATAAGTGAGCAGAAGGTATTTGAAATGAAGTGGGGAGCGCCTGCCAGCCGTTTGGAGCCCGCGGTTGGGGGTACTCGGTCACAGCCATGTTGGCGATAGGGGCTTGTGGGTTCCCATACCCTCATTGGTTACTTTTGATCCGTGCACAATGTGGCGAGAAGGAACTGTGCAGTTGGCTGGACTAAGCCCCTGTTGTCAAAATATTCGTGCTATTCGAACTGTCATCTCAAAGTGGAGTAGAGAGTCCTCTGGGGTTTTTAATATTAATACTAAAGGTTAATATTAAAGGTTTTCTGCTTTCTCTGGGAGGTTTTTCACTCCTAAAGAAGGACAGAATTTTAGGCCTATGAACAGGTTTACATATAGTGACAGAAAACAAAAGTGCTGGCACCCTTCATTTGAAACTATATTATTCACAAATTCGTGTGGGGCAATATATATTGCTTATTACACCAGTGTATTCTATTAATTGTGTAATTTCAAAATGTTTTTCTACTAGTGCGTAGTAGTAAAGATTCCAGTCGATTGACCTGAGGTAATTAAAACACTTGTTATTGGAAAAGAAGTGACATTAAATAAAGGATTATGTATTAAGCTAAGCAAAGGAGTGCAGCGCATTATTGTTGTTGTACAGCGCCAATACCTTTGACTGTAACTGTTTTATCTTCCTCATTATTTCCACGGGGGAAACTGTCAGTGCTCCAAGTATAAAAAGCACACTGACTTGTCGATTAGTAATTGAACCAGATGTTTAATGAATTGACCCTCAGTACAAAAGTGCGTGTCGTGATAATACCTGGGTTTCTGTGGGTTCTGTCTTCTGCATAGCGATCGAGACTCTGAAACGAATGTCCCGCTGATCACGCAACGTAAGCCTCGCCGCCACCTCGTCTAACCTCCCGCTTCTCCTCTTGCAGATGGATCCAACCCGTACACCCTGAAACTCTGCTTCTCCACTTCATCGCACCTATAAAGCTGGAGACCAGTGTCGAGTCAGAGGGACAGCTGCCAGGAGAGCCACGATCCACCCTGATCGCCGAGGGCAGCCGACGGATTGCGAAGCTGCCTTTTCTCAGCCTTCATTAACTCATTGTGATCATGCAGCCAGAGGACGAGAGTATATATACATATATATCACACTTAAAATCTTACAGTAGACGATCTGGGGCGCCAGACAAATGAGGCGAGGGGAAAGGGCGTCCTGGTTTATCCGAGTGATCTTGTGGGTAAAACGAAAGAAAGGAGAGAGAATCCTATTCAAGCATCCCTGAGATTACTTGATTTCAATGAAAATGATGTTATTGCCGTGAAACGCCAGAGCAGTGTGGTGTTTTTAAAAGATTCCAGCGGATCCTTGCTCTCTGTTTCGGACGTGAACGGATTTCACTGACCTATACGATACAGTGTATTATTTTACCAAATTCTGCAAGCTTGTTCAAGTTTAATTTTATTCCGTGGTTGTGTGAGGGCCTAACTCCCAGACTTGGGCTCACTTGGTACTTAAGAGAACAACATGTTTATAGACTGTAATATTTAGACCACATTGTAATATATGAATGTGTATAGTACTTAAGGGGCGGGGCGGGGAAATCTAATGTAAGACCTGGTGTCTGACTTCAGAATAGAGCAAAACCATTTTGTTAGAGAAGGCACTTTGATCAGTTTTAGACGCTGTGTTTGTACAATGTTTACACCTAGATGTCCATGATTTTTGTAGCCGTCAGTGTTTTCAGTGCATTGTTTCAGTGTTTGTACCTGGCATGGCGTTTCCACTGTGAGCATGAGTCATTAAACATTTGCTGGTTACTACTTTTGGAGTTTTTCTTTCTTTGCTGGTCAAATTCAAAACTGCAGCGGTTTAAATCCCAATTTTGTGTTCACTTGTGCGCCTTAACCGACGTGCTGTAGCTAATGGATTCGATTTCTAAAGTGGCTGGGTTTGTTTTGCGCCAAAGGATAAATGGCACGTTGTCTGTTCAGATGAGCTAACCCTTGTGCGCAAATCATTAGAGTATGTTAATGCCCCTTTAAATGCGTTTAAGATCCATTAAGCAATGTAATTTGCTGTTGGGGATGCTTCTCGTTTCTGCATTTTATTTTAAAAGGGTTCGGACATGGATTACAATTTAATAGCGCAGTGTGTTTGTGTCCTGTGTACCACCTGATTCAATTCCGAGTGTTGTGGATTAAACGAGAAATAGCGCTGCGCACCAGGGGCTTTCTGAGAAGGCCAAGCTAGAATACTGTAGAAAAGTGCAGTAACTTCAAAAGACGGGCTCCAGGGCGGTGAACGGTGCTTAAAAGAAATAAATGAAATGAAAAATGATTGGGAGTCGTGGATGCATTCTGCTTTGGACGGGAGGGAATCAGTTGTGCTTTCCGAGTGAAACAACACAAGAAAATGAGTGAGCGCGTTTTGTCGTTGTTTGAGTTTATAGCATTGTTCCAAGTGTGCGAGGCTCCACTTCATTAATTCTTAGGGCTGAGATAAGGCTACACCCACTTGTGACCATAGGTCGTCTGTTTCTTGCCACTTGGCACGTCCCGCATGCCTCAGAGATTATGCTGGAGTCAAAGGGTGCTCTGGGAAGCAGTGTGAAAGATGAAGTCGTCATAGAATCGCTGTAAGCTGTGTGTGTGTGTGTGTGTGTTTGGGGGAGGGGTGTTGTGTGTTTTCTGGGGGAGCGAGGGGGCCAAGGCTGAAATTCTGGATCTGAAAATGTCCGCTCTCCTAGCTGGCCAGCTGCCTGTTGTGGGAGCACTGCGCGGAGGTCAATAACTGTATCTGCACAACCCTGAGTTTAATTAGTCTCTGTTCTGGCCAAGGCTTGGAGCATCCTTCACGGTCCCCCAGTTTACAGACGTACCTCTCTCCCCGGCCCTGCCTCCCACAGAGAAGGAACTCTGCTTATTCTGGACCAAGTCATATAATGACTTAGGAATCATCCACGTAGAGCACTGCTAGGCAAGGTTAATATCAACGGGAGTGAGTGAAAGAATCGGGGACGTTTCTGTATGTTTCTACAAGCTGCACAAACTCATTGAATAACCCCAGTCTACACAATGATGTGTAGTGATGCTCGCGTTGCTGTGCGTTTTCATTTTGCTTTCTCAGTCCCCACAAAAGGAAATGCTGATTGTTCGCTTTCACATCCGAGCATAAACACAGCCGAAAAGGAGGGGGAATTCACTCAGTGTGCTTGTGGAGGAAAAATTACCCATCATGGATGTAATTTGGACAGAGGGATAGTTTTGGACCAATGGCATGAGGAAAGCCTTCCATGTTATTTCGTACACATTGTGGGGGGTGGGAACTTGATTGGGTCTCAAAAATTTTAGTCACTCTGACTTAATTGACACTATGACAATTTAAGTAAAAGTCATTAGATTTGGAGGCCATTTTGAATCATTGTGTAATTAGAGGAAGTAGTGACACAATCTTGTGGCATAACCTTTCATTTACCCATGTCAGGATGTGAGTTCCTTTTTTTTTTGTCAATTACGAATGTGTGAAACTCAAAATAAACTGTTGAAGAAAATCCCTATCTGGGTAACTTTCCATAAACGGCAGATAATCTCTGCGGTTTGAACAGCCATTATTGATTGCTTGGGTTCACGGCCAACTTATCTCACTCATTGGTGGTCCGCTAAGAGCTAGGAAAACAAGTCACCTATTTTGGACAAATCAGCTTCCTGATTAGGAGCCAGACTCCCCCTCTGCTCTTTACCACACTTCTGGCATATCTGTTTTATCAGGCCAGGATTTGAGAGACTCAGCCATTTATTCTCCTAACAGAATTTAGTTTTTTTTTAAGTGAAAATATAGGCCAGATGCTATAAAAAGGAAGAAAGATCTATTTACTCGCAGATATTCATTTAGGATCAGCTTAGTCCACACACCAGAGTCTCCCAAGTTATAAATGTGTGTCTCTGCAAACTCTATCCTTCTGCTGTGACAAAGACACCCCCCTACGCACACACACACCATTTGCTTTTGACAGGGTCCCTCGCTGCTGAGAAGCACTTAGGAAATAACAAGCCATGTGTCTGAACATCTTGCAGACTCGGGTTACGCAACTCTCTCAGAGTTATCTGTATTTTAACTGAGACTGAATGTTCAGCCGGCTAAAAATAGCCAAGTGCTGATGTGGCGTCTTATCTTGGGCTGTCAGAGAGCTGCATACTTTAATCACATTTTGTGTCCTTGTAAAAAAAAAAAAAAAAAATAGACTGGAACTCGGGAGTAACATGATAATATACCTTTTGTTCAGTTTATAGAAACAAAAGAAGTCTTTGAAAGATGAACCGTGCTGTAACTACAGCCAAAGCTGGTCGTACAAGGGCAACAGAGAACGCTTTGAAAATGTGTTTTTCAATACCTGACCCCTTTGAATCTCTGAGGCAGCTGTACTGTTTGCTTTTCGGTTTGTTTTTAAGGGGTTTGTAATTCCACGGTGGGTTTTTCTGGCTCACTGCTACGGAGGTTAGGATTCATTTTGAAACGCATACACTCCTTGACTTCTCCCGGTGAGAAATAAACATAAAGACCCCCATACCAGGGGCAGATCAGGCCTGTGCTTTTTCTGTGCAGGTTCACACATGCTTCAGTATCTCAAAGAGGCTTGTGATTGGAGAAGAATTGTGCTTTCCTTCTCTAATTCAGTAAGCCATGGCTGTGCTTCTGCTAATGACATTTTCTCCTTCACTCTATCCCTGCATTCAGCCTGCAGTGGTGTGCTGTGCAGTTCAAGAAACCCCTTAAGAATGAATGCAATAATGTGAGCAAGACTGGCAATTTATCGTATGTAAATGAGTGGCTATGGGGGATTGAGCTGTTGGAGACTTCTTGGAACTATGGATACATACAATCTAGTACATATTAATCTCCTCGTGTTTTAATATAGTTAACCCTTTACAAAGGTCTGCCTCTCAAACCAATATCCTTCATTTCAAATTACACCTTTTGATCTATTGATCGCATTTGTTCTTCATATATCCCTATGTTTTTAAACCTCTGGTAGGTATGGTTCTTGCGGCAGCAAGTTTATCTTCCAACGGCCTGAAGATCCAGACCCTCGGCCTAGGGGAGTAGGAGCTATCCCACTGGAATTCCACTTTTTTTCATCCATCTACTATAGAAAAAAGGCTGTAAAGGAGGCTTCACCCAATAGGATGTTTTATCAGCTGGTGATTAAAAGAAGCTGTAATATGAATGACCAAGATAAGCCTGTTAATCGTGTATATTGCACAGGGAGGCCTGTTGGGGAGCCAACTGCTGAGGAGTCTGTTTTTTTTTTGTTTGTTTTTTATACGAGCATAATCATATGGATTTTTCTTTTCCTTTTTTTCAATTTTTGATACAGAGAACAGTAAGTTGTCTTTTGAGAGGACACTTACAGGACACACAAGAGCAGTATTATATTTCCCCCATTGCCCGTGGAAAGGAGCTCTACTGAGGCAACCTGAGACGTCTTGGAACAGTGCCCCCAATTGTCCACCTCCTGTGCTGAACCTGAGCCGTGCTGGGATCTGCTGCAGGGCTGCAGAGGTTTCCCCTTGGAAGGAACAGCTGTTGCATAACATGCCAGGGTCCCCTAAGCAACTGCTATCCCAACTTGTCAGCAAGTGGTTTGAATACATAAGCTGCTTTGTGACCGAGAGTTGCCATGGTGAAGATGTGTCCTTTCTTTCCTTTTTATTTTGACATTATGGGCTGCATGTTGGACACCATACTAACCACAGGTCTCCAAAGTCACTGGATGAAGATTAGAGCAGTATCTAAATGGGAAAGTATTTTCTTGAATACAGCATGAATATAGACAAAGTAGATAATGTCTTGCCGGCGTTCCTTCTTTCTTGAACAATCCGCCGCAGCAGTAGATCATTTAAAATATAATATAATTGGATTTCCAAAAGCTTTTGGTTAAGGTCCACACAAATGACTAATTCTGAAATTAGGTGCTATGGGAGTCCAATACAATGTAGGCAAGTGGAGGAGGAACTGATGTATCGAAAACAGATTCATGAATGTGGCCTCATAATAAGTGGGGTTCCTCAGGTATCAGTAATAGGGCCTCTCCCTTCCCTAATTAATAGTAATGCTCTAGACCAGGGGTGGCTAACCCTGGTCCTGGAGAGCCTCAGGGTCTACAGCTTCTTCTGTCCAGATCGTTAACTGCTTAATTGAACCAATTGTGGGACTTGAGTAATGTTAAGACTGTACAATGCACTAGTTAGAGCTCATCTGGAATACTGTGTACAGTTCTGGGCTCCACACTTCAAGAAGGATATTGCTGCTCTAGAGGCAGTTCAGAGGAGTGCAATGACTTCGACAATATTCAGTTATGCTTTATCACGTGGCAAATTTAATTGAACGTAGGTGAATGGAATACAATAAATGTAGGCAACAAAAACATAGTATACACAAATATTAAATTGAAAAAGTATATAACTAGAAGAAGCAACATATGAAAAAGATCTAGGAGTTTACATACATGTATCATTTTCTTCATCTCGACCAGGGATGGCGAACCTTTAAACTGGAGTACCCCAAGTCACATTGTTTAATATACTGTAAGTTCGTCACCAAGAAATCGTGCCGTGAACGTTGGTGCGAAAGCTATCTTACCAAATGAAAAGATTAAAATAGACCTGTGAAACATTCTTGTATAAAAATAAACAATGTTGCTGGTTCCTGTTCACTGGAAGGGGGGATGCATTCACATCGCTTTATCAAGTCAAGCAAACTGCAGTTCACAAGTGTAAATGTCATAGACAACTTCAAAGATGTAGAAAATTACGAGAAGATAATTTATCTTTATATAAACACAATAATAACCATGCGGGGGATGTACATACCCTGTAAATATTATCATTAATCTCCTCCTTCTCCGTCTTCTTTTTAAAAATAATAATAATAATAATAATAATAATAATAATAATAATAATAATAATAATAAGTAGAAGTGAAAGCAAGTTCTTTGTTTAATCAGTTTAAGTCAGTATTAATTATATATAGTGGAAGACATCTTCAAGCACTTCACAACATACTAAAATCAGTATATAACACAACAAAAAACATATCCATAGGGTTAATATTGCAATATTGTTTCTACAGTCAAAGTGCATTAACATTTCTTCACACAATAACACGCTAATGGAAAATAAATGTGAATTAACAGTTAATTTGCAATTACTTTCACAATCAAGTCAATAGCATGACTAATGAACTGGGTTAAGAGTGAACAGCTGATCAGAGTTAACTATATGCTTGGTGCAGTAAACAAACACCAATTATTATCGAAAGAAGGTCTGAATCTTTAACTCCACAATTATATCTCTCAGTTCAACAGTCTGACTTGTCTCAAAGTGTCCATTAGTCATTAGCCTTTGGGTTATGTTCACAATCTACACTCCCTGTATCTGTATCTGTGTGCAGGCCCGATCTCTATGTTTACACCAATCCCCTTTGGATCTGTATACGCACCCTTCTCTGGTGACCCCGGCACTAAAATTATCCCGCCTTGCTGCTGTCATCTGTGCCTTGCTCATGTTTCGGTTCTCTTTACAACTCAGACTGGTCTGGGTCTGAAAAGCTGCTGCTGCTGCTGCGGCACCAAATAAGCTGGCTTCTTTTCAGCCCCTCTGTGTGTGGTTTCGTTTTCTTTTTTTCCCCTCTTTCTTTTCCCGAAGGTCACACATTCCCCATTCATTGTGATTCTTATTCTACAATGTTGTTTTCTCCTCTTTGTATTCCCTGTTGTTATTAATCATGTGGGTGGCTGTAAGTAAGGAGCACTTCCCACAAGAGGACGAATACTTGGATGTGCCTATTTATTGGTATGCTTTAAAACATGTTTGTGAATGTCAGTTTTTAAATATACAATGACTGGACATATCTTGACTAAGCAGCTGAGTATTATATACAATCCTGCGTTTTTAGATTGTGGTCTCACATTTTTAAGGGCAGTTCAGCTCATTTAAACCTTAAATATCCTCTTTTTTCAAATATCCGTATCACTTCACCTAACCACTGAAGATGTATCAATCTTGAGCTTTGAATGTCACCCCTGACTTAATGTTCTCTGATAAGGAAGTAAAAGTAAAGCAACCTCAGTCTTCCTTCATTAGGTAGAGAGAAAGACCAGTCTTTGTATATATGAATGCACATAGAAAGAGTATGGTATGAAAAAACGCTTTAAAAAAAAAAAAAATCAATAAAGATATTCGACTTCAAATACAGCACTTGCTGGTTTTCATGCTGGTCTCCATAGGTGCAATACTGTGTCCCCGGGCCCTGCCGTTCGGTGTAGTCTATCCAAACAAGGCCAGAACAGTAAATAAACAAAAGCCTCCCAAGCACCCTGTAAAAACAGATTTTTCAAGCCCAGTCCTGCCTGCCTTTTTTAGCATTAATGTCTTACCAATTCATAACAATAATAAGTATAGTAATAATAATGTGATTTATAATTTTCCTGCCAAATGCACAATCACCCAATCTGTAAATTGAAAAAAGGTAACAGAAATATTTCAATTTAGCTGTAAAAGGATTGATTGAATAGTCATATTTTTGCATAATCCATTACAGACATGATTGTCATGGCTCAGATTTTTGTGGAGGAAAATTGTGCTGGCATGGGTGAAAGATCCAGCGCTCTGCCATCCAAAGTTACAATAAGTTCCTGGGGAACACTGCGTTCTATGTCATCTGTAAGGATAATTAAATGCTTTTTGGTAAAACTATATCTAGCACATCATATATTAGATTAAGAGCTTCAAATACAAAAACAACAATTTTCCAAATGTTGATGCTCCTTAGATTCTTATGAACACCATTCACAAGCCACCATTTTTATATTTTAAAAAGACAACTGAATATTTCAGCTCTCCCTTGGCAGTTTGTGGAGTTGGGCACTATTTTAATTGTGTGGCTGCCAGCCATATACTGAGAATAAAAAAAAATAACCCAGCAGGCAAAATCCGTTTTTCGACCATTGAAATGATATTGGGATGTGTCAGCTGAACATGATTCTCAGTCCCTCCAGTTCCAGCTGAGAACTGCCTCCTGTTTCATTACTTTATAAAATAAGGACATTATTGGCTCATGGTGCATTGTTTTTATTTTACAGAGAGGAAAAAAAAATAAAAAATTAACAAATTGTATGTGGTCTAGTTTTTTAAGTCAACTTCCACAAAAGTGTAGGAGCTGAATTTTGCTGTAGCCCGGACTCTTTTTGCCTCTTGGTCATCTATGTGCAAGCTGTTTATGCATCCAGACCTTTGCCACCGTTCCATGGAGATATTTAATCTGGTGTCTGAAAAAAGTGGAGGACGAAATATTGCCAATTTCATGTTCTAGAAAACATGAAGTGTCTATAAAGGGGGGGCTCTATAGACTATGGAGGCTGATAGCAATATATTGCCACCTAGGAAGGCACCAATCCTTGGCTGACATTTCCACACTTCAGACTGCCTCATAAAGCAAATAAAAAACACTCTATTTCTTTTAAAATGTAAAATATACATAGAGCATGAATTATAACCGACCCACAGCTCTGACGGCAGTGCATCACTTTAATTGTAAGTGCCCTTTGTTGCAATGACCTTACCTGAAGACTGAGGTTGTTTGCAGTAATAGCAATGCTCAAATCGCTTGAAGTAAATTGGATTCAAAAACTATATGTATTCTTTCCAAATGTGTTCTTCTCAGAGGTGTCTGTCCTACAAACGATAACATAATTTCACATAACAATAATATAATAACCTTCTCTCTCTCTCTCTCTCTCATTACCTTTGTTCAAGGATATCAAATTCAGGCTAAAAGTCATCATCACTACAAGAATTCATATCGGATGCATTATCTTCTATAGCACAGTACTCTTATATATAACATTTGCAGTGTATTCCTATATCAAAATAAAATACACCATGTTATTTATAAATACTATATATATATATACACATTCAGACTTTTACTAAAGCTGCTTTGTGTTTCTCAAAATAAAAAGAAATCAGTGTGTCACATCAGCATTACAGAGAACTTCATATGTTGCTGATCGGGTTTGCCAAAAATGTATTTACAGCTTACTATGAAAAAGGATTGTTTTCCTGCTTTACTTGTTTTCAGCTTTATATTTTACATCTTGTTTTCAGATCCTAATTTATTGTCTTTGTGTGCTTTTGTTGTGTGATAATTACCTGATATTGCAGTGAGAAATGTGTGTGTGAATTGATTTGCCACAATTCTGGAAGAGACGGAACTTCCTGCATCACTTTACACATGTAATGTATATCCAAGATTATATATATATAATATTTTTTTTGTACGTGAAGCAGTCACCTTGGACTGGAGTTAAAACAGCTTTCATTTTTAAACGACCAAAACAAATGACTTTGTGCAGAATGTACTGGAATAAGAAAGTTACAATTTACCTTGCAAACATATTCAATTCCGGAAATCATACACTTAAAATATGTAAACACGCATTAACCTATTCATTCAAACCAGCACAGGTGTGTGGTTCGGTGATGCAAATGTTGGAATACACTGCAATCAAAGTGACAGATTTCTCCTCTCCTTGAATGTGAGATTGTGTACTTGCACAAATTATCTCTGCTGTGCATTAAGCTCATCTGCTGTTGGAAAGGAGAAAATAATAACTCTTAACAGTTTGTCCCACATGTTATCTATGGAAACTGAATTACTTTCAAGGAGTAAGTGAAACGATAACAATAATAACACAGGAAGACACCTCAGGTGCTTTTGAAGTTTTTCTGCTGTGTTTCCGTTATCCAGGAGGTGACGGCCTGAAATAATACACAATGTGCCTTCCTCCAATATTTGGTGAGTTTTAAATTTAAATCTAAAGTTTATGTAGTGTAAAGTGTTAAAAAATGGTCACACTGGAAACCTGCCTTACATTGACAGTGCCTATAGGAAGATGTGCCATGTTGAGTTTGCGTCAGACATAACGCTCTACATTTAGGCCAAAGAGATCAATTTTTGTTTAATCAGACCATAGAATCTTTTGCCACAACTTTTCAGTCTCCCACATGCCAGGTGGGATTTTAAACAGGACTTTTTCTGAAATGTCTTCCTTCTTGACACTATACAGGCCTAATTTGTGAACTGTGGGACCTTACAGAGACAGGTCTTTTTGATCTGAAATCATCTGAACCACATGTATTGCACACAGAAGGACTCCACTCATCACATTGCATTAATTCTGAAGGCAGTTGGTTGCACCTGAGCTTATTTAGGAATGTAATAGCAAAGGGAATGAATACTTCTCTAATGAAGACATTTCAGGTTTTTATTTTTAATTGATTTGCCCCCATTTTTCCCCACAATAAAAAGTGTGGAGTTGGGTATGTGGAACAACTGCTGTATTACATGCTTTACTTATTTAATTAAGACATTTTATGCAACTGGCCACAGCACTCGATGGTAAGGCCCAATGACATCACAATGAGCTGCAGAAAAACAGGATAATGGGGTGTTACACAAGTGGGACTTAAACACAGAGCTGTTAGCTTGACTCAAACCTTGGGAATAGTCATTCACTCACCTCCTGGGCCTCTGTGCCTGTGAAAGGTAGAGAGATAGAGGGTCAGGGGGAGGATGGATAGCCACACTAGTCACTGGTCAGTAGTGTCCTGGAGCGATGCCTGGCTAGCGCAGTGCTCGGCTGATGAGGGCCTTCATGAATACTAAGTGCATAGTTGACCGGTGCTGGGTAAGATGAGTCGGTGTTAAGTGCTGCCTAAGTACTTCCTGATGTTTTTTAAGTGCTTTGCCAAACAGCTCTGTATGGGACTGAAGTGGCAGCTAATAGTTTGTGATTGCCGTGAACAATCAAAGGGGGCTGGGTATAATAGTATGACAACACTTTGAGACAGGACACAAATTTGAAAACCTCCTTTAAACAGAGAGGCGTTGATTTTTAAAGCAGGAATGACATCAAAGCTAACCATTGACCATCATGGCTTCATTAGCCAGCATTAATAATAACCAATAAAGGCTTTTAATGTATTTGTATTCAGTTATCTGACTTATTTTGTTGTTGTCTGCAGTTATCAACACATTATAAGAAGTCAGTATTTGTCTTCAATTGTTAATGAACAACACATTGAATTTAAAAGCTCATGTGCAAGATCACGCCTAAGCAAATTAATAACGTTGATTGCTCTGGTTGGCAGCAGGAACTGACTTTTGGCAGCATCAATCTTGGCAAAGCTTTAATGCTTCATGTTCTTTCAGTGCCACCTTAAAAACATGTGAAGGTGGAACAGTATCAGTCACCCATCTGGGCCTTCTTGCTAGTGTTGCTGTTCCACCCACGCAGCCCAGGATGACCACTGGATGATGGAGCCAGGATGCTGATAGGCTAGCATGTGTGAACTTGTGGGTGGATCTTTCCCAGCTCTGTATCACCTTCTTGCTGATTGACTGGCTCTGGACCATCACCTGGGGAGATATTTTACTCCAGCAGTCCTTTAAGCCAAATATACAGCCCTATTCTAGGTTTATAAAGGTCATCGGTTTGACAGCTGCATTTCATTGCTATGACAATTGCATTTCACGTTTGGATTTGAGGTGGAGCAATCATGTATCGGACAATCTCAGTCTGATACTTCAAATAAAAGAACTGTGTAGCACAACACGAAAATGTCAAATAGATTGGAAAAAAGAAGCAAAGCAAAGTTGAGGCCAGCAAAAAATGCATATCCTCCAAAATGCAAGTGATTGTGTGATAATGTTTTGTACCTTCTGTCAGCACACTTTTGACCACTGTTTGAAGCAGACGCTGTTAGAACAGTTAACATCTCACTAGCAATCTGTATTTCTTATTAGAACGACATTACATTAAATGCAGATTTTAAGTAAACAGCTTTGCATGACTTAATTGGCATCTTAATTAGCTGACTTTTTACATTATTTTTATTACTGAGCAGGATTCAAGCTAAAGGCTTTTTGTGGGAGACAATACAAATGTACGTATTTCAGAACAGGAAAGTAACAGATAAGACTGACTCTTGTATTCTGTAGGAAACAACAGCAATTACTGAACAGGAAAATATCAGCTAATGGCTGACTCTTGTATCCTGCCCCCATGACTTCTGACCTCTTCTTAAGGTCAAATTGAGCAGTGGCTTATAACTCCTTACAGAGAGCACCTAGGGATATACTTAATGTGTAACACATGATAATGTGTGATCTATACGAAAATGCCCTAACCTGTGATATTTGCATTAGGTCACATGCAAAACTGGCTCCTTACAGAGTGTAGGTGTCAACCCCCTTTTAAACTATAATGCTTTTAAATATTTACATTCTAACACAGTGAACGGCTTCCACTTTTCAACTGTCAATGCGATTTTTTTACAACGCAGATTCCGTTTCCAGAAACTTCCATTCTAGTTGCTTAATGGAAGCTGTTAATATGCAGTGAAAATAGCTCTCTCATTTAGTCTTTCCAGTGTATTTTAAAGCCTGGAGAAAGACTTATCACTCGTCCATTTTTTCCTGCCTGCAAGCGCAGACTGGATTGGAACAAGGAAAAGGAAGCAGAAGAAAGACAGTAATGTTTATTTTATTTTTGTATCCCACACTTCTTAAACTGACACACCTATGCACAGTGGCCTGTGACATGGTACATAATTCCAGACTGCTATATAATCTCAGCTGGTCTGAGACTATGGGAGACACAAGAGTTTAGGAAGGGAAGTGCAGATGCATTCAGTTCAGGTTTTGTAATAGACCCAGGAAAAGTCTTGCTTGGCCTGTGTTCAGCTATTCATTTCTCTTCACACTGTTTAGTTTGGCCTTGCTCAATTCAGAGCATGAAATATTGATTATGTTTTTGCTCTGCAAGGGCCTCATTGCTATCATATATATAACTGTTAAGTTAGCTCCTGATGCACATTCGAAAGACCAGCAATTATGAATATATTTTAAGGACAAAAATATATTGGAGATCTAAAGAATTGTAGCATTATTTAATCTGGGATGTAAAAAAAACATGGCTAAGACATGGCTTTTGATGTTTGTTCCAATTAAAGCTCTCAATTAATACATTAATCTGACCGATTTACTAAACAGTTTTAAAGTATTTTTTTAAGCAGATGGAATAACAAGTTCTTTGGTTAGACTTTATTCAGCACGCCCTCTGTGTGGGCTTCAACACACTTAAAGTACTACAAGGCTACATAACACCACAATCACATTCATTCAATCTACTATTGTTCACTGTGGTTCATCTGCTCATTGAGACAATGTAAACCATAACATACTTCAGAACATTCCCACACCTTAACTCTAACACAAACAAGTACTATAATCAGTGTAATGAGTAATGATGTGCCTGTTGTGTCATTAGGAAAAAATGTTATGGTGTATTATGCCTGCGGTCATTGTGCATTATGAAGGTTTAATGAAAGCTACACAGAGAAGGGAGCCAATAAACCATGAACGATTGTTTTAATGTAATGTGCTTTTGATTCATTCTGGCGACCTGAGCTTCAACTGGTTTAATTACATTTGATTCATGAAATGAGATAAAACCATTTGGCACTGGGTGTCATCATCCAAGATAGGTAGACATGGGGCTTATATCAGGGCCCTTGTCTGCGCTCTTGGTCATTTACTTAAGCAGCAAATCTTAGTCATCCAGTAACTGGGAGCCTGTTTGGAACAAAACTCAGAGGAAAAAACAACCCTGCATTTGAAACCACTAAGTTTGTGACATCAGTTAGTTTGCTGAGAGTATTGCTGTGAAATTATTCAGCTATTTGGATGGTGTTTTCTGGGAGCAACATAGGACGACATGGACTGATGTGATTGACATTTGCGATTTACGAACAGTTGTGCTAATTAATTAGCCCGGTGGCCAGAAACCTTGCACCTGACATGAGAGCCAAAGTGGGCCTGCTCTTCAGTTTCCCTCATTTCTGCCCACAGTGCTGATTAATCAGTACATACTGTTGATGCTGTCTGTCCATGTCAAGTTTCAGTCACCTCAGTCAGTGTCATTCCATAAAACCCCAAGAAAACGTCATCAAAAAAGACACATAACCACTTTCTGCACCACTTGTGACAACAGGGGTGGATTTACGCCAATTCACAGAGGTTCCCAGCAAACAAATAAAACCCAGTGTCAATTCAAATGTTTCTATTAATTTGTTTTAAAAGAAGTAAGAATCCGAGGTGATGTGTGTAACTGAGACAATGTTATGTCAGGGCTCTGTTTCGGATATTGTGAAAGTTAATCATGAGGGAGCGTTTGTGTACCACACCCGGAAGAATTCAATATGCTGGTCAACCTAAAAGGATGTACTCACCCTTGGCCAAGGTCTTCATAGATCTCAATAAGTAAATCTCAGATTCAATTTCAGCACAAAGCCCTCCACGAGTCATCCTTTGACATTGGCCTGTTTTTAGATGGTTCTAAGCTGCCTAGCAATCTTTTTTTGGGGGGTGTAAATACACCCTATGACTTTGAGGCGTCCTCTTCCCAAATAGATATACAGACCCAGAGCTGTGAAGAATCTTTTGTACATACTTAGGGTAGTCTTCATTAGTGTTGGATAGCATTGACAGTATTTGATCAAAACATCTAGGTTGTGGACTGGGGCTGGAAGACCCCCCCCTGTAGCACCGCCACTGCTCTTGTGATCCATCCCAAGCTCCAATACTTGAGTAGTAAAGACCAGTTCACCACTAAAATGTGTATTTCACTCCCCCCCCAAGAGCAGCCTGTCATCTGAGCTTAACATAAGAAATCCTTTTCTGGGGTTCCTTGTTTATTCATTTACAATTGCATTACAGCCAGATTGTAATTAGACACACTTATTATTTATTGATTAATTAGTGGATAGTACTTGGCCAGTAAAACTTAAGAATTACTTTATTTTGGCCTATATATCTAAGGTGCCTTAAAAGGCTTACAAAAACACTACAATGTTTGCAGAATCACACAATACAACAAAAGGTGCTTTTGTAAGGGTACAAAGTAATAACCAGGACAACTGAGAGAAGCTCTAGAAGCAATAAAGTGAATAATGTGCAAACTGACCACAAATAAGAGTGATTCAGTTGGCATCGCTCTGTCTAGGCACGGGATGCAGGGCAAGGATATAGATTGCCAGAGACCTACAAGGTCTACAAGTACAGGCTGAACAGAGGCGTCTGGGGGACGCCTCAGAGGGTGATGAGAGATGGTGCCGTCCTGATGTTCACAGACAGCTTGTTCCATCACTGGGGAGCCAGAGAGGAGAAGGCATGAGTCCAAGTTGTAGACACATGAAAGAAAATGTGCTCTGTTTAGACCATCCAGAATTGAGTTTGGGTGAAGTATAAACCCACATGATAAAAAACACAATAAGGGAATACTGTAAAAAGTCTATGCTTTGACTTTTAGTAAGTTAAAAAATCACTAGTCATCTTTTGTCATCATCTTTACAAAATAATAAAGATAGATTTCTTTAAATGTGCCCACAGAGATGCATAACATTTGTTATTTTCTTGTGGCGAGTGCCAGCAGGGATATTGCCCAAGAAAATACAAAACATAAACTAGGAAAATGTGCTACAGAAACCAAAATGTTTTTGTCCAAAAATTGCATGTCTTGGGAGGTGGTGGTGTTCTCTTTGAGAGTGGGAAGTATAACCTTCAAACACAGGGCACAAATGCTGTATTGTGAGGAGCTTTCCTCAGGCTAATCCTAGCTATGCTCATGTAATAAACATTCAATCTCTGAAAGTTCGTGGGGAGGATGACCAAATAAATGAGATCTAGGGAAAGTGCTTGGAAGTGACCTTGACCTTTGCCAAACACCATCCTGATTTCTAAGCCATATTAAAGGGAATCAAAGCCGGTATTTGGCTGTTGTCCCACACTTTCATGTTAGAAATCCTAGGTTTAGGCTTCCTGACTGCTTTTCACAGTCAGTGGATTGGAAGCAGCACCCGTGGGGAAACAACTGCTGTGAAGATGCCAGTACAACCAGCTTAATCTCCTCTTAAAATGTAAAACTAAGCCATGAATGTGTAACCTGTTCACTGCACACGGTGAAGGAGTCACAATTTCTCTTTTTCACATCTCAGCTCCTTCATTATTGTTCCTCAATTAGACCAACGTAACACTGATTACATGGCTAAGCAGCTGGTGACGTAAAAGTATCAGTAATCTTATTATAATCCAAAACGACAGGGCCTGCACACTGCTGTTGTTCCGACTATGAATAAGTCAATGTTTATTTTGTGTAGCATCCTTCATAATAATTGGCCCATACTTGAACTACATGCACTGATGTAGACAGCTGAAAAGCACTTTTTGTGACATTAGTTAATAGTATCTCTGTGATTATAAGTTTATTCGTGACTCTACCACTGGAGGACAGAGCAGTTTTTATGCTTGACACAAGCAGTCTTCCGCAGTGGTGTATAAACCCATGACCATGATTGGTCACAGTGAATTACAGCAACTGTCTGTATCCAGTGGAATGCATGGTTTTATTTTGTTCCCATCTTCCTGTTTTACATGGAGACATGAAAAGCAGGGCTGTCAAAAGTTCACAGTCATTAAAAATAGCTGTTTACAGAGAGTATGAAAGGTTAACCACTGCAAATGGAATATGTAACCAGTGGTTACCAAGATTAATGGATACAATTAGATGAGTCTCTAAATTAATTAAAGGTTATATCATCTAAAGTCATCTTGATTTGCATATACAATCGGGAGACAAATTAATGGAAAAAGTGGAGGAAAATAATGAATGCACATGCCTCCAAACAGGTGTAATGCATGATACAATTAAACAATTAACATCCTATCATGCTCTGTGGCATGTATACAAATGCTGAGCAGGCCCAGTTGACCTCGATTTTGGATCAAGATGGCAAGAGGAAAGGATCTAAGTGACTTTGAAAGAGGGGTCATTATTGGGGCACGAATGGCAGGAGTTTCAGTCACAAAGACGCTCAACTGGCTAGTGTATCAATAGGAGCAGTGACTACAGTTACATCTGCATTTAGATCTATTGGAAAGACATCACTAAATAGGGTTGGAAATTGTGGTCAAAAGTGCACATTCGATGACCGTGATGCTCGTGCATTACTGCGATATGTAAGGAAAAACAGAAGAGCAACTCTTTCCCAGGTGACTGAGAATGTCAATGCAGGATGTGATCAGACTGTCAACAAGAACAGTTTGTCGAGAACTACACAGAGAGGGGTATTATAGTAGGGCTGCAGTGCATAAACCCCTCATTACAAAGACAAATGCAAATCTGAGAGTTCAGTGGTGCAGAAACCATAGGCACTGGTCTACAGAGATTTGGAAAAAAGTGATCTGGTCAGATGAGTCATCCTTCACCATATTCTCGACAAGTGGGCGAGTACATGTGTGGGACACCAAGAGAACGGTACAGGCCTGACTGCTGGACCCTACAGTGAGGGGGTCCGGAGGCTCTGTTATGCTGTGAGGGGCATTTTCCTGGCATGGATTGGGTCCACTTGTCTCCTTAGAGGGAAGGGTCACGTTATTCTGAGTGATCACCTTAATGGTGAAACATTTCTATGCTGATGGGAGTGGTCTCTTCCAGGATGACAATGCCCCCATCCACAGGCACGAGGGCTCACTGAATATGAAGTATGAGTATGAAAATGATGTGAATCATATGCTATGGCCTTCACAGTCACCAGATCTCAACCCAAGGCATAGTAAGTACAGAATTAATAGTATACAGTGAGGGAAAAAAGTATTTGATCCCCGGCTCATTTTGTACGTTTGCCCACTGACAAAGAAATGATCAGTCTATAATTTTAATGGTAGGTGTATTTTAACAGTGAGAGACAGAATAACAACAACAAAATCCAGAAAAATGCATTTCAAAAAAGTTATAAATTGATTTGCATGTTAATGAGGGAAATAAGTATTTGATCCCCTATCAATCAGCAAGATTTCTGGCTCCCAGGTGTCTTTTATACAGGTAACGAGCTGAGATTAGGAGCACTCTCTTAAAGGGAGTGCTCCTAATCTCAGCTCATTACCTGTATAAAAGACACCTGTCCACAGAAGCAATCAATCAATCAGATTCCAAACTCTCCACCATGGCCAAGACCAAAGAGCTGTCCAAGGATGTCAGGGACAACATTGTAGACCTACACAAGGCTGGAATGGGCTACAAGACCATCGCCAAGCAGCTTGGTGAGAAGGTGACAACAGTTGGTGCGATTATTAGCAAATGGAAGAAACACAAAATAACTGTCAGTCTCCCTCGGTCTGGGGCTCCATGCAAGATCTCACCTCGTGGAGTCTCAATGATCATGAGAACGGTGAGGAATCAGCCCAGAACTACACGGGAGGATCTTGTTAATGATCTCAAGGCAGCTGGGACCATAGTCACCAAGAAAACAACTGGTAACACACTATGCCGTGAAGGACTGAAATCCTGCAGCGCCCGCAAGGTCCCCCTGCTCAAGAAAGCACATGTACAGGCCCGTCTGAAGTTTGCCAATGAACATCTGAATGATTCAGAGGAGAACTGGGTGAAAGTGTTGTGGTCAGATGAGACCAAAATCGAGCTATTTGGCATCAACTCAACTCGCCGTGTTTGGAGGAGGAGGAATGACCCCAAGAACACCATCCCCACCGTCAAACATGGAGGTGGAAACATTATGCTTTGGGGGTGTTTTTCTGCTAAGGGGACAGGACAACTGCACCGCATCCAAAGGGATGATGGACGGGGCCATGTACCGTCAAATCTTGGGTGAAAACCTCCTTCCCTCAGCCAGGGAATTGAAAATGGGTCGTGGATGGGTATTCCAGCATGACAATGACCCAAAACACACAGCCAAGGCAACAAAGGAGTGGCTCAAGAAGAAGCACATTAAGGTTTTTTTGTTGTTATTCTTCTCTCACTGTTAAAATACATCTCCATTAAAATTATAGACTGATCATTTATTTGTCAGTGGGCAAACGTACAAAATCAGCAGGGGATCAAATACTTTTTTCCCCCTCACTGTAGGTCCCAGAAAAGAGCCCTGCAGCACTCTGTTATTTATTTTACACATATACAAAGAGTGGGTTAAGGAGGGGTTTGACTACAGTGACCTTAACAGAGTTGGAGACATTGCTTGAGGGTAAAAAATGGTGTACTATATTTAACATGGGAAGCTCGAACACTATTATTGTTTTGTTTAGTAGTTTTTTGATAAAATTGTTCATTTAGTCATTACTTTATGGTTATTATGAATTATTGTTATTATTATTATTATTATTATTATTAGAAGTAGGACAACTAGTAGTAGTGGTAGTAGAAGTAGTGATATTAATAGGGAGCAGTGTGTGTAAGTGAGACTGAATCACAGAGGTTACTGGAGTGCAACTTACTCTTGAACTCGCCCCCATGTGACCTCTTAGACTGCGAACCAGAATGCTTCCCAGTAGGGAATCTAGCGGGGTTTTTTTTCACAGTACATTAAGATTGAAGTACAAGCTGAACCAGCAACAAGACCACTGGCTTTCACAGTCACAAGGTTTCACCACTTCCATTTTCAAATTAACGAAGAGAACACACCACCAACAAAACAAAAGAGAAAAAACATCTTGTTGTCGGGTTTTGAGTGAAGAGAGCTGACACTGACTCCATTTTGCATGGTAGCCAAATTGAATAGCAGCCTCTTATGAGGACTACAAATTCTTGAATAAATCTTGATTGATACTAATAATAAATACTGTGACCCCTTCCTTATTGAAATTAGATGAACGGATGATAATAAAAGGAAAAAATACTTTTTTAAATTACCATCCACTTCACATTGAAGACAAAGAGGTCCCTCTAATTAATAGAAAGCCTTTCACAATTAGCATGTGCAGTACTGAGGTTTAATGGACAGTAATGTCAGCAGGTTCGTACAGGCACTGTTTAAACTGACTATAATAAAATATACCAAAGGGGCTTCACAATGCGGGAAGCCCTGACTGTAACTGGACTCACAGTTCTGTCCCGTAAAATCTCTCGGACCTCCAGCCTCATGTATGACTTGAGCATGATTTGGAGAAAATTAAGAATTGTAATAAACACCTTTCTATGATCTGAGTAGGCACTGAATTCTGGGAGTCCCTGTGTCAGACCAACACTGGTGAAACTGTATTCCACGGAGGGGACCAAAACTCTTTAAATAAGCCACTGTAAATCTGCCTCTTTCTATTATGTTATTTTGCAAACCGAGCAAATTTTTTAAGCATATGTTCCCACAGTTGCGTTTGGGTGGTAGAGCAAAGAAGCAAAGGGAGGGACAGGAAGTTATCAGGGCAGCATAAATATTGCAACAAATTACTTTTTACCCTCTTTACTTTGTGGAGTTTTGTTACAGTTGCAATAGACTTATGTGCAAAGAAAGTTTTGAACTCTAGTGAGAGCAGCAGCATGCTTTATTGCTGTTGGGCTTCATTTAAGCAAGGAGGAAGCTGTAGAACCTCAGGCAGTGTGGTGACTGGGTGGGGAGTGAGATATGATGTGTGGTATATTTGCAGAGAGGAGCTGTTCCTTTGATTCAGCACAAAGACAACAGTACAGCATCCATGCATCTGCATATTGACTTTCATTGCATAACATACCTGAAACATATATTTTATGTATAGTGTTAACAAAAATAATATTGTTGATGGCCCCTTCTGTTATTATCTTCTTATGTTGCTAATTTGTGTTTAAATCAATTTAGAAGACTTCCATTTGCTCCTCACTGCTCTAAAAACACAAACATACTTTGTCTGAAATGCTTTGGTATTCCAGGCTGCATCCGCCATCAAACAATAATCAGACATAACAGTGAACCCAAAGCAGATTTAATTTCTGTCCCTAATCCAGTCGTTGCATTTGTGTAGGACAGTCCAGGTGCATCTCTGGGTGCTGAAATATTAAAGATCTTGGAAAGACACATCATTTCTATATTTGATGCTCAGCAGGTGACCATTTTTCCTTTAGAGAATGAAGATCTATGGATACACTGGACTAGCACCTTTCTCCTGTTTTGGTATTATCGTTGTTTTTACATAAAGACTGAAACCCAAATGCCCTTGCAATATAATGAGATAAACACAAAAAAGGTAATTGTGTTTATCCCTTTTTTTATCCTGCATTATTTCTGTCCTTGTAACTTAATCAGTATTTTTTTGGAGTCCCCATTTAAGTTTAATACTGCTTTATCTAAAATTTGGAACAGAGAGTAGAGCGGAAGAAATTGTAGGAAAAAGATAATTTCACACGTTTTACATTAGAGTCTCATGTATGTATTAATAACTTTCAAATTTCCTATCCTGGTATATTTGACTCTTTGCATGCTACAATTTCTGCTGACTATGAACCTGTTAACAATTAAGCAAGTAATATGTGCAGTTAATAGAAATCTGATCCTTGAGAGGCTACTATGGTGTTTATTCCAAATGATCTCAAAAGGACTGAATGTAGCAAAACGCCTGCTTAAATGATCTGAATGAAATGCTTCCAAGACTTTATAAATTGCTCACTTAAGGGTGGCCAATACAATACACATGACGTGCTCTCCAGGACCAAGTTAAAAGTCCCCTGTCCCATATACTCTTTTATAAGACTTCAGTTCTCCATACCAGTTTTTGTAATAATTCTGATGGTTTCACCTTTACCAGTTCACTTCCTCCCTAAGTGCACAACCTGTAGCATCAACAGGAAAAATAAACTGGCAAGATTTGCAAGTAGTTTTCATACTACACTAAATTTGCCTTAGAAGTTGAGCCTTCTCAGCTTTAACCACAATGACCGTGCATGTATGCTTTTTCACCTTTCCTGCAGATTGCGTATCTTAATGTCATGATGTAGTGTTTAAGTGGATGGCTCCAACACATCCCTGGAGAATCCAACATGTGCAACAGACAAGAGTGTGTAGCTGCTTAAGCTTTAGGAATCTTTCTTGATCCCTACGGTTGGCATTAGGCTCCAGTTTTCTTCTGCTGTGAGGAACGGGTTATTAAATCAGCTCTTAATGGGCACCATACAAGGACATGGAGTTCACAAAGATGCAGCAGACAGAAGTGAGGACTGAGGCTGTACTACACAAATCAGACTGCTTCAAATGGTCAGATTCCACATCCTATCAGTTCCACAACATCATGTCTACTCTAGCTCACTCTCGGCACAGAATATCAAAACTCTCTGCTTATAGGCAGGACTGACTGGCACTTGTGTTTTCCTCGGCCCAGCGCTGTGCTTCCCGCTGTGTAGTGTGTCCTACCAAAGCTGACCTACTTTGCGGACCCCGTTGTGTACAGACACTTTTGGTGCTCATGCGTTTTATTGCCTCTCCACCTTCACTTTGGGGCATTTCCTCATTACCTTTGAGTATGAAAGGGATTACATCTATACATAAGATAAGAGGTATATGAATGTTTGGAAATGCTGCTCTGTGATTGGATATAATTTTAAATACAGTTTCGCACTCCTGAAAATTGTGTAAGTAAGCTTATAAAACATATGATTTTCCACCCACTCCCCCCCACCCCCCAGACATTCCGGCCCCGTCATTGTTAGACACATGGCAGCTTCCCTGATAATAAACATAATTAAATACTATTATTAAGACATTCAAAAGATGCAGGCTGTGTACAAACGTTGGAAAGAGACATAAAAAAGAAACAGTTTAACAAACACAAGGTGAGTGATATTTTGTATTAGAAATTACTGTACGTTCTTTCCTGCTGATTGTTATGAATACTAGGGCTTCCATGCATATACTTCAGATAGCACCTTTAGACTGTAATCCATCTCTCTCTTGCACTGATCACAGCCAATGACAAAAGATCAGATTACCAACCCTGCTCAACATGCTCACCATTGACGTGTGCCTCTATAGTCCTATAGCAGTGTATTTTGTTCCTTTACAGAATGTTTTGCTGTGACTTTGCCTTTGTACACTTCCTTGATGTCTTCCTTGAGTCTTTTTTAGTCAGTCATTGTTCTGATAGGGAGAAATGTACTCCCTCAATAGATAGGTGGATGAGGAATACTCAGGGCCTAATTTAAATAGAATAATACCAAAATAGTTTATTCAGCTATAACAAGCGCTCTGGATACAGTTGGTCATTAAGACTCATCTCAAGTTTTTCTTAAGAACATGATATCATCTAGAAGATGACACCCTGTGGTTGCTGGGCAGTGAGTTACCCCAAACTTTATCAGACTTTGTCTTTTGTTCTCTATATGGCCTCAGATGAAAATGTTTTTCTAAAAAGCTAAACAGAACTACAACTGGCTTCTCCAAGACAATACACAAAGAACTTCATATATGGGATACACAATCTTGCTGCAACAATGGTACAACAGACTATTTTTGGAATCTAGACAGGACACTGAAAACAACATTTTTTTTAGAACAGCTGGAAGGTACAATTGAACGCAGCACATTAACGAAACCGGCGCTGCAATCAAATCAGCCTCTTGAGAATAATGCATTTAAAGTAGTAAAAGGAATTGGGTCACCCCATTCTAGCTCTCTCTCAAATGCATCATACCTCAGCAACAGCCCTCTCCTCCACTTTGACTCCCCCAAGAAGGTATTAGATCAGATTGTTCTTCACATGTACCTTGAAACTAAAATACATTTTCTTAAGGGTATTAAATTGCTTTTCACCAAAGTAAACACAAAAGGTAAAAACTGATTGAATCTGAAGGACCGATGCATTTGCAATTCATATTAATAAACAAGACTGTATTGACCTATACCAAGTATAAAGGAAAACTAAAAACATTGGCAATGAGGAGGCGATATACTATGGATAAATGCACTGACAGCTGATGCATTAAAACACAACTACTGTTGTTCTATTGTTCAGTACATAATAGTTAGTGTAGATAAGTGACTATGTCAAATAATACATGTTATAAATCTAGACTCTGACATGGAGTTACACCTTTTGATGTTGAATTGATTTACTTACTTACTTACTTACTGAACAACAGAATAGGCTGCCATTTCCATAATTACATCACTGTGAAAAGGGGCAGTTACCCCCCATGTCTTTTTAATGTGGCATGCAAATTGTATTGTTATGCCTACTTACAGATATCAACAGATTGTGGATTAAATAGTATGTAATATATGTTTTACTTCAGAAATGCATTCATTTTACATCCAATAAATATGATTAATAACCTTACAAAATAATCCATACCACCCAAAATATATTTTATGATGACAAAAATACACTTCCAGTAAAACAGTAGTGTGTTTTGTGGTATTATTATTGTTTATTTATTAGCAAATACCCTTATCCAGGACTTACAATTTGCATAAGAAACATTTCAAAGCATCAGATACAGCTATCAGATAAAGGGACTATCTCGATAGGGAATAACTTTATCTTACTTTAAAATACTGCAAAATCATCCAGATCTATACATATGGAAGTGATCTTCTCAATTCAACTATTAGCACTAGAACTATGTTCATACCCCTAATTGTATTTTTAGACAGATATGTTTGTAGTATATTATAGGCTAAATGCTATTTATATCAAATCATAATAGTTACATACACTTATTTATAATACTGAAATCAAATATTTGTAATCTATACATTTTGTTAGCCCGTTCCTGGCTAACAATTGCACTTTTGATATCACAAATGCAATTGCCTCAATGGTGCAACTATTGAAATCAAAATTGCCTCTGTTGCTGTAACTCACCGAGGTGCTGCTGTCAAAACCCTTGGAGCTATTTAGGACCCGGCGGACGCCATAGTGCCGCCTCGACTCAATAAAGAAGGGGGCCGAGTGCGTTTGACGTCAGCGGGTTTGATTATTTTAAACAGAACAAGATGGCGGAGGAGAGCGGGCTGAGGAATCGAAATAGATTCGAGCAAAACTGCAAAAGCAGCGTCTTCGCTGAAGGTAACCGCTTATCTCAAGCCTTTTCTAGGAGCGCTGTAGAGCTGTAAAAGAATATATACGCGTAATCGGACTCCTTCTCGGATGTGCGGCTTGGGCTCAGTGTGTGTTTTTCTGCGGTGCTGCCCGGCTGAGATGCAGTTGCAGGGTGCTCGGTTCCCCGGGCTCAGCCTCCTCTCACACCTGGCCTGCTCTGTCCCGCCAGCAGCGCTGTCAATTTGGGGCTGACGCGTCTGAGGGGGGCTGGGTCCGGCTGCGCGACACGGCCAGGGTCCTTGAGAAAAGCCCCGGCCTGGCACTTGGGTTTTAGTTATGATATAATAACGACGACCTTTTAAAGGATGTAATAACGTTTTCTACACGCTATGCAGTACACTATTGAATATTTTACAGCGCTGTCAAGTGAAATATATACGCCGTTGACCCTTTTTTGTTTTTTAACCTTTTCAATGACGGGTTTATTTACATGGCTGTGATATTACCCAAGAGTGTATTGGAATTATTGCGCTTTATTTGGCTCCTCTCCACACCAATTTCTTCGCTACTAGGGGGGGGGGGGGCAGTACTGATTGTTGCTGCTCCCAGGTGCATTCATCCTGATGTGCACTGCGATGCTTTTGGACGTATTTCAGTGGACCAGAAATGTATTGAGCTTCTTCAGGTCTCCTACCAATTAGCCTGACCGGTTGCATTGATTTTGCCAAGCAGCGATCTCGTTCAGCATGGTTTGCCCTCAAATAATTCAACCGATCATCTGTATTATTGACACATTTTGTTTGATGTTAATGCAGAAATGATGAGCATGAATATGAACTGACCCCGAAATGGGTTTCTTCCAAACCAGATCACCCCTCTTGGGATGTATTTTTATTAATTTAAAACCTGAGCGTTTAATCTCGTGTATGGAACAGACAAGAAGATAATGTTCACTATATGAAATGCTTTGGCTGAAGTTCACTTTTCCGAGTTACTAATTTATTAGAGTACTGATTGTAAAGGAACTTGTGTAAACCGACTATTTTCAATTTTAACCCCTCTGCAAACATTTATAGTTCTTCAAATGCATCTCGGTCATACTTAATATTTGAATAATAATGTGCAAGGGGCAGACCATACAGAAATTGAACAGATGTCTGTTGCTCAGAGATTAGTTGAACTACAAGTTTTTTTTTTGCTGGGCCAGAGTACTAGAGCATTACACAACCCATGACACAGCTGTAAATTAGATTTTATTTGGGTTGGTAAAGAAAATTAATATTGCAACAAATTACTTTTTACCTTCTTTACTTTGTGGAGTTTCATTACAGTTGCAAAACAGGCAGTGACTGTAATGTGCCTGCCTTCCACTTTTAAGCCCCCTGATTTGCTTATGAGAGGTGGCCCTGAAAAGATTAAAAAGTCAGTGTGGACCTTTCTTTTATATGCTGTACACCGCATGCGAAATATGGGACAGAAGCTAACTCTGCATTGCTCAGTTGTCCTTGATCTTAATGTCACACGTAGGAATTTGAACATTGACCCCGTTTGACACTTTCACATGTAGGGTAATGCCAATCTGTCTGTGGAAACTGGCAGCAGTCCCTGTAGGATGATAAATTGAAAATGTTCAAGTGTGTTTTTTGGATCTTTTTAGGAACCTTTTCTGTTCCTGAGTGAAGGGATTGGGGAAAGTCTGTGAAATGGAAAAGTTCCATAGATGGACAGAGAATTGGATTAGTGTGGCGTGTCCAGTGTTTGCTAAACCTAGTGATGGGGAGAGAGAAGTCTAGGTGACTAGATGCCTTTTATTTCAAGGGGTAGTAGGTCAGCTCCTATGATGAGCACCTACTGTTATTTTAATGCTCCATTGTATTAACTTAATTTCTGTTGCAGTATTGATTTAATAGCTTATCATTTTGTTCCATTTTTGATGTTTTTTTTTTGTTTTTTTTTCTCCCTAAATATTAACTGCTGAGTGCTGACGGGTTTCTGAAAAGACCTGGGTGTTATCACGTGGCAAGTCCACACGCACATGGGAAACACTGGGTGTATGCAAGGCTTGTGCAGAGATGATCTCTGTGAGCCTTTGGTGTTTCGCAGGACTGTTTCAGAAGTGTTGTAAATATGGGATTACAGCCGTTACAAGTAATTGCAAGGGCACCTTTTGACATTGCAGAGAACTTTCTTTGCCTTCTGAAATCTTCAGTTGTATGTGTGAAGACATTTTAATGAGATAAAAAATAAACTTGGTGTGAGTAAATACTTTGAGATCTGTGAAGTAATGTAAATTGTCAAATTAATAAGTTAATGACACCTGGGATCTGTGGTGGACGGTCAGAAAATGCTAATTTCACAGCATAAAGCTTTACAGAACATATTGCCTGACAGACACTGGGTACTTGGTTAAACCTGGTAAATGCGGAGAGGTTCACCTTCATTTTGAAGTATGCAGGATTTGAACGCTTTGACATTCTGGTCTGGATTGAAATGCCAACAGCACCTGTCCCCACAGGTTTAACAAACCAAGATCCAATCCTAAACATAAGCAGATCGTTAAATCAATAATGCAGTGACCATGAAGAAAACAAAGTACAGTAGGGTTAATTTCCCACCTTTCAGTGCCTCACATGTGATTGTTCATGATCATTGTTGGTTTTATTGGCATCTGTGTGTCTGTTATGAATGGGTTGAAAGTGACTGGAAGTCTTACAAATGTATACGTTTAATCAGTTTATTTTCTAGCCTAATAATCATTGGTTGCATTACTGCTCTGCTTCAAAGCACCTTTTAATATTGGTTCATTGAGGCATATGAATCTCCTTTGGAAAGAATGTATCGATAGTAGGGGGTGGTTACGTGGGGCCATGCTTTCTGGGTTCTTCACAGATTGGCGTTCTCATTGTTAGATTTACACCCTTTGAAATATTACAGAACCAAAATTGCTATGGAGCAGAACACACTGTACACTACCCTGTAAGAGTATGTACTCTGTCTTCAAGAATGAGTGGCTGTGTACGCATTCCTTCCATTAATCCCTAAAGGGATGCAGTTTTCCCAAGACTAAATCCATTAACCTGTCCAGCCTGTTTCCAAGTTTTTCGCTAAGGTGTTCGGTAATGGAACGGGGAGTGCCATGTGAATTTCTTTTCGCAAAGTCGTAGGTTTAGGCAATTTTGTAGTTTGTAGTTTTCTTCAGATATCTAGTATTGTACTTAAATGACTGTGAAGATCCAGCATAGCTTTCTGAGCTTTAACCCCTTGGGCAATAAAACTTTTATAACTTTAACATTGAAACAAATTATAATATCCCACAGTTTTATTTTGTCTTTTAAAGATTGAAAAATTAAAATTGGTGGAGTTGAGAAATTCCACAGGATGACTGCAAAAGCGGATAAGAGTTAAGTTTCCAGTGAATTGGGTGAAAGGTTTTCACATTGTAAGCTTTTTGTATAAGCGGTCTCTAAATATTCATAGAGGTGTGAATTTTGTAACAGAAAATGCATGTTGCACCAACATACAGTAGATTTTTCACCTAAATCCCTAAACCAGTGTAAATGTTTCATTCTGGGAGTGTATTTTGAGCAGGTTTAAAATAACTAAAATAAAAATCATAGTACTGGTAATGTATACTGTAGTGAAGGGACATTGTTTGGTCCATAACGAATGTTTGCAATGTAACGATTGTTAAATGGCCAATCGCCTGACTAGGGAATTTTGATTTAAATACTATGAAGACTTAAAGACAGTCTGGGCTTCATACGAGAGGATATTAAAGGGAAATGCCATTTCAATTGAAATCTTGGAGAATGTGTTTACATGGAAGCAGTCATGGACATGGAATTTAGAATTTCTTGCTTTACTGCGATCTTTCTTATACCTGGAAACGTGAAGAAGTTTTCATAAAGTATTTTTGTCTACTTTTTCTGATTTGAAATCTTGACTTATAAATTCAGTTCGGACCCTAGTTCTTACCCAGGCCATGTATGTTGTGAAACCACATCCCTTTGCACCAGTGTGAAAAGAGTTCAAGTCTTAACTTCATTTTGTACTGATTTTGACTTGCCATTTATTAGTTTGATCAGAGTTGGTCATTCCTCATTGTATTTAGTACTTTACTATGGAAGTAGGTTTATCCTCTTCATAACGAAGGGTGTCTTTCTAAATGTCTTTTAATGTTAATACTTGTTTCTATATTATAGAATCTCACCCTTGTTTTGCATTACACACAATATCTGCTTATCGGAGTCAATGCTGCAAACTTTGGTTAATTCACTGTAAATTAAGTTAATAGAACTGCTACCGTACTCCACGAGATCTGAGAAGCATGCTTCACATGATTTTTTTTATGCTGATCAGGTAATTTGAAAGCTGTGTACCAGATAAGTCTTGACTAATGCAGTGAAAACTAGGTTACCAACATAATATTTGTTTGTGTTGTATGTATGTGAATTTGACTTCATCTAATGTTAGGGTGTGCCAGTTTGACTTAATATTAAGAGAATAGATTCCTTGTCCTGGCTCTGTGCTGAAACTGTACACATGGGTGTAGTTTCATATTCTTAAATTTAGGCTGTACCTGGTTAACTATGTGCTTCTGGGAAGCTTAATCTGCCTTGCTGCAGCGGGGGAGGGGGGGGTTGACCCATGTTGACCCATGTTGACCCATGTTGACCCATGTTGACCCATGTTGACCCATGTTGACCCATGTTGACCGTATACTGCTCCTGCCCCCACAAGACAATCTGGAGTTTCTGTTGCTCATGACTGGAATGTAATTTTGTGATGGCATCCTTCTATTGTGTTGTGTAAAAGCATTTTCATTGGATTTATTTATTTTGGGATTGGAGGGAGGTGGTTAGTTTTACTCTGGAAACACTTATTTTGACCTTTTTGTGTAAATGTAGCATTTAAGCCATTCCTTTTTAGTTAGATCAAATTTTCATTAAAACCTATTTTACTGGTGATTAATGAACATATTTGATGTACTACTAGAATACTCAATGAGAAATGCATGCAGCTCTTTGTGCGGGTGGTCATGCATGGTCCTGTCAAATGCAGAAATTGGTTGATTTTTGCCTCTTATGTAGGACTCCTAGCTCAATCTTATGTTTACAAGTAATCGGTAAATTCCTCTATTGCCCATTTCTTCCCACAATGCTGATTAATCAATATGAGCTCTTGCAGCTGTTCAACTGTCGGTTACTTCTGTGGGGATGGGGGGGAAAAATAATCAGAACTGTTGAATAATCGTTATGCTTATTGTAATTCTAGTCTGCAGTATAGCATGTATATTTAGAGGGATGGGAGCCTGCATTGTTGGTCCTTCAGGAGGTTGCAGTTCTGCTAGCTGTCATAGGGAAGCCATGTGAAATGGAGAAGGTTTATTTATATCCTGTTCTACAGCAGCCTTCGGTACCTGCAAAGTCATCATTTGCTGTAACTTGATAATGTCCTGATGAGCTCTAGATTATGCCCCAATATGTTGTCCTTGGCACAGCTCTGATGGAATGCATGGGCTTATTAATGAAAGAATTCAGATGCTACTCTTGATGTGCCAGGCACTGCAGGCTTTTTCAGAGGAGCTGTTGTCTCTCTTGGAAACCCTCCTCATACATTGTTATTCCTGAAATTTGCAAATCAAATTGCATTTTTCTTGTGCAGTGTAGCCCTGCCAAGAAAAATGCACTACTTTAAACCCTGCATGCATCTGCCATTTATATGACATGAATCCAATTAAGACCTCTCCCTCTTCTCTCTCCCATCCCATTGAAAAATGAAATAAGCCACAAGAATATACATGTGAAGTCAATGATATTGACAGACCTGGAACCGACTGTCGACTCCAGCAGAGCACAGATAATTGGAGATGTACATGAGTGTAGCACTTAGTCTAGATGTACATTTAGGGTCGGGTAAATCTGTTTGCAAGCAGATCCTGTTGTGGAAAGTAACAATTGTCAATCATTCTTCATTCAGTATAGCACCTTTCACAAAGGAATTGCCACGGAGCACTTTACAGACTGAAGAATGGGCATTGTCTCTGTAAAGGGGAGTGGGGCCCAAATTCACAGCCCAGGAAAACAAGTTCAACTGTCTTGGCTCACCAGGTCACCATCGAGGTCAGTCTGCTTACACTGGAGAATGTCTTGGTCCACTACCTCTTGACCGGAATTGACCGGAATGTGTTTGTATAAGCAGAGGGAAGAGGTGAGAACCAGAACTATGACAATGTAAACGATTTAACATTGGTTGCAAAGTATAACCCTAGAAAGACTAGTTTTTAGCCTGGACTGTGAACTAGCACAGCTCCAGAAATGACTTGTGCATTTGTAAGTGTTGTAATTGGTGTATATGGAACACGTAATGCATTTTTACCAAGGCAAAAGCCGTCACTGTGTGCTTTTTGTGTTTCGGGATGTCATAACATCCTGCATTGTGGAAAAACTACATAACTACAAGATTTGTCCTACACACAGCAATTTGAGTCATAATTATCAAGTCCGTATTGGCCATTGTCTTATTACTTGATGGCAATTGTAGTTTCTGTAGACAATGAAGCATTACTGTGTCCATGGCTGTTCTTGCAAGTAAACAATCCCACGTGCAAAAAGGAAAATAACACCTGCAACTATCAATTTGATTGCAGTGCAATCCAATATTTGCATTGCTTGAATCAACCCACTCGCCTACACTGGTTTGCTTCAATAGATTAATACCTGGTAACTTATCCTAAGTGTGATTTTTGGAATGGGATGTGTTGGAAAGGTAAATTTTATAACTTAGTCCAGTATGATCTGCATAGAGTAATTGGACATTTCTGTAATTGGTAGTTTTAAATGCTGTCCCAGCACTCTAGCCTGAGGTAACCTACACACTCATTTTTTGAATGACAATAATCTTAATGATTGCTGTGGATTGTGTATGTGGATATGCGTTTCATGAGTTTTTATACATTTTTACAGGATATTCCCATAAATTCTTGCCTCCTCTTCCTTTACCAATTGTCCAAACTGAAATGAAAACCTTCACTTCTACCCAAGTTCCCAAACTGAACAAAAGCTCACAATGAAAAACAACCTATCTACAGAATGTTTAAATTTGTTGGTTACACTAAATGTCTGCATTCTAATAAGGGTGAGGGGGAATGTCATCCGAAAACACCTGGTGTGTGTGGTTTCAAAATCCTGAAAGCTCAGATACAATTCTACATTGTGTTAACATTAAAAGCTATGGTCAACTTGTGCACAACCTGCATTCTTCAAAGTAAGTTTCCTGTGCTTTAAACCCCTGAAGTGCCACAACACGGCCTCGTTTTGATGTTTTTCCAAGGAATGAAAAAAAAATGGAATGCAAGAATAAGTGTTAAGCTTACATTTTTTTTACTCCTTGCTTAGAACCTTTGATTACACTGGGATTGGTTTTCATTGGAAAATTTGTAATGGCAAATCCTACACTATGATGTAGCATTAGTGTGTATTGGCCTCTACCAAGCTTGCAGTTTGTTTTTGACAGCCATTGAACATGGACATGAATTGTGATTTAACATCCATCTTCTTTCAAGATGGACTGAATGAGGTATCGCAGAGAAACATTTTACGTAATCCAGGTTCTAATGTTGGAATGTAAACCACTTGCACAATTCTGCTTTCTTGGTTGCATAGTTGGGTGTTTGTAGCAGTGGAGACTTGGATTCTACCCATAGGCATAATGCATGAATAAAGGATGGGTCCAAGAATGGAGCCCAGTGGCACATTTTTGCTGCCCTTCTTGAAATCTATTGGGGAGGAAGAGTAAAACCAAATAGCTATTTGTTGCTTGGAAAGCTACAACGCTCAAGAGGAAACTGGGGTGGGGGGTATTCTTGTGGGAGTCTATTAAACTAGAGACGTAGGCTGATCCAGCAGAGAATAGTGCAAGCTCCTACTCGATGACTCTCATTCCACGCAATGTGAAAAGTGTCCTTTACAGTCAAATTTGTGGTATTTTAGTAGGCACGTTGACTCGTATTTAATATTGATATTTAGGCTCCCCTCTTTTTTTTTTTTTTTAAATGCTTTTAAAGGTACAATGCAGGCTAGGGTGTTGCGGAGTTTAACAGTTGATTTATACAGAGCCCCATATATTCACCACTTCAGGCAGTGATGAATTTAGAATTAAGATGTCTCGGCAGGGCACACTTTGCAGAACTCCTTGGGAGCATTTGGCTCCTAAACTTTGTAAAATTTGGTAGCCAATTATACACCTTGGCGTCAAATGTTTTCTTATACCTCAAACTAATGCATTTTTATTAAAGAATCTGATGCAATTTACTGCTCCTATAAAATGTTAAAAATTCCTTAATAGCCAGACATGTCTTCAAAAAGGTGGAAAGACATTGGGAAAACTGATTTTATGGATTAATATTTAACTTGTGTATTAAGCATATAGTTAATTAAAAATAATACTTCAAGTGAGGCCATACAATGTAATGTTTGCTGACAAATGGGAGGTTGTGGTCTGTAGAGAGACCCATGGACACAACCGCTAAAGTTGTATAACAAGGTTGACGTGTCTGTGGCTGGTTTTAAACTAAATGGTTTATCTTAAATTTGTGGGATGGCTGGAAACTCGAAACATAAAGGACACTTTAAAACTTTGTTTCAAGCCTGTGGGGCATACACCAGAAATCTCCAATGTGACTTGCGGTGTCATTAAATTATGCCTGCACCGCTGTCATCTGTCCCATGTTAAGTGCTGCCATCGGCCATGAAGGCCACCAATTTTCCTATTGACACAATCCCCCTTTCTCTGAGCAAAGCAAATGCCTCTTCAAATACATTTAGTGCCATTGCATTGGTGTAATTTTTGCCTAGCTTGTAGACTAATTGGATCTGACTTTTTGACACAGGTTTTTAATGTCATAGCCACCTTTTATATAAAAACATAGCTGTCTTTATTTATTGATATTTACTCTGAAGTCTCTGAAGTGAGTGCAGTCAGCAGTGATATAATGCCCTCTCCATGCTCTGATGTGCTGAAGGAAAGCGAAAACCAAGCATTTCCATAACGCATGCATTCAGAGATTGGAAGAATTAATCAGAATTCATAATGTATATGATTTTGTAACCTAGCTTCAGCAATGTACTTTTGGAAAAGGAGCAGCCCAGCCCTGCAATGCTTTACACTCACTCCCATATCTACCTATAATATTAAGCACTATAATCCTTGAACTTGTAATACAATGGTGCCAGGACACACTGCCTTTCCACCCTGGTCAGTAACAAATGTCTTCCAGGAGTGCCTTGTGTGGAGGAGGTGCCCCCGAGTGAGGACGGACAGCCACTGAATGGAGACGATGTCCCCATGAAGGAGGCACGCCCCATTCAGATCGTGCTGGCCCACGAGGACAACCACAACTTTGAGCTGGATGAGGATGCTCTGGAGCGCATCCTCCTGCAGGAACACATCCGCGACCTCAATGTGGTAGTGGTGTCGGTGGCCGGGGCCTTCCGCAAGGGCAAGTCCTTCCTGCTGGACTTCATGCTTCGATACATGTACAACAAGGTATGCCCTGCCAAGTGGGGGATGAACTCTATAGCTGTGCCTATTGCTCGTTGTCCGTGTGATTCATTAACCTACAGTGCTTCACAATCGCCCATTGGTGGTTTTAACCAGTAGTCCTATTTTGGTCGCTGTACAGATTAAGTAACCTTTCAATACTAAAATCAATGAAGTACACATTCGCAGCTTAAGCTAGCCAAGCTTGTTGAAATTCCTTATTTCGTGAAATACTGGAGCTTGAGTATAAAGCCTTTTCATTTTTCCTGAACTTGGTGGAATGAATCCTTGTGGGTCAGAGGTCAGGACAGTGCTGTTCATCGATCTAGTTTGAGTTTTCTACTTTAAAACCCATGAATGACTTAATATAAAGTGTAGGGGTTGGTGTCCTCACGAGGTGACGAGATTGTTGCAGGGCCCCTCACCCTTGCCAGGCCTTTCTGACCATTAGTAATCTAGTGAAGATGTACAGCCTGCAACATGATGTGGATCACTTTCTGAGCTGTCATTTCTGATTATAGGTCAGGTAGCTAGGGAAGAGCTATTTTTATAGATGTGTTAATGCTATGAAGGACAGATGAAATTACTTTTTGCTTTGATTCAGTGTCCTTAGCTTTTTTTCTTTTTCATATTTGGAGCGCTGCAGTGATTTAAGACCAGTTAAGTGAGCTGATAACTCAAGCTGCTTTGTTCATCCTTCCCTTCAGAGATTAGTACTGACCCTAGCTTGTGAGTGTCCCCTCACTCAGAGAATTGTTCTTTTATCTTGTTTTGTAGAAACTGTTTAATTCAAAGTTAGTCTGTTTTTTTCTGCATCTTTAGAATGTATGGTTTTCTTGCAGTGCAAAATTTGCCCATTTAAGTTTGCAGTTTTAAAAAATGGTTTTAAAGCATGCATTGTTAAATTACACACAACAAATTGTATCTGGAGTGGTTTTTCATGGAACTTGTATATAGAGGTGAGGAATGCCACATTTTTATACAAAGCTTTAAATCTAAAGTATCTAACTTGACTGAAATACTTCCTACAAATAGGTTAGGCTTCACAGACCCAGATAAGCATTAGTCTTGGACAAGAATGTTAATCATGGGGAGCTAATTGTGGTCTGTAAAACCAGTTGATAGCATTTTGCAATATCTGACATTTTCTGGGACTGTGACTGACTTTTGTGATGGAGGTTGTTTTCTGATGTAGCTTAAACAGGATATTTTTTATTTTTTCCCCCCTCCATTTTAATCACAAATTTGATTAACGTGCTTCTGCAGACCAATTTGGAAGGGAGGGGTTTGTCCGACCAGGCCGTTGGCATTGGCATTGGTCTGCTGCCTGTTTGGGGGATACATTTTAAATGTTCTGCTCTCTGATTAACTCCAGTAATCGACCCGTTTCATTGGGGAGGAACCCACACACTAAAAACTGCTCTCCTGTTTTCCACAACCTTGGAACCACTGTGTTGTGGTCCTGCTGCCCCGAGCCACATGCTCTTGGGGGTTTTGGAACAGGTGGCAGACTGAAGACCATTACTATTCCTTCCCCACATAAGAGTCGTGTGATGTGGAACTTCTGAGCTTGGCCTTATTGTTAAAGTCCTTGCACCCTGGAAGGTTAATTTTCCTTCAGGCTGTGAATTTGGAGTTTCTGCTGTGGAACGTTGCAGCTCAACCCCCCACCCCCCTAATCTCCATTCTTCCTGCTTGTATGACCCTTAAAGGTGCCTTTTAAAAAAAAAAAAAAAAAAAAAAAAAAAAAAATGAATATGGGTCTTTCATAACATCCTTTTAGGGCCTGATTTAAAATCCATTGACCTGTTAATAGCAATTTTAGATTAATAGCATTCAAATGCTCAGTGTGTGGAGCTGTGGGAGCCTTTCCTCCACCTAATGTGTGGTTCATGAAGTGGAGGAATGTCAATGGATGGTGATCATACAGATTACTCTGGTGACCAGCAGCCACGAGGTGCACTGTGGAAGTTATGAATGCTATGTAGCATGTGCAAGTAAAGAGGACTTTGAGTGTTGTACGCAGCAGTCTTCTCCTGTGCTTTAACAGGCATGACGCAGAAGGTTAAGTCACCCTCTGCAAGTGAAGAGTTTAATAGCATCTACACAGTGCTTGTATTTAGCTGTACAGTTTTTTTTTTTTTTTTTATATATATATATAATGTATAAACCTTTCATTGGGTATTTCCAACACAAATCTATTTCATTTAAATGCACATTTTAATATTGTGCTTTTTTTCCAGCTCCAGCACACTGGTTGGGAAATCCTACTATAATCGAAACCTGAATTAATCTTTTGAGGTGTTAAACAAGGAAAATAATATGAATTGGCATAACTAAGGAATGATTTTGCTATACACTTACTTTGGACTGGCACTCGGGGTTTCTTTTTTTGTATAATGTGTATATATACACTCACCTAAAGGATTATTAGGAACACCTGTTCAATTTCTCATTAATGCAATTATCTAACCAACCAATCACATGGCAGTTGCTTCAATGCATTTAGGGGTGTGGTCCTGGTCAAGACAATCTCCTGAACTCCAAACTGAATGTCTGAATGGGAGAGAAAGGTGATTTAAGCAATTTTGAGCGTGGCATGGTTGTTGGTGCTAGACGGGCCGGTCCGAGTATTTCACAATCTGCTCAGTTACTGGGATTTTCACGCACAACCATTTCTAGGGTTTACAAAGAATGGTGTGAAAAGGGAAAAACATCCAGTATGCGGCAGTCCTGTGGGCGAAAATGCCTTGTTGATGCTAGAGGTCAGAGGAGAATGGGCCGACTGATTCAAGCTGATAGAAGAGCAACATTGACTGAAATAACCACTCGTTACAACCGAGGTATGCAGCAAAGCATTTGTGAAGCCACAACACGTACAACCTTGAGGCGGATGGGCTACAACAGCAGAAGACCCCACCGGGTACCACTCATCTCCACTACAAATAGGAAAAAGAGGCTACAATTTGCACAAGCTCACCAAAATTGGACAGTTGAAGACTGGAAAAATGTTGCCTGGTCTGATGAGTCTCGATTTCTGTTGAGACATTCAGATGGTAGTCAGAATTTGGCGTAAACAGAATGAGAACATGGATCCATCATGCCTTGTTACCACTGTGCAGGCTGGTGGTGGTGGTGTAATGGTGTGGGGGATGTTTTCTTGGCACACTTTAGGCCCCTTAGTGCCAATTGGGCATCGTTTAAATGCCACAGCCTACCTGAGCATTGTTTCTGACCATGTCCATCCCTTTATGACCACCATGTACCCATCCTCTGATAGCTACTTCCAGCAGGATAATGCACCATGTCACAAAGGTCGAATCATTTCAAATTGGTTTCTTGAACATGACAATGAGTTCACTGTACTAAACTGGCCCCCACAGTCACCAGATCTCAACCCAATAGAGCATCTTTGGGATGTGGTGGAACGGGAGCTTTGTGCCCTGGATGTGCATCCCACAAATCTCCATCAACTGCAAGATGCTATCCTATCAATATGAGCCAACATTTCTAAAGAATGCTTTCAGCACCTTGTTGAATCGATGCCACGTAGAATTAAGGCAGTTCTGAAGGCGAAAGGGGGTCAAACACAGTATTAGTATGGTGTTCCTAATAATCCTTTAGGTGAGTGTAAATAAATGCTTTTGTAACACTTGTAATCCGTTTTATCCATAGTTTCTAGCTGATCTGGTTCAAAGAATGCTTTGTATTAATGCTGTCCTTTGTTCAACACATGAAGACCTCATTTGCTGTCTTGGAGAGGTTTTAACAGAATTCTCTTGGGATTCCAAGTGCCATTATATGGTCAGGTTGCGTCTGCTGGAGTGACTGTTGTAGTCCAAAGGCGGCCAGTTAGTACTGCATACCGTGTGATGCATGGGCCACTTATTTTCCTGAGTGGCTCGTAATTGGTTGTAATGTGGCATTCCTCTAGGTTGTATAGTTTTCTACATGTGATGGGTTTGACATACATCAGGGTTATGCCTTCTAATCTCACTGAAATCACGGTTACACATTGTATTTATTTGAACAATCTGATGCCTGTCTTACCATTGTGTACAAGGAATATATAGTATTAAATTGTGTGAATTGTCAATTCAGTGTTTGAATTGCAGCAATGTGATGGTTATTTTAGATCTAACTGCACAGTGCCCTCCAGTGGAACAGCTTGACGAACCCTTTAACATTCACAGATCATAGTATAGATTGCTTGTTGTTAACAGGCTGTTTTTCTCTTCCTAGAATTCCTGTTCTTGGTTGGGTGGCAATGAAGACCCTCTGACTGGTTTTACATGGAGAGGAGGCTGTGAGAGAGAAACGACGGGTATTCAAGTCTGGAGTGAAGTGTTTGTGGTTGAAAAGCCTGATGGAAGCAAGGTGCTTACTTATTTTGTGCTTTCCAGCTTGTACTACCGAAATATACAATGTAGCTTTTTCACTTTTGTGAAGTTACGGATTTGAAGCCATGTGTAGTGTTAAGGGGATGACAATTCTTTGCTGTAGAGGAACGCTTTAGGATTTCACACTTTGATGGAGTACAATTTCTCAGACGGTATTCTTTCATTAAGAAGCAGCTGGCAGGGTTTACAGAATAATCAGTTTTAAATTTTCTTGTGGATATTTTCTACTCTTTTTAATGGTAATTTTCTTTGTTCTTGCCCAAATCCTCAATTTACAAGGTGTAGGATGTCATGGGGCACACTAAATCTAGTTTATTTTGCTTTTTGTAGGTTGCAGTCCTATTAATTGACACACAGGGGGCCTTTGACAGTCAGTCAACCATCAAAGACTGTGCAACAGTGTTTGCTTTAAGCACTATGACCAGCTCAGTACAGGTGAGTTCATTCCTGCTTTGTCATTTGCAACATTCTACGGGTAGAATTTTTTTTTTTTTTTTTTACTCCTTTGGATGGCACGTTTATGCAAGGCAACTGGTACTCTACACCTCAATGGTTATAAACCCAAAACTGTACTCTAATCCACCTTGGGCGAATTTCGGAAGCATGTCAGTCTGTCCGTTTGGCGACCTCAAATTGAGTTAAAATTGCATCAGTCCTAACTTCCAACAATAAAGCGCTAACATCTGCATGCCGTTTGCTAAGAGGCGACATCTTGTAAAGGGGCTTTCACACCAGATGTGGCGTGGCAGATCCCATTGATTTAAATGGAGATGGGAGTGGCAGAGGGGTGCTGCAAACAAGCAGCAAAACGTAAACCCCCATCAACCAATCTGATCAGTACAAGGCTCAGTGGAGATATCATGAATTTAAGTTTTTCCTCCATTGTAATTATCTAACAAAGCACTAACTAGTGCAGAATGTTTCATGGTTTATTATTCAGAAATCGCAAGTTATTTTTATTTATTTTTTTTGCAATGTTAGATGGTCTTTAATCTGGGTGTGCTGGCCATAATCCAAGCAGGTTAATTTTCATGGGCTATTAGCCTGGTTGGTGTGTTGGCAATTTGTTGGTGTACAGCCCTGTAAACCACACCATGAATTAACCTAAGCAATGGTGCAATCATGCAAGATAGTTAAAAACAATTATAGCACACTGTAGAATTTCCAAAATTTTCATTTAAAGGTCAATAAATCAATAAAAAAAGACTGAAGTTTCCTTGGTAACAGGAGCCCTGGAGCTACGCTCTCCTGTTACCATGGAAACACGTGGTACATCTCGCACAGTTCTCAGTCCTCCTGTACAGTACTTTACACTGCCCGCTATAGACTGGTAGTGCCCTTAAAGTGAGGGGAAAGCTGCGTGTATAGAAATGTAAAGCTAGCACTCCAGCTGCAATTCCTGTTTTAGCTCCGTCATGGGGACTGTGAAGTATGACTTGAGGTCCTCAGTGATTTAGTATGCATCTTCAAAACATGGATTCTGATGGGAAGCTTACAGCAAAAAGAGGGAGAGGGGATAGAACTTAGTTCAATGGTTTTGTTTCTAACTACAGAGGAAACTAGAATGTAAGAAGAACAGCATCAAATGCGAGCACTTGGATTTCCAAAGACCCTAAACTACATGTAGAAACAATAGCCAGTGTGGGAAATTAAGTGAACGTCTAGTACATTCAATTGCTTCTCATTCCTATTTTTTAAACTGAATTTTCTTTTCCAGGTTTATAACTTGTCTCAAAATATACAGGAAGATGACCTTCAACATCTCCAGGTAAACACTACTCCTTTTCCAAGTCAATGCTTTAGCTTCGGTGTGCACTTTAAGCCACGTTGTAGACTTGAACAAAATGCAGTGGGCATAATAGATGTGCCTAACATTTAAGTACATTTTTTGATAACCTTGCAGTTTCAGCATCTGATTTCCATGGGCAGTAATCTTAGACTAGTTTTTAAATTGAGAACCCTAAAGCTTTTAAAGTAATACATTTGTAATTTCCACACATTGACTAGAAGCTTTTCAAAGTGACAGGGATGTGTTGAAAAGCGCTGAGCTCTTTGACAGTAGCAGCAGATCTGCACTCGTTGAACCCCCTCTACTATTAGAAAGTGTGTAATGGCCAAAGCGTGCCCGACGGTGATCACAGGCTTGTCAGAGAAACTGAAACCTTATGCAGCAAAGAGAAATGCACAGCGTACAATCAATTGTAATTTCATGCGCACTAATACGCACATCTTATATGCCTGGCTGTAAGGAGTAGTCATACACACCCTTAACATATGCTATAATCTATACTTTTTACCCAGGAAACTAAGTGGTGCTTCTGGACACATAGATCCCATTGGGATCCCTTGCTCCATTTTGTATGAATTAGATTTAATGTGTTCCTCATTCCTTCTCTTTATAGCTCTTTACAGAATATGGTCGGCTTGCAATGGAGGAAATCTATCAGAAACCCTTCCAGGTATGCCATTATTTGTCTAATTAAGTGCGACACATTCAAAGGCTAATTTAATGCAAATGGTGGTCTATAAGGCATCATTGCATTGAATTTCAAATGTGTATAGATGCACATCCACTGCTTGATGAAGGCCTCCCCAAATGTATCTTCCCATCTTGTGTGTGTGGATCTAGATTTTTCATTCTGTAACGTGCTCTGTGGCAACCCTGTATGGGAACTATACAAAATTAAAAATGGATCTAAAAAGAGAAAATTGTATATTTTTCTTATAAACAAATTGCACTACACGGTCTTTCTGTAAATGTAAGACTTTACCTAAAATATCTTTATATTGCAAAATCATAACTTTCTCTTTACATACTAAAGAGTGTGGTCCAGATGCAGCATTTGAAAAATGAAAGCATTTTGGTTTTCTTCTTCTTGCCCATTTTCACACAGAAACTTATGTTTCTCATAAGAGACTGGAGCTATCCCTATGAGCACAAGTATGGTCTGAAGGGAGGGGAGAGTTTTTTAGAGAAGAGATTGCAGGTGAGTTTTTTGTAGTGTACAGCATTCCTACACATCAAGGTATTCTTGCACAATGTAGCTACAATGTTACTAAGGGGTCAGTGATATTGGTACCGCAATACATTAAATTGTATATCATATCTTATAAACTTTGCATAAATTATGTATCTTGCCGAACAGGGCCCTGGTTTTCAGTATGTTGATCGCCCTTTTCAGATGCTTAAAATTTCAAATTCTGGCATTGTTTAAACAATTTGGAAGGTAGAGCATGTGTGAGTAATGTCAAACTGAATCTGCCATGTTTACCCACAACTTCCACTGGAAGTTATGATTTTAAATGCAGGTGCTCCTATATTGATCTGTAAATGGTAAGGGAAAGCTGGTAATAAGAGTAAGCACAACTGGTAATTGGAGGGTGCCCGTCTGTCATAGCAGGGTTCATCTCTCTTGTTTTAGGTCAAACAAAATCAGCACGAGGAGCTGCAGAATGTGAGGAAACACATCCACTCCTGTTTCTCCAGCATTGGCTGTTTTTTACTGCCACATCCTGGTCTTAAAGTCGCCACAAATCCAAACTTTGATGGAAGATTGAAAGGTACAGGTTCCCTCTCTCACATTCTCATGCAAAAGTTGTCTTGATCCACTTGCCCTCCTTCCGTGCTAATTAGGAATGCCAGGCTCTTGAACTTGCACAGCCCAAATGTGAAATGCTTGCCAGTTTTATACTGGCTCTAACCAAAGATGCAAGATGTTTTTGATATGCAAAATAGCCAGTGTTCAGCTGATGGCATTAAATGCTTAAAATGGTAAATGTATGTGATTAAAACTAACAATTTTTTTGCACTTTAGTTGGACTTATTAATTGTAGCTGCTGAACCCCACTCTCAGACTGCAGCAGTGTTTAAGGGGCATCACCATTTTGAAGCCTTTTTTTTTTTTTTTTTTTGGGTGACATTTAATGGTTTGTAATTTTTTTTTTTTTTTTTTAAGATATTGATTGTGATTTCAAGAAACAGCTGGAAAATCTTGTGCCATTGCTACTAGCCCCTGAGCACCTGGTGGAAAAAGAAATAAGTGGGTCCAAAGTGACCTGCCGAGATCTTGTGGAGTATTTTAAAGTAAGTCGTCTGTATGTGCACTTGTAGTTCTGTGTATTTAATATGCATTTGTTTTATATTATCTTTACTTTTCTTCCCCCTCATGTAGTCCTACATCAAAATATACCAAGGAGAGGAATTGCCTCATCCCAAATCCATGTTGCAGGTTGGTGCCTTTCTTGCGTTCTTCCCCATGATGTACAGAAAGTAAATAAGAGTAGAGTAAGGTCTCTCCATTCCAAGGCTGGATCTTTCACAACCTGCCCAGGTCTAATGTGATCCAGCATCTAATTTTAAAGCACTAGTTTTGATGTTGAACCCCCTTGGAACCCCTGATAAAAAGTAAGTCCGACAGCTGCTTTTGCTCCAAGACTTTCACTGGATTTTGTACCCATTATGGTATTTAGGATAGTTCCTCAGTGTTCCTTTATCAAGAGGTGTGAATTTTAAATTTGTTGGTTGAAGACTTGATCAGTTGAGTGGTGCATTTCTTACACCATTTCTGCTTTAAATGTGTGAAGGTAAATGTCCCTGTTGCTCCATTTTTGTGTAGTGAAACTCCAATTTTGTTCTTGTTTAGGCAACCGCCGAAGCCAACAACCTAACCGCTGTTGCGGCAGCAAAAGATAGCTACAACAAAAACATGGAGCAGGTAGGCACTTGGGCTGTTATTGGTGCTCTCACTAGTGCTCTCACAACTTGAACTATATTCAAACAATCCATGAGTGCTTCTATTCTTCTATAGCAACTATATTTCCACTACTTCACACATGAGATGAATAGAGCCTTCTAAAGAAGTGAGAGATTAGTTTCCCATGGAGGAATATTTCCCCAGCACAGGAGTGTTCCGCTGCTGGGTTGAATCCTCAATGTGGTTTAATTGCAGGACTTTTCAGAAGTTTGGGCCACCAGTGTGCTTTAGCTATTAGTCAGTTTGTCTCGTGAAGCTAACCGCCTGAACTGTCTGCGCAGGTCTGTGGAGGAGACAAGCCTTACATTGCACCTACCGATCTGGAGCGTAAGCACCTGGATTACAAGGAGTCCTCCATCCGGCAGTTCCGCGCGGTGAAGAAGATGGGCGGAGAGGAGTTCTGTCAGCGGTACCAGGAGCAGCTGGAGGCAGAGCTGGAGGAGGTCTATGCAAACTTTATCAAGCACAACGACAGCAAAAATATATTTTATGCTGCTCGCACACCAGCTACCCTCTTTGCTGTCATGTTTGCCTTGTACATCATCTCAGGAGTGACTGGTTTCATTGGTTTGAACTCAATAGCTACCCTCTGTAACCTTATCATGGGAGTAGCACTGATATCCTTGTGCACCTGGGCATACGTCAAATACTCGGGAGAGTTCAGAGAACTGGGAGCAATCATCGATCAAGTAGCAGAAACCTTGTGGGAACAGGTGGGTGTGTTTTTTTTTTTTTTAATTTTTTTGTTGTTCATTTCTTTGGTTTTAAAATTTATATATATATATATATATATATATAATATATATATATATATATATAAAAAGTTCCTTTTAGGTAGTGTTTCAAAATGAATGGCTTAAATTTTTAAACAATTTTGGCCCACATGCTCTCTTGGGTTACTCGTTTGTGTTGGAGTGTACGATCCAAAATTAGTTAAGATTCATAAAGACTAGTTTGCAATTCAAGCCATTTACTTGATACTTTTCTTCCATACAGTCACATTTAATGGAAATCCTTTTATTTCAGCATTGGAGGCAACTGCAAGAGTTTCCCCTCCGAGGGTAAAAATGTTTTTGCTGCTGGATTCCATCAATTTCAAAATGTAGTGCTGTTCTGGTTCCCTGGGTATTTTGGATCGGTTAGGGAGTAGCATAGTAATATACAGCTCCACTTCTTGCCCGGTGAACTTCATTCCTGTCCCATCTAACTTTCATTGCCTGTTTTAAGACTACATTTATGATTGAGGAGTAATATTCAAGGCCTTGGTTGATTCTACAGTGGTGTTTTCTGAACAGCAGTAATTAAGAGCATTACTTCCATGTAAGAGTATTTACATGTTTAGTTGTCTTATATGATAAATGTTGATTTTTCCTTGATTTGGATATTGTATTGCAGCATTTCTTTAAATCTATTCAGAACTATAGAACAGTAAAACAATAGTCCACTTCAGACGGCCTATCTGTCGGCAACTCGCATTTAAATCCCTGAGAATCTAACTAAATTGCATACGTTAACATCTTCGTTTATGTAAGCTACAAGGTTCCTGTATTCCTCTGAGGAAGAACTTAAATTCGAACTTAACTTCCTAAGTTTTATTACTTCTCAAATACTCCTGTCAGTGTTCCCTTTTACTGGTTTCCACCAGTTTTCCATTCTTGCTTGTTTGGGATTTTCTGCCCAAGACATTTCACAAAGTGAAATATAAGAAATGCTATTCTAGCACTTGATCCCTCTTCACCCAGATGCCATTGATTTCTATTAAATAAATCTTGCAGGTGTAAATGCATTTTAGTTTTAAATTCCATCTAATGGATAGATTATATTGATATTTTTATCAGTTGAAGATTTTGATTCACATTAATTCCATAAGAGCTTCCAAATCTAGTTAATTAAACCCGATCACTTGTTGACATTTTATTGCACGGGAATTGTGCATTTGAGTCTTCTCTTGGCGGTGAATGTGTAGTGGTTTTGAAAGGAATTTTGTTTCCACCACTTTATCCTTGGATCACCTGAATTCTGAAATACCACTCACCTGTACCCACTTTTCACCTGCTCTTTTATCCCTGTTTTTAAATGTGCAACTTTTCATTACTGCTTTTAATCTTCTTGCTTCTTTTTGCTTTTGCTACACAGAGGACTCCGAGAAAGGTGAGAGGGGATGGCATTTCCAGTGAGCCTTGCTCCTTTTTCAAATCAGTTCTTGCTTTTTCTGAAGTCTGGCACTAACCTACCTGTTCCCTTTACCTCACCCCTCACCTCTTCCCTGTTTTATAGGTGGTTTCCAAACTATTTGAAATGGCGAGAAGTCGAATTGTGCGCCGCTCTTTTGTACCAACGCAGAGAAAGAGACTGTCCTCAAACAACAATAACAAGAAGAAAAACTAGCTTTTTTTTTTTTTTTTGCTTTGTATTCAATTTATATATATATATATTAGTACATTGTTTATATGGACTGTCCATGCTGTTAGAGATTAATACTGTAAAGTATACCTGGTTCACACTGCATGTAGAGTATAAGTTTGCACCATCTTTAGAAGTCTTACTTTTGGGGATGGGATGGCTGTACGGTTTTAGTCTTTAGAGAAGTCCTGTTCTGCATCACGTTCTGTTGCCATGGTTTACATTTGTTTTGGTATACAATTGTTGTGATTTTAATAGTTCTATGTAAAGCTTTATTTTCTTACTATTTATACAATTGTTTTCATTGGTTTGTCCTACTGCATTTTATTTTTGTAAAACCATTTCTGACATCATTTTACCATGTTTTTTTTTTTTTTGTTCTACATTTCTCACTTTTCAGGTATTGAAGCCCCTGAGCGATCACTTTATGGAGGATAATATCCGCCAGACTGTGGCAAACTCCATCAAAGCCGGTCTGACGGAGCAGGTCACCCAACATGCCAAATTAAAGACAAAGTGACGCTCCCCATCACGGTCACCTGTACCCCAGCTCTGGTGTCCTAGTGCGTATTGTAGACTGAGGACCGTGCAAACCAAAGTTTACACTCTTCACTGTAGTTGGCTGAGCTGGCTTCACAGGATACTGCCACCAAATCTGAAGACAAGCTGCGGCCGCCCATCGGGGGGTCTAGTCCGTTTCCCTTCTCTCCCTGTCCACACCCCTTTCTTGCTGAATTTGACGAGTTTGAGATGAATTTCCCCCCCCCCCCATTTGTTTGTTTTAAACTGAATTTGGAAACCATTTATTTCTTTAATTGGAATCAAGGGCTGGTTTAGAAAAGGTTTTTTTTTTTTTTTACTATTGCATGTAGGGTTTTTTTTTTTTTTTTTTTTATTAAACGGATTGCACTGGTTTGGTTTAAAGGGTATTTCAGGGAAAGGTAGCCTCATGGCTGCTTTGTTTAACTCGGGCAAAACCTAGCTATCTACAATTTTTCTCTCTCTCCTCTGAGCCGGTCTGAACTAGTTCTTGAATTTTACGGTTCCTCAATGGAAGCAGACCTTGAGCCACTACTCCTACCAGTACCACTAGTTTTCGCTTTGTTGGTGTACCAGTATTAAACATTGCATGTTACCAGACCCACCCAGCACATACAATGTAGAGATCAAGATCCTATAGTTAGAAAGGTGGGGCAGGGGACATAATTCAAGACTGTACATTTTCTTTTTTATATTCCAATTACATCTACGGACTCGCCCTAAAAATATTTAGGTGATTTTAAGTTTTCTCCCCCCCCACCCTCTCCTGTCTTTCTGTAATATACGTGGCACTATTGTACATTTGATAATGCCAATGTTTCCATGACAATTCCATCCAAAATGTATTGCCTACAGGCTGATGTTTGTAATTGTTTTTCCTCTTTGATCACACATAGGGCATGTATATGAACTATAAATATATAAATACCAATTTTGTATCAAATTTTGTAGTTTATGGAAAAAATATGGTTCTGTAGTAGGGTAAAGTGCAGTCAATGTAAAGGAATGTCTTGTGGTTGGTGTAAATGTGAGTTGTTTTCTGTTCATTTTTTTTTCCTAAACCTGTGAAGCTGCCTTGAGCTGCGATTCCACCCTTCTGGCAAAAGCAAATTTGGAATGTTAGTTTTTTTTTTTTTTCTTTCATTGCATTTTAAAGTTATTTCCTGTAATTTATTTTTCAATGCATAATTAAATCAAAGTACTACATAGTAAATTATGCTGAGTTAATGGGAGGTGGGGAGGGAAGGGGTGTGGTTATTTTTTATTTTTTATTTTGGCCATTTCCCTGTGATCTTCTCTTCCCCCCCCCAAACCCTTTTTATCTCCACCTCTGTAGGAGGGCATCTTGCTTGCATCTTCTGTCAGAACACTTTCTTAAGTGACCATATTAAGTTATTAATTGAACCTTGAAGATTTCATCTGTCCCCACAATAAACCTATACTAGCTCAACATTAGACTGTCTTGTTTGGGGGTGGGAGGGGTACTGGTAAGTGAGTGAGTTGACCAACAATGTAAAAGCCTGTGTGGATATGAGCTGGTGCACTCATCTGATGAAGTGATGGCCAGGCCTGCTGTGCCTTTTCTTTTTACTCTACCACTGCCCTAAGTTTTGACTTCAGTGAAGTGTGTGTTTTTTTTTTTTTTTTTTTTTTTTTTTAACTGCATGATTTCCCTTGATGGGAGAAGGTGTGGATGAGACAATCCACTGGTGTGCACTGTGGCCCCCAGGAGCCCAGTTCCTTGCCATTGTTTTAATCTACTCTTCTGGCACAAATTAAATTTTACTATGCTGCAGTTTTATAGAGAGGGTTGTAGATTTCACTTTTGAACTTGAGGTTCATTTTATCTTTGTACAAAATGTTAATGCTTTAAACACAGGCACTATCATCCCTAATATTTCACACATCTTCCCCTTTCCTTCTCCTGAGGTAAGTATTATGGGAAAGACCCCTGCCTGGGAGGAGTTTCAACCTTCCTTCCTACTAGTCCTCACCGGTTGTCCCTGTTCACTTTTTGTTGCTCTTAAGTCTGCTATAGCCTGTAGCAGGAGTGTAATTTAAAATTGGCTGGGGAGATTTGAATAGAAATGAAAATTTAAAATTTGTATATATGCATTAAAAAAAAAAAAAGACTGTACATACAGCAGAGGATTTACAAAGTGTCTCTCGTTCTATCAGGACATCGTCTGCTTTCATCATCCCATCTTCTACATGGTGTTTTTGGCCTTTGTAACTTTTTTTTTTTTTACTTGAAGCCCAATTTCCATTTGTCCACGTGTCCCTGCTGCTCTGGAAAAGCTCCTCTGGTTTGAGGTGGTCAATGCCCTTCATGCTTTTGAAGACTAGAATTAAGTCTCCTCTGTTCCAGGGTGAAAAGGTTCAGTTCCCTCTGTGTCTCTTTAGGACATTCCCTTCAGACCTGGAATAAGTCTGGTTGCTCTCCTCTGACTGCCTCTTGACATTTTCTCTGAATTGGCAGTTTGTCCATTTACCCCAAACTAAAGTATTTGACCCACGCATGCTACCAGTATGCTCTATTGATCAGTCCTCACCTGGTTATTAAACCATAAAATGACATTTTCCATTCAATGATGTTTTGTTTTTCCGTGATGCACTCATCCAATTTTATAGTTCTGCTGTAAGATGTCCATCTGTGCCGATTTGTTGGTCAAACTTCCAGTATATTTTGATATTATCAAATATTTGATATTATCTTTGTAGTTTTTATGAAGCTGTTCAAAGTAACTTTACTCATACATTTGCTTTTAACGCCTTAAGATCTTGTGTCCATTACAATGGATGTCACATGGTAGGTTGTATTTTTGGGGCTTTTGTAGAAGTTAACACCCCTTATATCCTGAAGTTCCTTTTATTGGCTGATTAATAACCAATCAAATGGCAGTATAGCTCATCTTGTTGTAATTTGAAATCACCCGATTGAAGAGAGAAATGGTGGGCAAAGTAAATAATATTTTTACATGTTTTATTCACATGTATAGGTATTGGTTGAAAGATGTAATCATTTTAAAACAATATTTTAAAATGGAACTTTTAGATTTTTTTTTTTTTTTTTTTACAATGGGCAGTAGGTTGGAAACCTTGTTATTGCATTCAGTTGTCCAGTACAGATTAATTAATTACCTTACTATTATAAAAAGTACATCAGGACAAGAAAATTAGTTGATAATAGCTATAACATAAAATATAAAAACAATAGTGACCTCACACTGCACAGTAACTATAGTGCTGTCAAATGACCTCACACTGTACAGTAACTATAATGCAGTCTAATGATCTCACACTGTTGAGTAACTATAGTGCAGTCTAATGACCTCACACTGTACAGTAACTATAGTGCAGTCTAATGACCTCTCACTGTACAGTAACTATAGTGCAGTCTAATGACCTCACACTGTACAGTAAGTATAGTGCAGTCTAATGACCTCACACTGTACAGTAATGATGCTATCATATGATGTTGGTATTGGTATTTTAAAACGGTTTGGACCTGATATCCATTCAAATGGTCAAAAAGTTTAGCAATTAAAGAGTTTTGATTAAAACATAATTTTTATTCAGTCTCATTTCTGGTTGCATTAAAGATTTTTCAAAACCTTGGAACCTAATTCAGGTCTGAAGGAATGGCAAGTGGGGCAATCTGCCATTCTCTAATGTGATCATAAACACAGCTGCTGATCTCATACCTGTAATTTTGAGAAGTCTTACTATGTCAATTGTGTTTTCCCCATATAAATCAGACCATCATATATGAGGCTCACTCCATTGCTGTGCCTGAATTGTGAACTCTTATGTCTTACTGAAGCATCTTATTTAGTCATTCTAAAGTCTGTCATAACTGTCCTAAATGTGAATTGAAACCACCATATCAGTTTATAAATAAGTCTACTTGGCATGAAATGCAAACATGAAACTGTCCTGCATTTCATTTGGTATTTACATCTAAATTAGATGAAAATTAATACAAACGAGGGGGAGGGGAATGCTTTAAAATACACCGATCAGCCATAACATTATGACCACCTGCCTAATATTGTGTAGGTCCCCCTTTTGCCACCAAACCAGCCCTGACCCGTCGAGGCATGGACTCCACTAGACCTCTGAAGGTGTGCTGTGGTATCTGGCACCAAGACGTTAGCAGCAGATCCTTTAAGTCCTGTAAGTTCCGAGGTGGGGCCTCCATGGATCGGACTTGTTTTGGAGATGCTCTGAGCCAGTCGTCTAGCCATCACAATTTGGCCCTTACCAAAGTTGCTCAGATCCTTACGCTTGCCCATTTTTCCTGCTTGTAACACATCAACTTTGAGGACAAAATGTTCACTTGCTGCCTAATATATCCCACCCACTGACAGGTGCCATGATAATGAGATTATTAGTGTTATTCACTTCACCTGTCAGTGGTCATAATGTTATGGCTGATCGGTGTGTATATACATATTATATATATATATATATATATATATATATACACACACACACAAAAACAGAAATAGGATTAAAACATTTGCAAATGCTATATTCACTTGTGTGATGCAATGTATCGTACGACTCAAACACGGCCCTTATCAATCGATCAATTTCCACCTGTTGTTCAATTCTCTCGAGCCATGAGGGCATGGTTTGGTAAACAACGGTATGTAATTTTAACTCGAACCCGAGCCACAATTAAGGATGTCATTAACTTAAATATATGTGGTCATTCAGTTACATGACTGTCCCTCACTCAAATTGCGAACACTTTCCATCAATCAATACAAATTAATGACATGATCACACATGTGCTCTATAATGATGTATCTAGTGGATTCTGGTTTTATGGTTTAACTCCACTACAAAATACAAGTGTATTTGGATAAAGAAATGCCTGTTTTTTACCCTCATTACACATCAACAGCTGTCTTAGACTATTTTTAATTTCATTTTAAAGGAGTAAACATCTTTAATTGAACAAAACTACACACACTGGTCTGGAAATCTTCATTAATTAGTTTAAAGTTTAAAGATATGTTTTGGCAGACAGAGCAGTTTGCTGAAGTTTTATTTGTGCTGAAGTTTAGCTAAAAAATAAAATAATAATAATCAGAATAAAAGCCATTTCAAACCAAATACTTATTGCTTAAACTGCAGTGTCAACCTCCATCTGAAAAAAACAAGCAAACATCACAGCTAGGAAAGAAAGGTTTTGTTATCCTATACAAATTCATGACTGCCCAGCAGAGGGGTTGATACCAGCTGGATCTGAGGTGCAGATTAAAGTGATTTATGAAAGCTCATTCAGAATGATTTTGAATTCAATCTTAAAACTGTTCAGTTGAAAGTCAGTCAGACATCATACTGGAGTAAACAAGAGCAAAGCACAAAGCAGGCAGTTTGCTACACAGCAGGTGACATTACGGCAACAAACCAAATGCTTTATTTACAAAAGGGTTTCACAATTATGTGGCATGTATGTCTGTAATATGGTCGGCAATAACAAAAACTTGGAAGGAAACATCCAGATAAACTTATATAAAAACAAGAGCTGTGCTATAGAAGGATTTCTATATAAAAACAAACAAATATGAATCCACACAATCCAGCTAATTCTCTGGGCACTTCTTGTACTCTTCAGATCAGGTCAGCAACTGCACAAAAAAACACAAAAAAGGGGTTAATTAGGAAGAATCAGTTTACTTCTTCAATTAAAAGCATTGTATAAGCCAGTAGAAATTAAATGTGAATACAAATCAGTGAAAAAAAATTCATGACTGCATACTATTAAGGATTTGTTTTACATTGTAATTTGAATAATGCCAAAGAGAAACAAAATTACACAAAGCTGGTTAGTCAGAATTAAATAAGTAAAACATGAACCAGTAAGTACTCAGCTTCATTATATTATTTGTTTACATAAAAAAGAACACGACAGATCTAAAGAATATAAAATAAATCCTGCTACAATGTCAAACACATAACTTGAGGAACACAAGGATGTGAATTATGCTTTCAACAATAGATTGTGCCTTTAGTGTGTTTAATGTACTACCTTTATTTATTAAATCAATATCACGGTGTTGGAGAGGCTTTGGCAATGAAAATACATAAAAAAAAACTGAGACGCCTAGATAAATGCACACAGCTTTGCTTATAAACTACAATGTCAAGTGGAAGGTTACCGTTCATGGGCATTTCATCAATCTGTGTGGAGTAGTACTGCTCGATGTCGCGGAGGATACGGATATCGTCGTTCTTCACAAAGTTGATGGCGACACCCTTACGCCCGTAACGACCTGATCGCCCAATCCTGCAAATGAGAGAAACGGCAGGAGTGCACGAGCAGCGGCATTCAATTAATGCATGAATACAAACTTACACAAACAGCAATCGTTACATTTACAGTTCTGAAACTGCTCAACAGACAAGAATGAGTAAAATCAATAACAGTTTCAAATGAGTGATGTGAATACTGGACATTAGACGAGACTATCTTGTCTCAGCCGTTCATGACTTCAGCTGATTCGTACCCACTTGGCTATTTTGTTAGTGTAGCCTCTTTAAGAGAGAACTAATACCTGACTTCAGCAGGGGCAGCAAAACAATGTATTTGTTTTTTGTATAGCGCCCTCTGCAGGGTAGCCACACATTGAAATACACAAACAACAAACAATAACTCCTATAGGGTGGCAGATCGCTACAGGAGAATGTAAATATCTGGGGGTCCACGGCTTAAGGCCCAGGCCTAGTGCTTGCCTCCCCTCCAGGTGGTTTCATTCTATGAGTCGAGGATGATTCAAGAGGACCATTTATGGCACATTACCTGTGAATGTACAATTCTCTGTTGTTCGGCAGATCATAGTTGATAATCAGGGACACCTGAGGAACATCCAAGCCTCTGGCCCAAACGTCTGTGGATATGAGAACACGGCTGCAAAAACACAATGACAAATGTGAATGCAGTGGTTCAGCCATCACATACAATTACAATACAATCAACAGGGCAAAATGAGACGTCTTAATGACTGAAGGCAATCAATGTTAATCACTGCATGTACAGAGTAATCTTTTAACCAGTACCAGGGAAACGGGAGGGACATAGTGAGTTAATGCCTACCTAGCGCCTGATCTGAACTCCTTCATGATGGACTCTCGCTCCTTCTGAGGCATGTCCCCATGCATCGAAGACACCGTGAAGTTGGCTTCCCTCATTTTCTCCGTCAGCCAGTCAACCTATTGTGCGTCAGAGAAGCAAAATCATTAAGAGATCCAAACACCACCATGTCAGTCTCCCAATTCAGCAAGCAATGCAATCTGCATAGGAGTAAAATCATTCCAGCCACATTAAGGAGTGTAAAGAACAGAGGATTCCAGTGGATAAGTACTGGTTTCACCTTGGATAAAGGCATCTGTGGAATAAACAGATCATTTCAAAAATGTGGCAGAGGGTGGAACAGGACTGATCCCATTTTCTATTCGCAATCTTGATTTAACTTTAACTTGAGAATTGTGGTGGGGAAAAAACAATCTTTCCAATTATCACCAATTAAGGGCTCAATAATGAGGCAAAAAGGAATTAGGAGTGGGGGATCAGAAGGTACCGGGCCCCCTGGACAAGGACTGGGAAACCTGGATGTCAGCTACTCAACACACACACAGTGCAGAGAAGAACTCACCTTTCTCTTGGTGTTGCAGAAGATGACTGCCTGCGTAATGGTGAGGGTGTCGTATAGGTCGCACAGCGTGTCGAACTTCCATTCCTCTCTCTCCACCGCCACGAAGAACTGCTTGATACCTTCCAGGGTCAACTCATCACTGGAAAGAGCGGGCAGAGCAGAGAAGGCACGTGAAACCAGCTTCAACAAGCTTTATCGTATCACTAGGGTTTCAGAAGCCACGTAGCCATGGACACAAAACGTGAGTTTAAACCAGTATTTATGGAGCTACAATAAAGGGCATGAGGAATAAATGGACGCCACTATAATAATTTGACATGAATCCCAGTTTAAGGGAATGCTGTGATTGAGGATTTAGAGATTGCGTCTCTCTGCTAACAGAGTTGGCATCTTCTGGTCTACAGACTAACTCCAAGCACACTTTGTTTCTATTGTCACTCTTGTATTGCCTATCAGTTTGTGTACCACTTCACGTAACTTTCTTTTGCATCTCCTGGTTTTAGGTAATTGGGTTTTAAATGAAATAAAAACCAAAACATGGCAGCTCCGTTAATACAAAGATATCTTTAAGGCCCCTTACCGTTTGACCAGGATTCGAATAGGGTCAGTCATGAACTTGTTGGTCATCTCCAGGATTTCGTGTGGCAATGTGGCACTGATCAGACACACCTGTGTGGCAGGGGGCAGGTACCTGTACACATCATAAATCTGCTCCTTGAAACCTAAAAGGCAAGGAGGGATGATGTAATTTGTTGTCGCCAGTGGAAATATATCAGTTTGACAAAGAAAGACAGGTTTCTTTTACTCATCTGCAGGGTATACCCTTACCTTTGTTAAGCATTTCATCCGCTTCATCGAGAACCAGCATCTTGATGGCACGAGTCCTCAGGCTCCTCCTGCGGATCATGTCTGTTCAAAGCATAGCACAGACAACTAGGGGTGAATGGCCAAACTAGAACGGATTGCAGTAGCCAAAATGCTGCCATACGGTTATGACACCCACAGTGCTGTAAATCATTACACAAAATCGGACCTCTACCCGAAAGCCACCAATCGAGCGCAGGGATCTTACCAAACACACGTCCTGGAGTGCCAGCAACGACGTGCTGCCCATAATCCAGCTTCCTGATGTCTTCTCCGACATTGGTGCCACCGATACAGGCGTGGCACTGCACGTTCATATAGTCCCCGAGAGCCAGCAATACCTGGAGAAGGAATGAAACTGGTCAGCTCACACGGCTCCCATGCAACCTGGTTCTCTGATCAAATACTCACTGGTGAATACATCACAAAATGAAAGGAAAGCTTACAGAATTTAGTAAAATTGACTCTGCAGACAGATGTCAAAAGTTCTCTTCTGCCCATTTAGTTTTGACAAGGATACAAGTCTGCATTTAAAATTTTATTTTGTAGATAATAGGGCAGGCAAAAGTACTGGCAACCTTTCTTTGAAATAATGATATACATCTCCACATAGATATCTATAACACTGTGGACTTCTATTGGCAAACAACATGTTTTTGTAAGGTTTACTACAGGTTTACTACAGTTCACGAGGATTAATTAGCATAGTAAAAGAAGGTAGATTAGAAACATTTATTACATTAATTGGTACAAAACATTGTTCCCAAATCTAGAGCAAGAGTACTGTTGAGTAATACTTGATATATAACCGTATACCATAAACTGGTATTTGTGCAAGGCAATTTGGAAACATGAGAAAAACTGCAAACTTTTAAAGTGTGAACTTTAAAGGAAGTTGATGATTTCTCCTACAACACTAGTCCAGTGCCACAAAAATTAACATAAAAAATACAACACGGGGTAATAATGAGAGTCTTGTCTTTTTTAAAGTGAAGCAAGGTGGGGGAAAAACAAAGAAACCGGAAAGACTACCTTTTGAATTTGTCCTGCCAACTCCCTGGTTGGAGCCAAGATGAGTGCTTGGGTTTCCCGAACCTGGGAGGGGAAAAAAAAGTGTGCTGCATGCTTAAAACAGAACCAAGCAAGACAAATAAAGTCAAATGAATTGATTTAATAAAGATCAATAGCAGTCATGTCAAATAAAGTGAAAAGGACAGCTTACCTGGATATCCAAGCACTGCAGCACGGAGACGCAGAAAGTGGCAGTTTTACCTGTACCAGACTGGGACCTGCAATCAACAACAACGCAACGTTACGCACTCAGCTGGACAGCCTGCCATTTTAAAACAGGGACACCAAAACATGTTACGCAAAGTGTACTTACTGTGCAATGACGTCCCTGCCTTTGATGATCTGTTTGATTGCCCTTTGCTGGATGGCGGATGGCTTCTCAAACCCTGCATTGGGGGGGAAAGTTAAATTCCTTAGAAAACTCCCCCCTGGTCACGACCAGATTTAACATTTTACACTTTTCCTACCGTTTCCATTACACATTTTCAGTTTAAAAAGTGACGATAAAGAACTAGGACGGGACGGTGCGAATCACGCCGGGACAGATTTGAACCCGGACCTTAGAACGCGTATTTAAACCAACTGAATAAATTGAAAATAAATACATAAAATAAGTCTATAATTCAACATCTTCGTAAGAAATTTACACCGTACGTCACAGGTCCCCCGAAAGGGAGCCAATATCCAACTAAATGTTTACTTGAATTCGTCCGATTTATACAGACGTGGACAGGCCTACACCTCGACCACATCCCCGGGCTCACCGTAAGCGTAGATCCCGCGGAGGAGGTCCTCTCGCAAGCCCATGGTGTCGAACGTGGGGGTCACATCCACCTCCTCGCTCGTCTCGAACTCAATTTTGGTCATGTCCTCATCCTTCAGGAGTCTCTTCCTGACCGGTGCTGGTGTCGCTGCCATGGCGTGGAGAGAAAGAGCTGCAAACGAAGGGAGAACAGCACTGCAGAGCGGCAACAACGAGCCCCGAGCTGGCGCAGAAAGACGCGTGTAAAGTGACGCGTAAACAAGGGCCTAAGCGGCGCGGTGACGTAAGAGGCGGCAACGCACCTGCGCTGCTAACACCGCTGTCATGTGATCAGGGTGGCTAATATCTGATGCCTTAGGTGCTGGCGTGAAGATGTGCCTTTCATCCAAAGCAATAGTAAATAAATGGAGCCTTTGATGAACGGGTCAGTTGTCTAAAAGATGCGCAGATTATAATCTTGTGAATCAATTAATTCGCATATTTGCACAGTCTACTGTTGAATCGAGGAATTACTCAAATGTAATAGGACTAGTACACGGATAGGCAATGGTAAAGGCAATTGACCACTAGAGGGCACCACGCCGCCTTGTTTCTCATATAGCGCCCTCTGCTACCATCAATCATCAATCTATTGAATGACCCAGCATCATGAGGGCTGATCACCACCTAAAACTCATTGCAGGAGAAAAACACCAAATGACTTGCAGGGCATAGCATTCAATCTATTTTACTTGGTTTCATTTTGTATTCATTACATTTTCTCATTTATTTTGATATACCTAATATACATCACGATTCAGCCAGTATTTTACATTCAGCAATTTTAGTAGATTGCATTATTTCTAGTTGTATTGTTTGTATTTATTGTCTGATGTCATAAAATACAAAAATATACAGTTTAAGACATTGTCAAATTTTAAAAACTATGGTGCCATGGTAGAATCTAAGAATGTATCATAGTATATCATAGTAAACCTGTACACCTGCACCTGTACACCTGTTCTGTAGTATACTACAGAATATAAAACCACGTACCATGGTAGAATCTAATAATGTAAAATGATTATAGCAGCAGTAATAATAACAATGAAAACTGCACAAAGTGATTTGGAAGCCTTTATTGTGTTCCATTTCATTTTTGTATTCAACCAAACAGTAATAAAGCCTGATATTTTAGGCAAAACGAGTTTGTGTCGGACATTTGCTGCACACTGCTAAACAACTAGGCTTCTATAAGAATTTAGTGCAAAAACAGTACCATATACAGTACATAATAGAAGAGGGTATGCATTATTTACAAGGTATCTCGGTGAGTTGCTGAAACAAAGAAATCAAATAAAAACATGCCAAACAATACTGTATACATTTTAAATTATACTATAAAGTTAACCCTGATCCATTGGTGTGTGAGTGTATTTTGTACTTTATAATAATGTTTGACAAAATGATGTATCAAAGGAATTATATATTGTGCTGACCAAGTACAGAATGGAATGGATCAAAAGTCATTTAGTTTTGTGATGTTTTGATCTCTCAGTTTCAAAAATATAGAAACTGGAATCATTGCGGTCCTTTCTGTCTGATATTGTAGTCTTCTAATCCTGCTTCCAGGTACTTGGTACAGTTCAGGGATTGATTATTTTTTTATTTTAAATATATATACATACACACATCTTAATTAAGCCTAATTGAGAAGATAACTTAAATAATTTAGTAACTGAGTTTGACACCCCTGGTACAGCACAGTGGGAATTCTTAAAAAAATAAAAATAACTACATGTATCTATAGACATAGCAGAGAAACAAAGTCACGAACACAAATCATTAAAGAAAAAACAGAACACTGGCTTTGTGTAACCATATACACTAAGAGCTCAACAAAACTGTGTAGAATTACTGTATAAAGACACCAGAAAGAATCCTAATGTAGACACAAGTACAACAGCAAATTAATAAATAAACAAATACATATCAACTAAGAAACAATGTTAAATTCCTTGTAAAAAGCATAGGAGAATTGGATGCTTTCAAGAAATGACCAGATTCTAGAATCCTTTGGCTACAAGCAAAGAAATCTTACTTATGTTCCTCTGTTTGGACACTGTAAGTCCAGCTGAGCTTTCTTGAACATGGCGTTGTGAGTGGTTTTAGTGTGGACTGTGGGGTTCTTGGGGTGTTATGCTATCACACAGGGTATTTGTAGGAACTGGTCCAAACCCTGACCACATCCTCTCTAAGCTAGGGCTGGCCAACCCTGGTTGAGCCTCCATCTTACAGGTGTTATAGGACACCCCTTACGTCATCAAATTATAAAGATCTGGAGACACATTCTGAGATATTAAGCAGGCGTTTTGGTAGATTAAGTTGTTGAGAAATTTGAATACCCCTTCAGCCCTAACAGACCAGGTTTCCATATATTGAACACAATTCCTGATTGACTAAAAAGTGTTCAGTCTTTAGAATTTGGTAATTCAGCGTGACCGATAAAATGAACCTAATGCTCATTGTCAGATCTCACAGAGCTCCTGGTGTGGACCTAAGCAGAGGTGATCAGTTGTAACAACCTAACCCAAGCCAAACAAATGTGAGACTGAGCCTAAATATACTAAAGAAATTGTGAATTCACAATGGTTTTGGTTTCTCTCTACTTCAGGTTTGGGTGGCAGGTAGAAATCAAAACATTTGCACATTTTAGGGACATATTTTTAATTTGCTGAAGATTGCACCAGCACATTAAGTCTTCGTTAGGGCTGAAAATGTAATCAGGTTATAAAATAGACATCTGGATCATGAGTTAACAGAAATATAGATGGGGTTGGCTTTTTAGTGTCACCATCACAAAGAAAACAAATTGCCCACCTTCTCAAAAGATTCCACAGAAAATGGCGGCACGAAACATTTACATTTTTGTGGGGATGATTTTCTCTGCTACATACATGGCTTTACACTTCAGCAAAAAAGGTGAAAAGTTTTTTTGAAATATGGTTTTACAACGTGAAGGAACCACATATTCCATTTAAGTATCAGCGCTCTGCGAAATGTATTTCAAATCTACTTTTTGTAAAAAGGAACCACTTCCATTTTTATTTATTCATTTTAATTGAATTTTAAAAACAGCAAAGTCTAAAATTGTGCTTATTTTTTTTCCACTCTTAGTCAAGGCTGTGACAGTATTATACATGATAAGTTATTCTCACAGAGCTTGACAATCTAACATGCACTTTAATATGGTCTACTGTCTTTTTCTAAAGAGTAGGCTGTCTCAGAAAGAAGGAGTGGAAAAGCATGCACATCTTTCAAGTAAGGCCAGAGCCACCTGCTACTAAACCAGGATAAGTCTAATAAAGTTATCATAGCAGAAAATGCCCCAGCAAAAGAAAACAAACCAAACCAAACCAATGAGAAGAGCAAACTTTTTTCTGGATTTGCCTCCTGTTTCAACAGCAAGAAATGGACACTAATTCAGTGTAGAAAAAAAGACAACCTTTATAATCATTCATTCAGGATTATTTTTTTATACTTCTTTTCCACATTGGTTTGGCTTCCTTTCCAAGAATGTATAAACATCTCTGATGATGTTATTAACAGAAAGTCAGAATTAACAGATGGTTGGTTGTTTTTGAAAACTGAGTCCTGCATGCCCAGAACATGAGGGTTATAGCAGATTTATTTTTTTATGTCTTAACTGATAATGGGCTGGAAAAATGTGCCAAGCTCTCACAGATGCTACAGACCATGCTGAAGTGGTGCTGTATATCTGATAGGAAAAAATAACAATTTACACAGATTATTCTGGAAAGCAAAGGCTGAATGCACACACAAAACAACCAAAAAACATTAAACAGGATTGATGAGAAACTGCTCAATGAAGGGGTGAGTCAGTGGCCTAGTGCGACTTTGTTATCAGGGGGTAAGGGAAATTCTGACTTAACTGTACCGATTGTGTGAGACTCTCCGACGGGGGTGGGGGCAGCTGTAGTGTTTGTGAGATTATAAAACATGGGACCCGGAAAATAACAGTGAGTGAGGATTGTCACTTGGGTGGCTGTAAAGAATATTTTACAACAGGACCTGAATTTCCAAGTATGAGTTATACATTTCCAACTGGAACACTCCGAACCCAACCCCCACTCCCCCAATCAGGGACTCCCCAGATTTCATTGAGAAATACCTATGGGGTAAAACAGCAAAGACCCAGGTGACAGAAACTGGAAAGCATATGGGTCACAGACAGCATCTGTCCAAAATACAGAAGAAAAAAAACATACCATCTCAGCATATGTTAAAATAGCAACTTGATGGTGTCCAGATGGGTGTGACCAAGTGATGTCTTTCACAAAGCAAAGATATCACAGATACCCTCCAGTAACAAGACCAGCGAACTACTCTACCCTGGAGCAAGATGTCACTTCACCCCATCCCGACTTCAGCACAATTCCCAGAAATCCTAATACTTCCATATTTAATATTACTTAGCCTTGAATTGAGGGAAGGCTGGAAGAAAGAAATCTTGGGGCAATCAGAGGAAAACTGCAAGGTATATGGGTGTTTACAGGGTACAACCGGGTCCTACTGTCAAGCTCTCATTCTCAAGATCTTGTGGCACATAATTCAGGGATGACATCAAAATTAGATATACCGATAAAGAGGTATATAGTTTAATACCAATCTCCCTCTGTTGTGAGTGAAAGCCATTCACAGATGGTAATGTCTTGTCTTTTTTTTTGTTTCTTTCTGTATTGCACTTTGGCAATGTTTCAATGCCCATGTATGATAGTTTACTCCGGTCGCAATGCATCATTAATATTGCGACATAGTTTTCAGCACCAGCCATAATCCTATTCCAATAACTTATAAAGAAATAGATAAATACATTCATATAGAATTACATTAATATGTCATTACATAAACACCCAATCACACACACACACACACACACACACACACACACACGTCCTTCTTTTAAATATATATATATTTATATATAATATTTACGTCTTTTTCTAGAGATAGAGGCAGTTCTCTAACAGTAAATGAAACAGTACATGTATGTATGGGCTATAAAGTGAAGCTTAATATAAATAAGTTACTCTATCTGTGTCTCTAAGTCTTGTCCTGGCTTTGCAGGCATTTTTTCGGGAAAGTTTTATTAATGGGCACAATTTGTGCTTCTCTAGGATGGCAAAGGGTTTTTTCCAGTGTATCTGGGATTTCTTTATTTAACTTCATAACTGTGATTGCACAGTCAGGAGATCCAGCAGATCCATGTGAAAAAAAGGCAAATGTCTTTCTATGTTTTTTCTTATGGAAACAGTTATCACAGCCATCCACTTGTCTCTTATCTGATGTTTTCTGCAGGATGCTCTGATACGGCTTCTGCTGAGACCATGAAGCATTGGCTGGATTCTGAGCAGATTTCAATAAACTACCCATAGCCCAACCCTCGGCTGCCCTGTAAATGGACCACACACTGTTAGAAAGTGGGAATGGTTTTGCATCTTGAATTAACTTTCCTTAATTGGGCTCACTGCTGCACATGCTCTGCATGTTAAATGGAATGATGGTTTCTAGCACAGCAAGGCCCGTGATGCCCCCAGTCTGTTTATGACACCAGTTAGAGGATACAATGCAAGTAGGTACCTGAGCAGCCACCAAAATCACTCATGATCAACGAATCAAGCTTGCCCCTGCTGGATCCTCAACCCACCCTGGCCAGGAGGTACGTGGCCCATTGTGCGCGATATATATATATATATATATATATATAAGTGTTGTCCCACTTCCTGATCTCCTAAAAAACAGCATAAAGGGAATGGCCTTGAAGTTGCAGGGCAGTGGTACCCAAACGTCAACATTATTCCCTAAGTGTATTTTCAGGTACATGTGTTTGAGGTTAATTTATTGATCTTGTGGAAGTCAAATCAGAAGCTATTTTTAACACATTCATGAATTGTTTGTCTGCAGAACTTAGTGAGCAAGACCCACTCCAGATAATCCCACAGAAACACTTAGAATAGGATACGGAACAGGTTAGACATGAAAACCACTGAGGCGGATGGAAAGACATAAACCCTACCCAAGATAGCTTGGTTATTTCTTAAAATAACTTGCATTACTTTCAGAGGCTCTCTTTTGTGCTTAGAAAAGGCAAGCACTGGTGATTCATTCAAATATAGCGAGATAAATATGGCTGTGATTTAATCGAAATTTAAAGTATTACATACCCCTCATAATCAATTCACGGATCCTGAATGAAGCACATTTCTTAATTTTTTAATTCCAGGGTTTCCTCTATTATTTTCAACCGCTTTAAAACATGCTTTGTTAGTAATGTTAACCCCCCCCCCTAGCAAATGTGTGCCTATCCTAGACATTTTTGGATGGTTGAATATTTTTTAGTTCAATTTCACTTAATCCTCTTTCAATTAGCTTTGATAACGCAGAGACAGTAAGTATATAGCAGTATACAGAAACAATTATAGGAAATCCGAAATTGCAACAAAATCATGTCTCAATTTTGCAAAGCTAGATAACTAATGGTCTATGTATATCAACGCAGTACATTTAGGGCACAGGAACAGTGATATATCCCAAATCAAATGCTTAGAAGTTACCTTCTACTTTTCCAGCCAACTCCCAGATTAGGTGATAATGTGTTGTAAGAAAAATCTATTGCTTACAAGTAAGATCCTTTTTAAATTAATTTGAGCGATCTTGTTACCAGTAGGTATATCTTGGGCAAAAAAACAGAGAAAAATAAATAAACAAAATCAAATAAATAATGAAAATTAATAAATATTTTCAATCTTGAAATGTATACCTGATTTGTACCTGTTTTTTTCTTGACCTGAATTGTATCTAAAACCATGTTGTTAAGGGATTCAACTGCAAAGAAAGTGTGTGTTTTTCCAGAGAATTCCTGTGTTTGCTTGATTTTCTATTGTCCCAAGGCATGTAAGTCCAATCACTTAAAAAGAAAACAAACAAACCAACAAATAAATAAATCAAAAATCTCTCTTTAGGCAATGAGCAATGCTGTTCTCTAATAATAAGCGTTAACAAACCTAAACGAAACACAGACAATCAATTGACACCAGTTTTTGGACTGGTGCCACTCCTGGCAGGCCTCACACAGAGGCTGCTCTCAATAAGGAAGGCGGACTTGGAGGCTCTCAGGCTGCTCGTCAGCTCCAGAGCGGTCAAGGTGTGGTGCGGCAGGGACCCCGCATCCTCTGCTCTGACTCCCCGAGCTCTCAGAGGATGGTGCAGAAGAATTTCTTCTCCCGGAAGGGGTTCTCGGAGGCGGGCACGGGCACAATGAGCGGGTCCTCTCGTATGTGGGCGTCACAGTACGCCATGAGGTCCGCTGCGGCCTTAGACACCTGAGAGCAAGACAAACAAACACAAAACAGTGTCATTGTGGCTCAAGTCCCCGGTACAGATTACAGTGTAAGCCCTGGCAAACCTTGGTGACTTAAAGGTTGCAACTGGGTATTGAAGCAGGCCAGCAGGTCAGCTCCTGCCCTGAAGGCACCCGAGAACAAGAAAAAGAAACAAACTATCGTCATCCTTAATCAAGCCCCAAAATAGAAATAGAAAATAGAAATTACAAGATCTTAACTTTCAAGATCTGGTGATTACTGAATAGCAGATTATTTTGCAGGTATTAAAGTATGATATCAGGTTCACTGCTGCCTTAGACACAGACTTGTTCTGGAGTTGTCTTGACCAACAGGGACTGTGTTAAGTGAGGCGAATAAAGGGTTTGGCATTACCTATAAAAGTTTGTCCATTTTCTTATATATCACAAAAAATATTTCAGAGACCTTGTTTGCTACAACAACAACAACAACAACAACAACAACAACAACAACAAACCATGACAGCCTTGCAATAATGGCAGTGTCAGAAACTAGGTCATTCCAAGATGGCAGTCAGTTAGTGCTGAAAGGGACAAAAACAAGAAACACAAAAAGCAATGACTTGTACTCTGGTCATCGCCTTTCTCTTTGAATTGCGCTGCACTTTGACTGGTGTATTAGACTGACATACTTTCTGACAGTAGGCTGTCACTCAGATGAGCCTGTCATTGTTCATTTTGTCACCTACAGTGATACCATGTGATCGGGAATAGTATCAAAATAAAAACGGGATTATATTTCGCCCCTGGAGATGATACCAAAATGTGAAATTTCAGCATCAAGCTCAGGGACTTGGAGGAATGGCTACTCCTGGGGGGAAAAGAGAGAGAGAGAGAGAGAGAGAGAGAGGAGAGAGAGACATAGCTTCTGGAAAGGGCTGTGTTTATTCCACTTCAGTAACCCCACACAGCAGCACAGGAAACAAATGACAGTCAGCTCTCATCCTGTGCTTACCGTCCTAAAGGAAAGGAAAAAAAAAAAAAACTGCCTGTCTGCCTGCTGAGCAACCAAATGAGAGCAATTAGAGCAGACAGTCCGGCCGCCAGGCAGCCTTTTCGAAAATATTAACGGCTTGCTTACTTATTGAAAACAAACCGCATTTACAGCTTAGCTAAGGACAAAAGCACACAGTACCTGGGGCAAGAGATAAGCAATTCATAATGTGGAAAATCCCTGCTCTCTTTTCTTTAATCTTCCTGTATAATAAGGTGTCTGTTTTTGTTGGCCCCCTTATACCATGCCAACCTATAGAGAGAGAAGAGTAGGTACTGTTCAGGAATGTTTCTGGGAGGGGGGTTCTGTTGCTGTGGTATGATGTACATTTTTATTTATAGTTTACAACTTGGATCTAGTGAAGCTGAATTTGAATGTTCAGAACAGAACAAAACCCCAAAACATAATATTAAATTAAACATAAACGTCATACTTATTTAATAATTTGAGATATTTCCTGTCATATTTTCACAAATCACATATCTTGCAGATTTTAATGTTCTTATTTGATATCATCTGACAATTAAATATCACAGATCTTGGTTAAGTAGTCACTGGAGGAATCAGTCAGTATAATATTTTCAATCTGATTCGGTCTATAAAACATCTTGGAAGTAAAAAAGACACAACTCTTGCCTCCGAACTGTTCTGTTAGGTTCAGACATCAGTGCCTTTGTAGACTGGATAAAATGTCCAAAAGAACATTTGGGGAGACATTTTCCTTAAAAGTAATTTCCTAGATTTGATATAACTAAGTAAGGTGTTTGGGTCCATGGTATAGCTAAACAATCACAGTCCTTTACTGCATGAAACAGAAATAAGGAGATGGCTGAGGTATTACTGAGGGGCTTTCTGAACAGGTGTGTTTGGAGAGGGTGCTATAAGGTGGTCAACAACTGTGCAAAGGTACTACACAACTGTGTGTTTGCCACCTTTTGTGATGTGTTGCTTATGCTTGCTGAAAAAACCTCTTCACGGCAATATCAGAATACAGCAAATGACAGCTGACGTTCGGACAAACTGCGTCAGCGAAATGGGGAGCAGCTGCAGACAAGCCGATGTCAGGGACAGGGCCACAGGTGAACTCGGACACGGACCCATCTGTGTTGATCTCAGACCCTTGTTTATCTCCGAGTTCAGTATTTGGAAAGATCCAGCAGCAGGAAATTCTCCAATGGGCGTAATAGCTGGGCTGTGGACTTTCTGGGCTTGCAGTGCAAAACTTGCAGACGTGTGTGTCTTGAATTGTCAAAGACTTTCTGAAGAAGCATGGAGTCTTTAAAGACTAATTTACGCTTACACAATGCGTGCAAAAAGGGGGGAAACAAATCACAGTTTATTTATTTTGTAAGGCATAATTTCAGTGTTGATCATACTTCATCTCATGAGCAGGAAACTATCATACTATACATCTATACGTCTGCCACATGGAAGGGTCATAGAGTTGTATAATGAAATACACACACACAAAAACAACAACTTAAATCTGCTAGAGGATCATGGTGCACCCCACCCCACCCCACCGTATGCTGCCAGGCCATTGCAGGGCAGCCCCAACACATACACATGACAATTTGGAGTCCAGTTTCCTTCAGCACTTGTTCACACGAGCTGTGTTGTGCCTCAGGCCGGTCCTGTTGTGTTCAAAATCTGAAAACGCACAAGATATAGAGGATGGCAGGAAGGTTCAGTGTGTCATCTCCCACCAGCATGACACACAGCACCGCTGCAACCCAGGGAGACAAGCTATAATTATATTCCCAGTGATAGCGGCAGGGCCCTCTAATTACCAATATCACATTCCACCGTGCGATTGAGGAAATAATGAATACTCCTAACCGCTCTCAGCTGAACATGTACTTTGTTCCTACAATCGATGCCTCCCTTCAACTGGCAGTACCATAATTACATTCGGAGACGTCCGGAAAGAAGCAGTCCTCAGTACATCTGAGGGAGACTGCTTTTCAGGGTGTGTGTGTGTGTGTGTGGGGGGGGGGGGTTAGGTTAGGTTCTGAAATACAGAAAACAGTAACAATAAGTCATGCACTTGTGTCCTCAATTCCCAATATACAAAAAATTCCATTGGTGTGGGGAAGTGCATCTTGTTCTCATTTTGCAACCAACACCTACTTGGTTGTTGTGTTTTGTATTATCCTTTTCAAACATTGATTGGAAACCCAAATGTGCAGGTCTCCCTACAGTTATGTGGCCTGATCCAGACTGACAAATCCTGTGATTATTCGTTATTCCTGCGTTTTTGCTGTAATGGTGTATGGTGACACAGACTCGAAAGGCTAATGATACAGGCGCGCTCGCACTGATGAACTGTGCCGTGCTTCCCGTTTAAAACAGGACAGAAAGGAAGAGAGCGCAGGGGGAAAATAAAAATGTGATGAATAGAATAGTTTTCACTTAGATAATTACAGTGATCTTCCCCTGATGCACAGGGTAATAGTTGATGGTAAGTACACTGAACACCAGTTATGTAATTAAGAAGCTTTAGATAATGTCACAGCCCCTGAGAATAGTGCCTCAGTCGGGTCAGTTTTTAATAAAACTCATGGCTTCATTAAACACACGGCATCACCAGGTATATTTGATATTTTCAAATAAACTGTGTCTAAAGTCAATAAAGCACGTTAAGTCAATATTGAGATTCTATTAACAAAATGCAGTTATAGACTTGTAACTAGGGTGTTGTTCCCCTTTATAATGTCACCTGCAGAGATTTGTCAACAAAAACTAAAAGCAGTCCCTTAGTCAAGCTAAAAGCTAACAGTAATTATATTACTACACCTTGTGTGACCCTGAAATAGAAATCTCAAAACATGTTTTAATTGTCATATGAGGCACGTTAGCTCACTAACTTCTATGTACAGATCACTAAATATCACTAATAATTGACATACATTTTAGGTTTTTAAATAGATTATGAATAAATTCGGAATTTAAGAAAAATGTTAATATATTTTTCTGTGTATCAATGGACAAAATGGAGTCTTTGGCCACCTAAGCCTCTCAGGGGCCCCTAACATGTCATCCTAATTTTCCACAGACCTTTCCCAAGCAAAGCAAGGTGATCAGTGTCATGGAAACACCAACGTAAAGTCACTTAAAAGGGTGTTGGGCAGCCACGTGTGGCCAATATGGCCTGTATGTGCCATGGCATAGAGTCTGCCAGTGTGTGCAAATTGTGCAGGAGGGATGCAGCACTATTCCTTCAGTCACGAGCAAGTCAATCAACTCTGGTTGATATAGGTGGAAAACGCAGTGGCGTTGTTCCAGAATATCCCATAAATGCTCTATTGGGTTCAGATTTGATGACTGAGACTGTTATGATATATCTATATCCGGGCACCCACTTGTGCTCCGTAGATGGGGGCACTGTCATCCTGAAAGACAGCCCTACTGGATGTAAAGAAATGCTGTAACGTGGGGTGAAGATAATCACTCAGTACCATTAAGTAGCGATTAGCATTGCCTTTGCCTTCTGAGGGAATTAGTGCACCCAAACCATTCCAGGAAAATGACATATAGACATATAGTCTTACAGGCACCCAGGCCTGTCCTGCAATCTTATACATGACCCTAAGCATGCTGGGATGTTACTTGCTTAATTAACACATAAGCCACACCTGTGTGGAAGCCTTTGCTTTCAATATACAATATTCATATTCAGGCTGTTTTCGTCTATACTAAGGCCAACCAGAGAGCCGTATGCTGGGATGTTTGTCTCAGAGTCTTCAGTTTCCAGGGCTACAGTGTCATCAATGCTGCAGGCCTTATCTGGGCATCACAGCCTGCACTGGGCCAGCGAATGTCATCCACCCCTCTCAGAGCAAACAACCCCTCGGTACTAAACAAAGAATGCAATGTACAGCTAATGTTCAGGGTTTAGCCTACAGATCCAGCCCAAAAGGAGTAAATATATATTTTTATTTATTTATATGGCATGGCTGGGGAACAGGTAGTCACAGCAACTCATTTGCAACTTCGGTCCTAGACTCCAAACTCTACTATGAGAATACATTTTCAAATTCAAGTTGACAGACAAAAGGTACTCAGTAGAAGGCAAATATATATGATACTATCAATCCCCTTATGCAAGTTAAGTGCATTCAATTGGAATAGTAATTTGTCAGCTTTTCCATGGCTTTACCACACATCGTTTTCAATGGTTTATGTCACATTTTTCTCTACCTCCCAATATTTTACAATGTATTGAATTTGCATCATGGTACATCATGTTTTAATTATACCAACGCTTATGCTACTGTTAAACTGTCCGTATTAAGCTATATTTACTACCTTTGCTGTGCCCGACTATACCTGCATAGAGACTACCAATTAGGTTTTAGCTCCATCATCCCACATACATGCCCAGGTCAGCTAGCTCACCACCCCACCCACACACCATCTCTGTACCTTTATCCTGTCCATGCAGGCCTCCATCTTCAGCTGCTCCACTGCTTTCCTGGCCTGCGATATACTGGCTGTGCTGTTGTTGGCCATGCCGTCCTTCATTGTGGCTTCCTACACAAAAGACAAAAGCAGGTCAAAAATCCCACAGCAGCACTGTAGTAGAAATGAATTTGTTGGCTGATTGGGTTGGGCTTGAGAAGAGGACACCATCTTTCCCCTTAAATCCTGGATAATTGCATCAACCAAGAAATAAATAATACTAATAATACTAATAATATCTACTTCGTAGCATACCATTACTTTTTCTTTCCTTACATACTCAGATTTACACAATTAAATGTTTAAGTCTATCTATTATTAAGATCATAGGGATGCTACAAAGTCATACCTTTTGTATGTATGTATGAACGTATCTATTTATTTATTTGTAATTGTTATTCTGTAAGTAGTAAAATTATACTACATCTGGAAAAACAATGCTGGGAGGGCCTTCTTCTTTAAAAACATAAAATCAGGATATTTGCTAAGGAAATGAAAAAGACTGCTACCTAAGATGAATTTCTAAAGAGTGGTAGAACATTCCCTACATTTTTCTAAGCCTTGAAACCTCCTCTTGATTAGTATCCTCACATCTGTGCTTCTCTTTTTTTCTTTTTTGACTTTTGTTGTCAAATGAAATAGCTGGCGTACAAACGCAGTTGATGTTACGGCCTGCAGTGTAAAAGAAAGACTTGGCAGCACTTAAATGTCTTTTAAATTCAAGTGCCCTGTTGCTCTAATGCGTGCTAATACAGGAGACTAGTTTTCAAAGTGAAGCCTGCTCCAGTTTGTAGAGGCTGGCAGGCAGGCACGCTTCACTTGATTAAATTCAGCCTCCATGCCTGTGCTGCTTTTAACGTCCATGCAGCGATATTGGAAACAATTATATATATAATATACATATATATATGCTGCAAATGACTTAATCCCACTTTCAAAAATTGCATTACCACAATATGAGCGGTTCTTAGTGCAGTAATTGAGCTGGCACACTGCATATCCCAGCATTTCTGCATGCAGAGTCACAGTAGCTTATTTCAATAGATCGATACCGATATCACGAAAAGAAAAGGTCTTTAAAAAAAAACTAAACTAAAAAAACAAAACTGAGGTACACTGTAAAATTAACAGACGTGGATTGACTCTAACACATTGTTATGGGTAAAGGGCAACAATCTGGCCTTTCTTTAATTTGTTATTTATCACAGCCACCAGAATGATCTTGTGAAGACACAAGCTTGCATTCAGACCTGGGCAGCTCAGACTACATAACAGTTGTAGGGGTGTGGAACAAGCAAACCCACTACAATATAAGCTGCCTCCCGGGGTCCCTTCGACCACTAACACATTTTAAAGTAATATTCGATATGTGTAAGTCCAGTGTAGATTCATATCAGTAAATAAAAGTGCTTTTATGTTATCCAACTGCACATGTTCATATTTAGTCATGTGCAGTATGAAACAGCACAAGGTGCTGTCTCAGTCTCGCATCCGAGTGTCTGATCTGACCAGCTGCCCGCTAAGCCACAAGACCGGTCCCCTGACTTGAGGGCTTTCAATGCTCTGCCAGGTTCAGAGAAGGATGACATACTCTGTGAGCAGGACAGCAGGACCCTGGGACCAGGGTTGGTATCCACTGGATTAACTATACCAAGGCAAATGAGCAAGGTGGGGCAAACTGTTTTATTGGTACACTTTCTGATGTTCTTGAATACTTCAGGAAGTGTGTAGTGCAAGGTAATACAGTTCCCAAGTACACACACACAAAAATAAACTTATATTTCAGTATAATACCAACCTATCATGCTGAAGGATAACATTATTAAGCCAGTAAACTGAAGAATGCTCATCCCAGCTTGCCTGATACGTATTGAGGTAAATCTGGGTAAATGACCTTGCTTAAAGAATACCAGGGGTTTGGTAGTCTGTCAAAAAGTGCTGGAAACCAAGGGAGCTTGCTGGAGCGGCTATCCTTTACGCCTCAATCAATCACCCTCTTAGAAGAAACACTGTACAGAACTCTGAATTGGAGTGGCGACAACAGCATGTTTTATTTCAGTCCTTAATAACCATAATAATCTTTCCCAAAAGTTGACTAATGGAAGTGTTTTAAATTCTCTCAGTGTCAATCCCATGCTGGTTTTCTTTTTATAGGAATAGTAAAAGTATTTTGCTGCCCCCCGCCTCCACACATACACACCGTACATATAATATATGGCTCTTTGATACAGCATACTAATGCTAAAAAGCCAAACGGATCATAAGGTTAGACCAAGTTTGCTTTATACTATAATATATAAACATGCTTTGGGTGACTGTGCCAAAAGAAAGACCCAAAGATCAACACATGAAGAAACGGCAAACGGTAACCAAACCCACTGAGTTCCAGACTGGTGCAAAATCCATCCCCGAAAATTATGGTTTTACCATCTAAAACCATAAGCATGCAATTAGCCAAGTGGAAAACACTGTTTTCATTGTTAATGGATGAGCAAACCTCCTAGCACACTAGTTAATGACTTCTGCTCCTCACACAGGATTTTTCAAACTGATATATTGTAGTGGAGCGTGAAAACAAATAAGTGTTTTGTATTCTATCACTGTATTATATCATTGTATTTCTCCAGCTACATATTAGAAGTGATTGTCAGGGCTCGCAGAGGGGCGACAATTATCAAGAGGAACAAAGGCATTAAAAAACATCAATGGAGAAGAACAAGGAAGAAGTATGCTTTTGTATTAAAAATCACTTCCAGTCTCTTAGATTGCTATGCAATTTACTCCTTAGCTGTGCAGCTTTGAGATCATAAAGCAGACACTCCAATATGAAGCTATGGGTGGCACTTCTGAAGACATAATTGGCAACATTTACATTCCTAAAATGAGGGGAGGAGGGGTGTGTTTTTGGAGATCTCCTTGCCTAGTCCACAAACTTTGTAGTGGATTGGGTACGGTGGCTTGAGAGGCAAAAAACTAGACTGGTCAGTATCCTCAAGTGAGAGAGCTGAGCTGGCCAGACTAGCCTTCAACTCGTATTCAGAACCCAGAAGAGGACTGAACTAGGAGTATGGATGAGGAGGGTATTGCACAGCTTGCTTGGATATGATTGCTCATGCTAAAGCTGTTTTTTCATGGCATGTTGAAAACGCTAAATTAATTTTTCACTCCTGGGCTGCTATAGATTGCAGGGTTCAGAGGTCGACACAGAGAAAGCCCCACATCTGTTCATGGAGAATACAGCTCCTCTAATTAGAGTATAAAAAGTCGCTGAATGTCTAATGAAGCAATTGGGCAATACATGTGTAAAAAAACATAAAGTCAAGATAAAACCCTCCAAGACAGATAGTAAAATAATGCCTAATGATGCTCACAATCATACAGAACTCATAGCAGGCAGAGTATTTTGTGTAATGTGGATTTTCTTTTCTTTTTTTGGAAAGGAATAGTGCTATATTAATGGATTTGTCAATGGGTCTGAATTAAGAGATTGTGTAGGATGAAAATGTAATTGCTGTGAAAATGACTTCTTAAACAATGGATTTAAAACGGTTTGTCTGATATCATATATACAAAAAAAAAATCCTTGACTCCAATCTTTATGATTTGAATACCAATATCTTCCCGCACTTATGATTATGATTTTCATAAAAAAAAAAAAAAAAAAAAAAAAAAGTGTTATGGGGATAAAAACAAAACAAAAAAAACAAAAAAACAGATCCAACCTTTAATATTTTTAAAGGGCTGGTTCAATTGTGTCAAGAGGCAACCATTGAGAAAAACTTCACCCTAACACTACTATATATGAAGTCCATTTCAATAAACACTTGTGCTGTAGCTCAAATCGGAATTCCTTAGGTTTTCAAAGACCAGTGGAATAGCACCACAACAAGAAACTCCTTCATTATAACTACGGAAGCAATATTTCAAGACGGCAATTAGTCAATTAGCGCAGCAGCCGTCAGCTCCTGCTAATAACCGAAATTCTAAATGGGACGATTGATTTATATATATATATATATATAAATATATATATATATATACACAAAAAGGAAAATGACAGAAAGACAATAAATTAATGAAAGAGAGCCCCATGTCTCTGCGAAGGGTGCGTTCAAAAGTCTCCCAATAATCAACACATTTTTTCCCCTGATCTTTTTGAATACAGCTTGATTCTTAATATATATAGCATGCCTCCGACATGCAACATTATTGTATACAGTCCGGTAAAACCGTGTTCCTGTGCAATCTTTATTCAAATGTGCTGACCAGCAGCTCCAATGTCGGATTGCAATGAAATGCCTGTCAAACCCTGCCTATAACATGCACATTCTAGGTATTTTTCAGTGCAATGCAATCCAAGGCTAAACATTTCTCTCTCTCGCATTGTTTTACATAATTGCACTCCTACCCCACCCTCCCCAGCATCTGAGCAATTCAGCTTGGAGTTATTTTATGCCCACCTCGCAAATATTGCACATATTCTTCCCTTTTCCTTTGCATATGAATAATGCTTACTTACTGCAACAACCATGTTGATGATGCTCTGATATGTTACCGAAATCGCTGATTATTGCCTCTCCTCACCGTGCACTGAACCCATCATCAGACACGAAAATACGTCTTTACACAAAATAACTCACCCAGTAAATAGACATTGCCTACCTGAAGTGGACGGATGATGATTCGATATTCAGAAAACGGGAGCGATTCCTGCCCACAAAAAGGATCAGTAAAAATAAAGCAAGTGGAGGGGGGGGGGAACTCACATCCAGTTAAAGAGAAGAAAACACGGCAATGACACGCACTCTGCCCAGTCACAGTGTAAGCACACTTAATGAGATAATAACCAGTTTAGATGCTGGAGCTTCATGCTATTAAACCTGTTTTTAAGCTCCTCACAAGCGGCGTGGGGGGGCTTTTCCTTTTGAATCTGAGACCCTGGGAGGACCGCACAGCCCAACCTTGATGGTGCTGGACTTGGAGAGAGAGAGAGAGAGAGAGAGAGAGAGAGAGAGAGAGAGAGAGAGAGAGAGAGAGAGAGAGAGAGAGAGGGTGATAAATGCAGTTGGGGAAAGACCTTTTTTTTTCCCCTAGGACGACGAGAATATAGGGCAAGGAGGGGTGTCACACAGCATCAGACCCCCACAAAATGAAGCCTGTGCTGGCGGAGGTGCGACGCTGAATGCGGCTTCTGCCCGCAACCTTGACCGCTTTCGTGCCGCTGTCGGGGACGGGACTGGACTCTCCCCCGGTGTGCCTCTCCCACCCCCCCAGCACCGCACACACACCCCGTCTCACTGCCCACAGCACTGTGAAAATGGCATCCATTGCATTTGAATGGCCCTCATTGCAGCACGGTGCTCTGGGGAGGCAGACAGGCTTCCCTGCTTCATTTTACATCACACAGTATCACAGTTTACATCACCGGGTCTCCCAGCTGGTCCGCCGTGAAGTGAGTTCAGAGAGTGGGGATCCTGAGGAAAAGGTGGCGGTGTTGTTATAAAGCTCTACCCCACAATAATAATACTAATAATAATAATAATAATAATAATAATTATTATTATTATTATTATTATTATTATTATTATTATTATTATTTATTAAAAATGATTAAGGAAAACGTGGAAAATCAGAAACCACTGGAATGCAGCTCCAGTCCAATACTTTCTCGCTGGTGCTTTTTCATTTTGTTTCGCTACTTAAAATGCAACCTATTTCAATTATTTCCGAGCTGCCGGCATTATGGGTTTCAGTAGAAGACAATATTAAAACATTTCGTCCACCAATGAGAAGTATCTCCGTACGGTCAGCACCAGCTGCCTTGACCAGTGCAGCGAATTGTAGGTAATTGTAAGTATTGGCCACGCAGTTCTGCGCAGATCTGCACAATCCCGCCGATCCGGCGCAGCAGGAGCGCTGTTTTTCACATTAGTATAGGGTGGGGAGAGGAGAACAAGCCTCATTAAGACTGGCCATAGCGATGGGTTAGTTATGTATAACCGACATCTAAGTAGACGCAGTTGTAATATGAGTAACTGTCTATCGTAATGCAAAACATGTAAGTTGCCCCGACTTCCATGATCTACTGCTGGCAAAGGGTTATCCACTGATGGAGCAGCAGCACTGCTGATCCGCATCACGGCTGCTGGTTTTCGGTGTCTGTACTTGCTCTGGCCTCAGGTGTTTTTGCCCCTTTTGGCCCCAATATTTATAATGTTGTGTTGGGAAGTAGTGATTTGGTTTTTGCGTGTGCCATGAGGCGGTAGTGTAAGTAGAAGAATGCCAGTGTTCAACAATTGACTGCAGCCAGGGACAGTTGGCTATGATGACTGTCCAACACAGTATTGGGTGGACTTTCTGTGCATGCAGCTGTGAGGTTTGTAAAGTCCATACATTAGGGGAAAATCAAAAACAGACTGGGGGCAGGCAGATGCATGCAGCCCTCATCGCACTGATCATTTTAGCTACCTGGTGTGCACCCGTGGAACCTACAGTTTTGTCAGGTTTGTGGATTGTCCCAATTTCAGTCTAATGCATCATCCAAACACAGCAGGTGGAAAGGTATGCGTTTCCAGTATTTCTTTGTATAGGTCAAAAAACTGTTGCAACTTTGGCCTGTTGAAGGTCATTGCCCGGGTTAGGTTTGTTCCTTGTGGTTCTCAAATTAAATGCTGATGGCTCTAGATGATGGGAAAAGAAGCCAGAGAGCCAGTCTTTGTCTCCATTCTGGTGTCTTCATTAAGGGATATTTCACTACTTCAATTGCCAGTTATCATACATTTAAATTAGTCAAGACATACAAATGCTTTTGCCATGTACTGGATCTGGTCATGTACAACTATGCCAGTGTCTTTTGATAATGTTGGTTGGTGTTGACCTAGCTTTACTGCCCCATGGTCTGAAACATGCCTGTTTCTATGACACCTCAAAGTACAAGCAGGGATGCCAAATGTCCCCCTCCATAACCTCTGCTCTCAGCCTTTCTTTTGTATTTTCTAGCCATTGCAGCATGCCAATAGAAAATAGACAAACTTCAGATTTGTTTTCTATGAAGGGGTAAAATGCCCACAGTAGGCCTGAGCCTAAATATTTCCCATAATGCATTGAATAGTTCTGTTATCACTTAAACCCTACCATCACAAGAAGCACACGACTTAATAGAAACTGTGGCATCTTCGTCTTAGCCAGTTTATTAGCAGTTACAGAGTTAGTGAGAGTGTGTGCTGTATTTTTTAATTATCATTCCACAGTACTATCTGGATTTCTATGGCAATTAGAACACATGACCATACAAACAGTAAGAAAAATCAGGTATGTACAAAATGACTGGTATTGAGAGTCAATAACAGTCATTTCATATGTAATGAAGTCTTCTTTAAAAATAAAAAATACAAGATTTTATTCTTCATTATATGATTATATTTCCTGCTTAAGCTATAATTATCTGTCTACACAGGACTGGTCTATAAATACAATTACAGCTTTATTTGTATTACTGTGTAGTGAAAACAACAGGGTAATCAATTATAGTGACACCGCTTATTTATTACCCTGAGAAAGTTATTGGATCTTGAAGGCACACCTGCTTAAACACGGAATAACTGATACTTACTAAGAATTACCAAGGCAGAAATTGCTACACTGATTTAGGGTTTGCATCACAAAGACTTAACCATAAGATAAACATTTCTTTATTAAGTGATTATCAGATAATAGTGAGACAGCCATGGCATCCAGCCTCCTTCAACATCTTCCCTTTGACCCTCTGATGGCCAGACTCTGATGGGTACTGCCAAAGTGTACATACCTTGTAAAACCCCCTCAGCTCCATTCTCCTTCCACATTCATGCTGGGCTTGTGGGACAGTTACATTTGTGCCACCAAAGGGGGTTAAGGTGGGGTTGATTGCCGGAAATGCCAGTAGCTTCATTACTGTGATGGTAACTTAGATTCACCGAACTACAAGTCAGTTTGATCTTTTCCCTATATATACTTGTCATCACGTTCTTCAGCGATCTATTTAGTTTAATAATGTTAATTACACTATGCTTATTTTCCAGTGATATCTTTTTTTTTTTTTTTTTTTTTAACACATCTCCAGGGGATCTCTCTAATGTCTCTTCAGCTAGAATCTGTGGTTTTCTCTGGGCTGAATCACTGATCAACAAACTCTGAAAACCTCAAACTGATAATTAAACCTAATAAAATGAACAATATTTTTTTAAACTGCATCACACACTAAATAAAGTTTTTAATATGGGTGTGAATCATTTTCAATACATATATACTTTAGACATATATACATACATACAATAAAATAAAATGCGACAAATTCTAAATATAAAATTAAATTTAAATACAATTAAAATTAAACATTCTATCAAGTACTTTATTTTCTGTACAACCTGACCATTTTGTTTGCTGTGACCTGAAAAAATGTCCTTCCATTAGAGACATCTAAAAATTTTTTCTAGGTTCCACGTTTCATAGCAGACTTGTATATTATGGGCTTCCTTTGTAAAGCTTCCCAGTTCTGATCCCGTCAGGATTCCTCTGCCACTCCGATTTCCCATCATGCACCCATTTCTGACCCAGGACTCAGCTGAAGCTTGAAGTTTGAATTAGAAACAGCTGGGCATTGATAACAACATAGGAAACTTTCTGCTTGTATGAGGATATTAATAAGGATGTTTACATTGTGGGTACTTCTGAACAAAGAATGACTTAGTTTAAAAATGTCTGTGTTCAGTTACATAACATTGTGATGTGCTTGGGGGCTCCTTCCATTATTCCAAGGAAACAAAGGTTCTTAATACAAAAAAAAAACCTCAATTTAAAATGTATAACGTATCTGAATTACTATAAATAACAAGAGACTGGCTCATGTACAAATACTACATTTACATTCAACAGATGGCTGTAATGAAAACAAATGAAGATGGGTGGATGCAATCTTTACCCATTAACTGCCCTAACAAAAGGACACCAGACCTATTAAGTCTTGTTCATTTATATGTATATGTATGTGTGTGTGTGTGTACAGCCATCACTTGTTTTGTACATATGTATAAAAATATGAAATACCCCTCTCCCTGTTTTAGGGAAAAAAAAAAGCTTTATTAATTAATGATAAAAACATGAATTGCCAGCTCAAATAACTTACATAGTTCACAGCTGATTTTAAATTACAGAGCAGAATGAATTCAACACTGGAAAATAAACCATTTTACAGTGCCCTACACACCGCAAGCTCGCACTCAACTCTCACACTCCAGACATTGGATTTTGCGCGACTTTCATCCCACACACATTATCATGAACGGCACAAGCGATACTTCAGTCTTCCCTGTGGCCGCATGACTGCATGAAAGACAGAAAACACAGGTGATAAAGACTGTTCCAGAACATGTACATGTATACAATAATAAAAAAAAAAAGACTGAAATTGGTCCATAGACCATGTGACAGTTGGCAGCAAAGACACTTGTAAACATCAAGAGAGCTTTCAAACATGTCAGAAGGTGCTTACGTTTCTAGAAGCAAATGTAGAGTCCTGCAGCATTTAATAGAATCCACAATTCAGACAACAGGGACGTGGTAAGTAAAAAAAAGAAAAAAAAGAAAAAGAAAAAATAACCAAAACATTGTCTTTTAGTGTACATAAAATCAAAATCAAACCAAAACAAATATTTTCCTTCTCACACTAACAAAAATCTGGTTTTGCACAATTTTCACGCTGCCATCATGTCGTGCTACAGTTTAAAAGCCTGCCTATTGCACTTTGCCCAGTTAGCAGTAAAAGAAAAAACTGGAAGCAACTAACTTGAAAAGTAAAGAAAATCATAAGCATCTTTTTTGTCATGTAGTTTGGGTTTTAAACAGCATTTGCAGTTTACCAAATTAATTTCCCGTAAAAGAGTTTAGTGTCTTAAATTATTATTATTGTTATTATGTGCATTCATGTGCAAATCTCACTGGATTCTCATCTGCAAAACCTTGTTTATAGATAGTTTCCCCACCCCTCCAGTTGCTGGGCCGATGATTTGGTTTTCTCTGGTATCTGGCTACAGCCACTGGGACAACAAGCCGTAATGCACATTTCAGTGCTTGGGTGTTTCACTAGATGTTGGAGAAACTTGCAAGCATGCTCTCAGCAACTTCACAGGGTTGTAGCGGAGGTGAGGGGAAACTGAGCGAGAGGGAGAAGTGGGATTTCCGCATCAGAGGAGGAGAGCTCTGGAGTTCTGTGGAGTTTGGTCAATTAACCGGAGAATGAGAGAGCTCCATTCCCACTCCACCGCTGAATGCATCCGCTTGGCTGCCCCGCATTACGCCCCACAAAATTGTCAATTTGCTCCTCATTTCTTAGGAAGAACTCTTCCTAAGAGATCTGGGAGATCTGGGAAGGCAAGCATGGGAATTCAGTTGCTGTCACCACAACGCCGTCTCCTCCATGGTAGGCCTACTTCCATGGAGTTCACCAAGAACCATGCAAAGGGACACCCTGCCATATGCCTGCTCACGAGGCGGTGCCGGGGGGGGGATCATGCCGCGATTGTTAGCTCAAGGACACTGGAATCTCCTGCTGCTCCAACACACCATCCTACACAGTGAAGCGCTCTTAATGTCACCAGGTGTTCACTCGCACCACTGATGCCTCCTGACAACTTTTCTATTATTCAACAGCAACGGAGACTGCTAGATCTGCAGGGGGAAGCCACTTACGTGTTCAGGTTAAATGGACCCGTCTTTTTTTCTTTCATGTATTCGAATGTCCAGTAAAAGCCAGCCATGTCACTCTCCAGGGGACAGCCTCGGCAGGGTCTTTATTAGAGATTCACAGAGCACTGGGGAAGCCCCTGGAGAGGGCATGGGGATGAAAGCATGAGTCATTATCAAGGTAATCTGCATACTGACAGACACTGCAAGCAATCCAGGAGATCTCTGGTCCTGAAACCCTCTGAACAACTGAGTCCTACAGGAAGCAGGCAATCAAATCTAATTATACAGGAGGTTATTTTGCATTATGTTCCCATTTTGGCCACTTGAAAAATGAAAAAGATCACCAACGTCCGAAATGTTACTTATTTTAAGAAGAAATGTAAAATCAGAATAATCAGAATTACAGAAAACATACCTCCTGATCTGCTGGTCTTAGTTAGGGAATGGATATTAAATAGACTAAATGCATCTTTCGCAACAGTTATGGAAATATGACTTCACTTCTGTCCTGTGTTCCTTAACAGTTCCTACACAGTCAACAACAACAGGCATTTAGGAGAAGCCTCTCAGGGTGTAATAAAAGATGAAGGAAAAATTGGACAGCCTTTTTAGGGTGAAAGACACTTAGCCAAGGGTCCAGTTACAGAGAGCCATAAGAGAAAAATGAAAGATGTGGTTTCAATATAAATATATTGATAATAAATACTCTGTGCCCATGATGAGCCATGGACGAACACAAACAACCAAACAAACAAGCAAAGCAAAGACAAAATAAAATCCAGATGAGGAATAAAGCTGCCATACAACCCAGTCCTTTGCTTCCATTTGCCAACAGCTCGGCAAGGGTGCCTCATTTAGTTTCCCACAGTGAGAGAAACGTCCCTCCTTCCTGCGTTGCAATACTCTTTTCAAATGAAAACCTGGGGGACGAGGACGTAGGAATTGATCCAAAAAACTGCAGCAAAAGTCCAAAGGAATGATCAGCCCAGGGCGTGGGACCACGGACCCCGTTTTAGTGCTGAAACAACAGGGAAAGGGCAGCGGGCAGACGTACTGCAGAGGAAGAGCTTCAGCACAGCGCCTGTCCTAAACGGCTGCCTCCACAGCGGGATGTTTCTGCCACGGCCAAACGTGCCACTCAGAACCAGTCACCACATTCAGTCTCTGTCATACCCTGAGCTGTGCGGCGAGGTCCAGGTTCACGTACGCATGCACAACGGCATACTAAAAATAAATACAGAGATGAAGCCGTGATAAAACATTAAGGAGAAGAAAAAATTGATTGGGGGGGGTGGAGAGAGAGAGAGAGAGAGAGAGAGAGAGAGAGAGAGAGAGAGAGAGAGAGAGAGAGAGAGAGAGAGAGAGAGAGAGAGAGAGAGAGAGAGAGAGACACACACACACACACACACACACACTAGTGGAAGTTACATAAAAGGCATTGAATGAAAGTATGTTCAAAACTCCCCAACCTCTTTGGGTCCCTGTCTTTTTTTTTTTAATATACAAAATACTGTTTTCATCTTATAAATGTAATGCACATGATTTTTTTTAAAGGCAGACTGCTCTTATTTGGTGCATGCTTATGGTTGCTGTCCTTGATGAGGGTCTGTTGGCACAGCCTGGGATGGACTGAGCAGAATTTCTCAAGGTGGTGGCTCAAAGGGAGTGAGGGGATCAGCCAGCAGCATAACTGCTCAGGAACGAGTAAAACATGGGCAGCTTCATCCTCTGCTGGTCTCTGCGACACCAGGCGATCACGGTGCCCTCGCTGTTGGCTGTATAGAGGTGATGTCCATCACAGGAGAACGTCAGGCTACAGGGTGACACCAAGACACATCAGATCAAATCTGAGTCGTGCACACAGCTGAGCAACATTTCAATAGTTAATCTATGTCCTTATAAATATTAGGATCATGTGACCATCATATGCTTGATTGTGGCCTAGCACTAAGCTTGGACCAATTAGAAAAATGAATGATGCTAGAAGAGGTCTCATCTAGCACTTTAAAACTAAAATAAAACTAATTTATTTTTACCTCCCCGATATCGGAAATCAGCAACTGTTAAGGAACTTGGCTCATAGTGATATGGGAGGGATGTCGACAGCATCCATGCCTCCTCTGAAAACCTGCACTCTCAGGTGGTGTGTCTTTAAAAGCGGAAAGTCCTCAGTGCATACTGCAGAACTATAGCCTAATAGCCTAACTACAGTAAACAAATAGCCTAAATACAACATTACATTAAAAGTAGTTTTCCTCTCATGATTTGGACCAAACAAGTAAAACCTGCATGATTTTGTGAAGCTCTCTCATCTTGCCAGGAGCAGGAGTTGCTCTCATTGCTTCTCAAGAATGCAGTGATCAATACACATTCCAGTGATACATCGTCAATCTGAAGAGCTAATCCACTCAAATCAAGGTCATGTTAACCCCATTGCAGTGGAAACCAAAATCTGGATTATAGAAGAATGTTTTCATGCAGCTCTAAAGAAAATCGAATCATGCCTAAGGCCACGAGCACATCTTTCACATACACCTCACATCCTATACTATCCACATTTTAACCATCAGGTTACACAGTGAAAGTGATAAAAAGTAGTACTGCAGGAGCTAGCTATTCGTTTCCCCAATAACAACACAGTGAATCTGTATGTGTGCCAAATAAGTCGTTGGCTTTGTGAACTGAAAATAGTCCTTGTCTAGGCAGTCTGAATATTTACTTTTGATTTTGTAATGAAGGGAGTTCATTTGATATTAAAAAAGGTACAAAATTGGAGTGGAATGGAGTGGGAATGCTGCCTGAATAAGGAATAAGAGATATGACATAAAAAGCAATACTGGGCATCAGACAGCGTTAATTGACGAGGTAAGCACCTCTGTTCATAGGGCCTGTTGCTGTGGGAGACACTGGACAGTGGAAACTGGAACCTCCCCTTTTGTCACATAAAAACAAGCAGACTAATTAGATCTTTCATCCTCAGTGTGAATTAATCTTCCTTTACTTACACAGAGGCACCTGAGCTGGAGAAAAGCTCAAAGACCAGTGTTCATGGTACCACATCACACATCACACATGGGGCCTAGCCATTATTGTGCGTATGGTAATGATATCAGGATGAATCCAGTTGCCTTTGAAGTTGTTGGGGTGGAAAAAAAATTATGACAACCAACAAGAAAAGCACAAGGAAAATAATAATTTGTGAAAAAGAATAATCAAAAGCTCTACCTGATAATAGGTTTGTTTGATTTGGGGAAGGTGATTTCTCTCACTGGCTTCAGATCCCAGGTGCTCCACAGTCTGCAAAACAAAAAGATTCAAAAGGTCTAATATTTTACCACAGATTCGGGCCCTATTTTGGTTTATGTGAACGCACATTCTACCCTCCAATTAATATATAACCATCCTACCAGTACATACAGCACCTATTAAATACACCCCCTGTCATTGCTTAGTTTGACACACCCCTACCCCTCCCTATCCTAGACAGTACAGGGCCAGGTCATAAACTCTGATGTTCAAGACTATGGGTCAAAACAAAGAGACAAAGCGGTGAAGACAAATGGTTTCCCATACAAAATGGAAAACACTTTCTGGAAGGAAGTTTTTATTCAGACAATACCATTTAAAAAATATAAATAACAATTCTCCATTATCATACTCATCTTGAGTGCAACAGTATCATCTATAAAAATTATACAATTCTCATTATTCACCAAAGCTACTTAAATGTTTGTTTACAGTTGCATTTCAAACTGATTAATAATGCTCTAATATCCACTGGTGAAGCTTTACTCTGCATGCGTAAGCATATGCGTGTGCGTGTGCATGGAGCAGTGAGGACGGAGGGACATTAGAAAAAAACTAAAAACAATGCAACTGTGTGTCTTGAACAGTTCACCAGCGAAACACAGTCTGAGAGTGTCACCGTGTCATCCTGCCAGCTGGTTGTTTCAGTTTGTTTTTAGAAGACATTCATCTAGCGGCAGGAATCACTTTCCTCGACTGTAAAACTGGTCTCTGCCGCATGTTACAGACACACTTCACAGAGGAAAAATGACGATGAGGTTACTAAAGCGAGTGAGTCACAGAGTATCGGAAAAACTAATTATGGAGTTCTAATTAAATCTAGAAAAAAGGCCCAGCTCAACTGAAAGCCTAGATTCTTCCTACAGCACATTAACATGTCATTACTCTAATAGGGTTAAGGGCAAATTATTATTTCACATAATATATCACCATATTAAATAGAGTAAATTAAAATAAATAAATAAATAGCCCAATAAAAGTGTCAGTCGATTCACACAGCCCCCCATATAATATAATTGGATCGGTGGGCAGCTCATAAAACAATCCTGAAATGTGATTTTGTCTGATGTCTCGAAAGAAGAGCAAAGGGAAGCTGGAAGATTGAGAGTGTGTGGTTCACCGTACTCAACTGCAAAATATAGCTTTGTAGAGACTACCCAAGTAATGTGTTTGGATATAAATTCTTACAGCTGTAGCGCTGATGCCGGCAACATCAATGTGACAATTAAAATTCACCCACCAGCCTGTGAAGCACATTAATAAAAACCCAAACTAAATGTTGCTGCTTCTGAAACTTTCTTCACAGAATACCCTTCCATTTTTAAATGGTGGAAAGTGTGTGTGGTGTCCCTTGGGAGCTTTGCATGTGCCTCTGTACTTTTTCAGTTGCATTTAATGTGTAAAGTAATGATAAAAACAGCTTGATTCGACTCCTCTCTACTACCACTGCTAGGATGAATCAGTGGTAGGTGTACTTCAAAAATATATTAATAAAAGAGAATAGTTTCAAACATTAGATTGTTTCATGAACAGCACTGTTTAAATAGAGAATGAGTGCGGATGCGGAGCTGGGAGATTGAAGCAGTGTACATGCCCGTATAAAAGGGAAGGTTGGTATACTAGGCTAAAACCAAGGGATAGTGGAGGAAAGCAAGCGAATTTGAAAGCTTTACCAAGGAGGACAGGAGAAGAGGAGGGAAGGAGGAAAAGAGGAAAGGAGGAAAGGAGAAGCCCAGCAGGAGGCTGCTTGCCTGACGATGCCGTTCTCCAGGCCGCCTGCGATGACATTCACAGAGACGCCCTCGGGCTGGTTGGAGAAAGCCACTGAGCAGATGATCTCCCTGCAGTGCACGTGGCCAATCAGGTCTCCGTTCACCGTCCACAGCCGCAGGTCACTGCCGCCCCCCACTGCAGCACAAGACACAAATGTCAATGTCAGTTTTCCAGCTGATATTTTTTTTTACGAAGCTAAGAATGTATTTTGAGATGCTCTGGGGTTTGTTGCTGCTGAGTGCATGCTTGTGCAGTTTAGCGCTTAGTCCCTTTGTCCAGGGGTGTCCAGCCCTCCTGACATCTGGACACATTCCATTCTGATCAATTAAGCAAGTGTTTTAACAAATTCAGTAACTTAGAGCTAATTTGGAAAACACAAGACAATATCAAAGACATGATTAATTAATCAATAACCTACAGTCATTGGCCAAATCTATAGAAATAGAGGTGACCTATACAATTTACTGGATTAGGGCTCTTCAGGATTGAACTGGCCATGGGAAGGTGAGTGAAAACAAAGAATATGGGCGAAGGTGGTGGCGGTGCCAGGCTCACCCGAGTCGCACACAGTGGCGATGTCTCCCGTGGTCTCACTGGCCGAGACCGCCGTTACTGGACTTTTATGTCCCGTTAGACTCTGGACGTAACAAAGCCTGCCAAGACAAATCAAAGAAGCAATAATAATGAGGGAGGAAAAAAGTAGCAAAGTAAAAGCTCTTTAACCAGCAAACATTTGCCTTCAACTATAACTCTCCCTAATGGAAAACTGCTTCAGTGTCTGCTCTTGATTAAACATAAGTGTTGGTATGTGTCATCTACAACGCCTTCCGGATTTGTAATCTAAAAACACACCATTAACTGCTCATGCTCAGTAGAAATTTCAGTTCTCTCTATTTTAAAAAATAAAAATCATACATTAAAGTTCATAGTATTTAAAACAATATTGTCCACAAGCACTTTGCAATTTAGCTTTGTAAGATATACAGAAACCCACACACACTTTTACTTCTTTCCAAAGATTTTTAGTTTTTTGTTTCTTGGGGCTTGTTTCTATATTGTGACAGTGTAAGGTCTTCCAACCACGCAGCACCTGCAAACCCAACCAGTTATTATGTTCGAGTTGACTACTTGTCAGTGCCTTGGCAGATAAGAGAAACAATAGTGACTGATGCCCACACATCAAATTAAAGCAAATAAATGTAACAACCGTATAACCGGTTTGAAATAAAAAATAAAAAATTGTACTGGTTTGTCACAAAAGATGAAATGAACAGAAACTGCAAACAAAATTAGTTGCGCATTTAATGAGTCGTGTCCTTTGCAACATACATAATGGTACTTGTCACTCGCTGCCCTTATTCTCATTTGTGTGCTCTACTGCTCCAGCAATCTTAAGAAATACACTGATCAAGTAAAAGCCTTCGCTGATGGATTGTTACTCTCATACAGCGTCGTGTCTAAGGGCAGGGGTTACATTTTCTGTGCACTGATGTAGTGAGGAAACTAATACCTGTACCTCTGTGGTTAACACAGTGTCTCACATAATTTGTGAACAGCAGTTTCTAACGGATCACATAACTTTAAAAGCTGTTGGATATCCTCAGTCTTTAAGCGGTATTTCAATATTATTCTCTGATCAGAAAGCATATCAGTGACATGTTAGCAAATCTACACTATGGTTACATTTTGGATTTCCAACCTGCCATCACCGGCATGTCTTGGAGCCCCCTAAGCCACACAGGTCAGAATGAGCAGAGAGGGGGTGGAGTCAGGAGCGGCCCACCTGTTCAGGTCCCAGATGATGCAGGTTCCATCGCGGCTCATGCTGATGAGGATGCTGTAGGGCTTGCAGACAAACAGGCCTGTCACCTCCGCTGTGTGTCCGTACAGATGCACCTGACACTCCACCTCCATCTCAGAGGGCTGGTAAAAGGGAGAGAAAGAGGGACACTGTCAATCACAGGCCCATTAACTGAACCCTCCCCTTTGGTCATTCAGCCTGGTTCCCATTTAACCATGCCTTTACTGCGCTTCACGACACTGTCCTGCGCCTTTAGCACACTTTCTGTGCCCTCGACTGCACTTGTGTAGGATGAGGCTTATGGCTTAGCTGGGATGCTGTTTATAAGGGCTTGTGATCCCAACATCATGTGGGTACAGTTGTAGTTGAAGGCATGAACAGACAACTTTTGACAATGTTATTTGTGATTCATTTAATTGGACAATACTTGATTATTCAAATCTACTTAATTCTCAGAAATGCAAGCCAACATTGTGCCTAAAGAAAACTGGAAAAATGTCCATTGCTTGAACGAAGTTTAAAACTGGTGTTCGACTCTTGGCCTAGTAGTGAGGACCCATGACAGTCCAAAGCTTCAACATTTTGCAAATATCCCTCCCTACCACCCAAAAAAAAAAAAAAAAAAAAAATCACAGTCAGTTAAGGCTCCAGAACACTTGAGCAGTTTTAATGCAATATATAGCATAGTGGGTTTTAATATTAATATTCAGGGGCGGATTCCTGGGTCAAAAAGAACCACTTCCATACCAACATGGAATTCATTCTCTCTGTGGTTTCTTTGCTAATTCACTGTTATATCTGTTAACAGGAGCGTATCACTCAAATGAATAACCTGGTTAACATGGAAACAGCCACTGAAACATACCGTACTGCTGGTGAAGCGATTGCTGTAGGCTGTGATGACTCCACACTTACTGCCCGTGAACAACTGGCAGCTGTCAGGAACCCAGGCACAGCTAGTCACCTAGAGGAGAGGAAAGGAGGGCAGAGAGCGCTGGTGAGAGGAGACTAAGGGGCCACAATTCTGCCTGTCCTGCCCACCACTTCACCAGATGACAGGTGTAGCAAACAATGCTGCCTGGAAACTACACCTTGTAAAACTTTGCTGAACTGGTTTCTCGTGTGATAAAACCAAACAAACAAAACTCCAATAAAATATACAGGGATTTGTAAAAGGGACAGAAGCAGGGTGTGGTATAAACTATGCTTTTCAGTGTTCTTGTTCTCAATGGTAAGGTAATGGAAAAGAAAACCCCAACACAACACCCCCTTCCAATTAAATCACTAACTTCACATAAATAACGTTAACAGGGTTACCTCCACTTACTGGTAATGGACCTTGTCATTCAGCACCCAGATCTCTGGCCTGCTACCGCCTCTTCACTTTGACTGAACACTGAGCACCACAGACCTGTACTGCCCCTGGTGCCAGTTCAAACTACAGATGCCAACCCTTCCCCTTGTCCCTGCCACAGGTGGGTGGTCTGGGCGCTCACCTGGTGCAGCTGGGAGCACTGGATGAAGTTGACCGGCGGCTCGCTCTGCTTGCTCTTCAGCCTCAGCATGTTGTCAGAGTAGCCCCAGCTCAAGATGGCTGACCACTGGATGTCTGTGCTGTGCATGCTCCGGACACCTGCGTGGGGTGGCGGGGGGACAAAGGGCATGGTCAGGACTACAGCACCGCCATGACCCCTGTTGAGCCCCCTGCAAACTATTAGATATGAGTTTTTGTATTTTATTTAAGATTACATCATTCATCAAACATTTTAAGTCATTATTTCCCCTTTGTATGAACTTAACACTCAAATTATTGTCATGTACATAAAATAGCATGGGGTACTTCTAGGATTAACACCATTGAATTCAAGAGAAAACAGACACAGCTCATTGATTAAAATGTATCGTATTCCCCCAGACTGACTAAAAATGCAGTCATTTGGTCCATTACCTTGCTCCTTGCTGTAGATCATCATCAGGCAGAACTTCCTAGATAGGCCGCAGATGGCTCGAGTTGGCAGGGCCAGCAGGGAA